>NC_064418.1:1115000-1715000 GCF_023375975.1 Astyanax mexicanus | reverse complement strand
GAAGACCCATTAGCTCTAGGCTAACAGCACTTCTCTTAACTCGATTAAGAACACTTTACCTCTGGCTTTAGAGCCATTTACCCCTTTACTACAGACACGTAGCCCTGTGATTTAAGTCCTTTACCCCTGGACTATATTGCCTTATTTTCCTGATGACCGGTGAAATGTTGGGTGATCCGTGGTGAATGAGCTGTATAAATAGAGGCTGCGTTGTTGTTCCACTAAATGTTTAATGTGGCACAGAGTCACAGCTGTTTGATTTGGACCGCACTTCTCTCCTCTTGCTCTTCCTCTGTGAGTCTCTTGATGGCAGTGTTGAGCTGAGATCAGATCTGCTGAATGGGAAAACAAGTGGATCTGAGCAAAAACGAGCAGCTCCTGTGGGGATTCAGTAAGGATGAATTGATAAGACGATGCATATTAAAAATAACAGGATGTGGGCTTTTTAAACGTGAACATATTCTTAGAGAAACTGTGTTCTCTGTGTTCTCAGTGTTTTTTAGTGTTTTTAGATTTAGTGTTCTCTGTATGTCCTGTTTTCTGGGAGTCTCTATAGTGCAGTGGAATAAAAATGGAAATGCTGCCTGCAGTACTGCACGGTGCTATAGGGAATACGTGTAATTGGGATGTTTTTTTTCATCATTTATTCCTGTTTATTGGCCCGATCTCCATGCAGGAGTGGTGGGACGTAGTTTAAGCAAAACGTGGAATTTCTTTGATCGTGAATCAAAGATTAATGAAAACTCATTTAAATTCACAGTAAAACTTATAAACGACACAACATCCACGTTCTTACACACTGAGATTAGATGCCTTTTTTGTGAGTTAATTTTTATTAGTGAATATGCATTCTGGCACACTTGCAAAACAATAACAACCTTTGCAACCCCCTAGCAATATTATAGCAAAACCTTAGCAACCACCCTAAAAATACCTAGGTGAAAAAACACCCTGGCAACCACCTATCAGCATTTTTACAATGTATAGCTTTAGTTGCATGTAGATGTTGAAGCAGTTATATGCAGATCAATTGCTGGAGTGAGAAGCAACACCACCTATCAACACCAAAACAACCACCTAAAAACCACCGAAACAGTTCAGTGTGAAATGGACTGGGGGTGTATTGACACATGATAATGAGTATAAACTTATCATTACTTGTGTTGCTCATGCAAAGAAATCACTATTTTTACACCATTAACAACAAACTAAACTAAAAAAAATCTACTTTTTTCTCTATTTATCCATCATTCCATCCATCCATTCATCCACCCATCCATCCATTCATTCATTCATCCATCCATCCATCCATCTATAGCAACCACCTAAAAAGGCTAAACTAAAATGGACCAGAAGGGACAGACAAGAGGACCAGTGTTGCAGTCCAATAAAACCACTAATTTAAAGGAAGAGATAAATTAATAAAATATTTGTTTATAAGAGTTATATAGAGTTTAATTCAGGTCATTTTAAAGTATTTATTTATTGGTCCATTCATTAATACATTTCACGCAGTGAAAGGGACACTGTCAGTTTGTTGGTTCAAATTATGTAGTAAATTAACTAAAACCCAACAAAAATTGATTTTCTTGTTTCTCATTGGACAGCGATGATGATATATAAGATATAGGCCTATGGCAGATAGCAGTCAGCGTTCACAATACCAGATAACTTTATTTCTGCTGCATTTTATTAGGACCCCTCTACCCTCTGCTTCTACACACTGGCCACTTTATTGGAAACCCCTACCTTGTTCCTAAAAAAATCCACTATATTAGAAACACCTACAGTATCTTGTGTTGCCAATTATTTTTATTATCTTATTATCTTGCAATTCAATCTTGTTCTTACAAAATTGGCCACTATAATAGAAACACCTACCTTGTGTTTCCGCTAACTGGCCACTTTATTCAAACCCCTACTTTGTTCTTCCACCCTCTCTGTTTTCCACTTTATTAGAAACATGTAACTTGTGCTTCTACCCACTGGCCACTTTTTTTTGGAAAAATAAGATATATGGCAGATAGCAGTCAGCGTTCACAATACCAGATAACTTTATTTCTGCTGAATTTGGGCCGAGAATTTTTACAGTTTCTCCAACAATAAACACTCAGAAGAGGCCCGGCTTAACCCGGCATGTTTTATTAATCACGTTCCCGTTATTAATTTACTGCAAATAAAAAGAATTCCTGAACAAAGCTGTCCCAGTGTTCAGACCCAGCCGGCTTTGTTATTTGTTATCAGGCTGTTTTTATTAGACGCTGTTTCTTCTGAGGCTGCGGCTCTGATAACGCGCTGGTAGAACCTGGTGTTCAGAGCGTCGCTTCCTAAAGCTGTAGCATCACGCAGGAGCAGAGCAGAGCGTTAATTCCTGTAAGTAAGTGTCGGGGTGGGCGTGGGATTACCCTGCGCTTAAGACCCTGAGCTCTGATGGAATAACATCGCAGGGCAGGGGTTAATTAAGCTCTTAACATGAGCTTTTGGCCGAGCTGTGCCTGTTCAGATACAGACGCTGAGGGGGGGCAGAGCAGGGTGAAGCTCTATTGTCTGGAGGACTAATAAACCAGTGGCCTTCAGTGTTAATCACCCATGAGGGGTTAACAGATCACAGCCTTTAATCCAAATATATATTCAAATTAAAATTACAATCACTGGACACTTTATTAGAAACGCCTACATGGTGCATCCACTTAAAATCCACTTTATTGAAAAAAAAACATAATCTGTACTTTTACTCAATGGCCACTTTATTACTCCTCCCTTGTTCTTATAAAACTGGCCACTATATTAGAAACACCTACCTTGTGTTTTTATATACTGGCCAATTTATCAAAAAACAACCTACATTGTACTTCCACCCCCTCTGGCCACTTTATTAGAAACACCTACACTTACTGGCCAGTTTATTAGAAACACATATGTGAAATTCCAATTTCTGGCCACTTTCTGAGAAAAATCCTTATATTGTGATCATATTCATTGGACATTTTATTAGGACCCCTCTACACTTTGCTTCTACTCACTGGCCACTTTATTGGAAACCCCTATCTTGTTCTTTAAAAAAAATGGCCGCTATATTAGAAACACCTACAGTATCTTGTGCTACCAATTATTTTTATTATCTTATTATCTTGCAATTCAACCTTGTTCTTACAGAATTGGCCACTTTATTAGAAACCCCTACCTTGTGTTATCTTGTGTCTCCACGTACTGGCCAGTTTATTAGAAACACCTCTGCAATGTGTTTGCTGTTATAAAGGGAATCAGAGCTGTAACTGGGTGGTAAAATGTGGTAGTGTGATTTTCCCAGTCTGTACTGGATCTGTGTGGAACTGGTTGAACTGGTGCAGTGGTATTAAAGCCTGGGCTGATTGGAGCTGCAGATCTGAGTATTGACTCGGCTCAGGAAAACACTGTGAGATACTTTATGGGTTTATGGGAAAAGAGCCTGAAGAGATGAAACTAATCTTTACGATCGATCCTCTCTGTTTGCGCCTCTGTGCAGCGAGAGGTTTGAGAGAGAGAGACAGTGTTTTCAGGAGTTCAGAACAGTGGAACATCATCTGAATCATGTGTTATTTCCTGATTATAACCATTAACTCATAAAAATAATACAAATACAAAAACACGCTCCATTCACACTGTCCTGCAGATGAGTTCTGCTGTTCACACCTGGATCTTAATGCAGGCAAATAAAACCTGGAAACACATGCTGATTAAAATCACTCCTAATATCAAAAACATGCTGTTTTTCATATGAACAAGACTCCACCCCCCTGAACAGCCTCCAGGTAACAGAAGACCTGCTGATCACAGTAATAACTTGTTTATATAACTTTGTTCATTAGATGATAACAAAAACAACAAAACAAAGAATAAAGTATATAAACACATCTAAAATTAAATGTAAAAGAAAAGAAAACATCAATTGTAATAATAAAAATAATATTTAATTGGATAGAAAATAGAAAAAACCTATAAAAAATTGACCACTTTATTAGAACCCCCTTCTTTGGCTTCCACGTATTGGCCACTTTATCAGAAACCCCTACCATGTGTTTCCTCCATGGCCACTTTATTAGGAACATTTATTTCCCCGCTTTCCCTGGCCACTTTATTAGAAACACCCTATTTGATGCTTCTACTCACTCTGGCCACTTTATTAGAATTTTTTCTTTCTTGCCTTCACTCTTTCTGGCCACTTTATTAGAAACACCCTATTTTGTACTTCCACTCATTCAGGCCACTTTATTAGAAACACCCTATCTTGTGCTTCTACTCAGTCTGTCCACTTTATTAGAAACACCGTTTTTTGATGCTTCCACTCATTCTGGCCACTTTATTAGAAACACCCTGTCTTGTGCTTCTACTTACTATGTGGCCACTTTATTAGAAACACCCTATTTTGTACTTCCACTCATTCTGGCCAATTTATTAGAATCACCATTTTTGATGTTTTTACTCATCCTGGCCAATTTATTAGAAACACCGTTTTTTGATGCTTCCACTCATTCTGGCCACTTTATTAGAAACACATACCCTGTGTTTTAAAATGACATAATAAATAGTAAAAACAGCAACACAAACGATATATCGAAAATTAGTAAAATATCATATTTAATAGAATAGGACAATAATAGAAAATGCATAATAAAGGGAAAAACATAGGTTTTGATTAGACATCAATAAAAGTAAATACATTAATGTATTTAAAAGCAGGTAGCATCGTGCACTTGTTAGCATTTGGCTAACAGGTTCCTGCAAGCTTGCGTTTGTGGTCAGCCGTGTTTAGCGCCCTGCTGTGTGCTTTATTCCTTTCACCAATGTAAGCCGACGTTCCAAACTTTCCTCAGAAGCCGTGTGGAGCTTTCTGTGCTTTTTGGAGTGTTGGGAACGCTCGGAGCGTCGGGAACGTGTGCGACTCTGATAGCTCGCCGCATGTTTTGAGGAATAAATCCATGCTGTCTCTCAGCCTGCAGATAAACACGCCTCGCAGCAACAAGTCTGCAATCAATGGCCTGTTCTCTGACCTAGATAGGAAATAACAGAGCGGCTGAAATAAAACCACTCCATTCGGCATCGACCACGTAATGCAGCCCGTCCCTCATATTTCATCGGAAACCTGTCATCCTCCGCCATCTTTGATAAGTAGTCAATAGAGAGTGGAGGTCGGCAGGTCGGTTTATGCGTTGCGGTCGTTTACAGTGTCGCTGTAGAGAATAACCGAGTTTATAAAATGTTTCCAGAGTGCCGACAGGGAACCCGTTCACACTGCACTGATTTAACATCACAGAGTCCAGATCACACTGGAACCGAATTCTCTCTGGAGCTAAAATACATCCAATACATCAGTTTCCAAGAGCTGACCCTTACTCCACTGAGAGGAGTGAAGAGAACTCACCACAAATTGATATACAGCATTTATACTGTATTAATAAATACAGCTCTGAAAAATAAAATAAGAGAGCGCTTAAAAATGATGAGTTTCTTTGATTTTACCAAATTAAAAACCTGTAGAATATAATTAAGAGGAAGATGGATGATCACAAGCCATCAAACCACCAAACTGAACTGCTTGAATTTTTACACCAGGAGTAAAGCAGCATAAAGTTATCCAAAAGCAGTGTGTAAGACTGGTGGAGGAGAACATGATGCCAAGATGCATGGAAAAAACTGTGATTAAAAAACAACCAGGGTTATTCCACCAAATATTGATTTCTGAACTCTGAAAACTTTATAAATATAATTATGAGAGCGTCTGTGAACAGCAGTTTTCATGTTTCTCCATAGAAGATCAATGAAATTTAGGTCAGGACTTTTATTGGTCCATTTTAACACATGAAAATTCTCTGATATAAACCATCTTATTTCCAGTCTCAAGTCCTTAGCATTAGCTGCTAACTGTGCTAAACCATGGTATTTTTGGCTGCTCTAGCCTGCTTCTAACTCTGGCTAGCACTGCTGGAGCTGCATTAGCATAAGCCAGTAATCGTGCTAAGCTAGCCCTCTCGCCGTTCAGAGGTCATTTTGGCCTCTAGCCTGCTGCTAAACCCTGGCTAGCACTGCTGGAGCAGCATTAGCATTAGCCGCTAACCGCGCTAAGCACTAGCTCTTTTGCCATTCAGAGGTGAGTATTTTCAGACTGTACACCCTTTACACTCAGGGTTCCTCAGTGTAGCGCTGTCAGGCGACATTAGCCGCTAACGGCAGCTAGCCTTAGTGGAAATCTGGTAATCTAAGCTTAATGTAAATAAACAGAAGCACTTTACTCACCCAAATAAACAGTTTTAAGGAGAGAAATCTGTGTAGATTAATATTCAGGGCTTGTTCGACTTTCAAAGAAAATGTTTCTTTAAGAATAACAGTTTTGTTTACTTAACTTAGCTTAGCTTTACAGGTGAATTAGAAGGAAAATACACCTGTTCTTTAGTAGTGTCATATAAGGTGCCTTAAAAACCATTAAATACAAAAATCTAAAGTAGTCTGGAGTTTATTTATAATGTTGGGTTATTTGGTTTGACATGATTTGATTAAATTAGTCAGTTCATACTCTATAATAAAATCTCTGTACAGGTGGGATTACCTGGCCTATGTCTGGTGGGTGGGTGGTTGGGGGTCCACTCAAAGTATTTTAAGAGAATACTCCTGAAGCATCATTAGCATTAGCTAGTAACTTCATATTTTTGGCCTGGAGCCTGCTGCTAACCCTGGCTAGCACTGCAGGAGCAGCATTAACATTGCCCACTAACTTATTTTATTTGGGTGAGTAAAGTGATTCTGTTTATTTACAGTAAGCTTAGATTTCCAGATTTCCAATAAGGCTGAGTGCAGCAGCATTAGCATTAGCATTATCGGCTAACTGCTAGCACTAGACCTCAGCTCTTAAAAACAGAGTGCTGCAGTTTTCTTGGAGTTGGAGCTGCCTGATGGGTCACGTACATCATGTGGGTCAGTGTGTTCTGTGTGTTACAGTGGATGGTGTGTGTGTGTTCTGGTGGGGGGGTGGGGTGAAGGTGGGGGTGCGTCTGATCTAATTTCACCTCCTCTCAGGCCGGGTGGGCTGTGTAAGATTGAACTCAGTGGGACGCTCTAATCACCCTCCTCAGCCGTCATTACTGCGGGTCTGAAACAGCTCGGCTCGGCCGGTGGAGCTCAGCCAGCAGCTTCTCCAGCATTTAAATCAGTCTGTGTTTTACTACAAAACTCTTACAATAGAAAATCCACAATTAAACGCACTGGTTCAGCTGTTTATTGAGCTTTTACCACAGTATAAATTAACATTTCAGCTTCATTTCAGTCAACACGACAACATAAAAATACATAAAAAGACATACAAGAAAAATAACTAAAGCAATCATCTACAATATATATATAAAATATAAAATGCTCAATATACAAAACTATTCACATCTCCAATAAACAAAATCAGGCCATTCCTGATTCACATAAATAACATGATCCTAAAGTTGGTAGAACTACAAAGAAAATACAAAAAACGAATAATAATGGCCGTGTAAAAACAGGAATTACAATGGCTGGCATCACAAAATTAATTGTGGTGCATTATTATTTAAAGTTGATGGGAAGATGGATGGAGCCAAATACAGGGCAAAACTGCTGGAGTCTGCAAAAGACTGGGGCCTTCCAGCAAGACGATGACCCTAAACATACAGCTCAGAGCTACAATGGAATAGGTTAGATTATTTTGCAAAGAATCAAAGAACTGCAACTGTAATTGCAATGAAATAAATACGTTTGTGGTGGTAAAAACTCCTGTATAAATAATGTGATCCAAAAGTTTGTAGAACTACAGCACAAAATCGTGTATAAGTGTGTAAGTCAGCTGCTCAGAAGATCTATTACAAGATTAAGTAGTGTTTCCAGAAGGAACATTGCAGAAGATCCTTCAGTTACCTGAGATCTACACAGATTAGTGGGTTATGTGCTTTCCTATTAAAAACCTCATTTTTGCTTCATGTTAAATAAGGCTAACCTTCACTCTTAATTAAAAAGTGGTCGCTATTTCTGACCCGGCTGAGACGGCTAATTCATCTGGACCGGGTTCGAGACGATGGTTGACGGCAGCAGCCGCCGCCTGATGAGCCGAATAAGATGGCAAAGTTTCCGTTCTCAAATACGGCACGGCCGAGTTCCTAGCGTTTAGCGTGTTAGCGCCGTAGCAGGCTTCTTTCCAGGAATGGGGATTAGCATGAGTGCTATTATGAAGCAGCGACTGGGAGAAGCCTATTGTGTAGACGTCCCCAGAAGATGAACCCCCGTATCTCCCCTGCCAGTCGGCCACCAGGGAATCCTGCGCCACAAAGGAACCTGAAACGGAGAATGGGAGAATTTAGAAAGCTCAACAGCGCGCCTCGCTTACTTTAACAGCAGATTCGCAACAGAGTTCAGCTTTCAGGACGACGGTAATCTGTGTAAAAGTGAGGGATCGTACCTTTAGCCCACGGCTGGAAAGTGGTCAGGTTTCTTCTAAGCCCCTCTCCGCTGACGTCTGAATCACTGTCGTTGAAATCGCTGTCCCCTTTGCCGCTGTCCTTCATGCTCAGCTGGTCGGTGTTGCTGGTGACACTGAACACAGAGTCAGAAACGTCAGACAGATCTGATTATTGACGCTCACGTTCCCCCGGCACAGAGAAATACTCACTGGCACATGGATAACATGCCCCAGCGCAGATACAGTTCATGACCCGTTACATGCTCCATTTACTGGCATGAAGGTCTCATCATGGTACATGCCTCCAGTAATTTGATAACCCCCCACACCCCCCCCCCCCCCACACCCCCCAAACCAAGCACTATATCGATAAAAAATGTTTTTAAGGATTTTCTCTAAAAATGTTTCATTTCATTGAAACTTAATAGTGATCTTTTTTAAGTGGTTGAAAAAAGGACACACATATTCTACACACAAATTTGGATGAAAGTTAAAGTAAAAAAAAAGACGTCCTCCTATAAATTTCTATCCAGCTAATTCACGATTTTCTTTCAACCAATTGTTGATTTTCAACAATTTTTAACTCTAGAAAAGTACTGAGGGGGAAGTTATAAATTTGTCAGAAAAAAATAATCTATATCAGGGGTCACCAACCTTTTTGAAACTAAGAGCTACTTCTTGGGTACCAATTAATGCGAAGGGCTACCAGTTTGATACACACTTGTGAAATCACTAATTTGCTCAATTTACCTTTAATTATATGTTATTACTATTATTATTAATAATATATGATATTTTAAAACAGGCCTGCAGGCAACTCATAAGCCCGTGGGCACCACGTTGGTGACCCCTGATCTATATCTTACTCGCAATGTATCCACAACAAGTTGATTTTTGATATCAGTTATATGTTAATACAGTAAAGTATTGATGGAAGTTGGACATTCCTGAAGTTATAGTTGAGCATAAGACATGTTAGTTTGCAATTAAGCCAATTTTTTATCAGACTAATTTCTAAACTATTTCTCCATTTAAGAGAGAGGAATTTATTAATGAAAATGTCTTTTTAGTGCAGAAACTTTGTGTCTGAAATTTGTACCCTTACTCTACAAACAGCGGGGATAATTTACCATATTTTAGTGCATTAGTGTGACTTTTAAATAATTTAAGTTTCTTATTATTAATTTCGGTTGAACGTTCAATATTGTTTCACTATTAATTCAGGATGTAAAAGATTGGAATGTTTCAATTCCAACTCCAATCTGAATGATGCAATTAAATCAACATTGACCGTTTTTGCATTGATTTAACTTCTGTTTAGTGAGTGGTTTACAGGTCTACAAACAATATCTTATAATGCAGTAAAAAAGCTTCTAAAAGAGCAAAATCTCACCTCTTCTGCAGACAGTACTTCTCATCTTGCCATAGATTTGTCTGCTCAAAAGGTTTGCAGGGCAGGAAGAGCTGTGGAAACAGAGAAGTATGAATTGGTTTCCATAAGGATTATAAAATACATATAATAATATGTAATAATACAAATGATTTTACATTTATAACAATGATCTGAGACTCTTACCTTCTCCTCAGAGCCCATGGTCTTGTCCTCATAAAGGCATTCCCGTGCCAGGTCTCGCTCGTTGTTGAGGAAAACTCTTGTTCCGCTGTACGCTCCTGCATTCGCTGCAGAGTTTATGGAAAAGGGGGTCGATCCGTACAGGCCACAGGCGGCTCTTCTCCGGTGATCTTTCCTCCGGCACAGTTTACTAACTACTGTAACGACCGCGAACGCTACCAGCAGCAGAGCACAACCTCCAGCAAGGGTGAGGAATACCACGGTCCATGCATTAAAATCCAGAAGATCCTCATCTTTCGATTTTAGCAAGACGAGCATCTGGTCTTCTGAGGAGTCTGTATCTGTGATAATGAATCTGATGGTGGCGACGCTGGAGAGAGAAGCTTTTCCATTATCAGATACTGAAACTTTGATTTGTAGCATATCGCCACAGGCTGACGTGACCTTCTGTTTAAGAACAATCGCTCCGGTCTTTTTGTCAATTGAGAAAAATTTCTTATCACCACCTTCTATGTCTATGATGCGGAAACTGACCTCACCATTGGCGCCGTCGTCCTCATCTGTGGCGGCGACCCTCAGGGCAAGGAACCCAGTAGGAGCAGAGCATGGTAGAGGGACATCAGCTGACTCATTTTTGAACTCCGGGTAGGTAAAGTAAGGGAAGTTATCATTTTCATCCACCACTTTGACTCGGACCAAAGCTGAGCTGGACAAAGATGGAGAACCTCTGTCTTTAGCTTGAACTGAGAACTGGATCTTGTTGAGAGATTCAAAATCGAAGGATCTCAAGCTGTACAAAGACCCTGAAAGTGGGTCTATCGAGACAAAAGTTGACAAAGGCGAGTCATTAATGGTCTGTCCATCAACAAGACTGTACTCTACTTTTGCGTTTTTCCCAACGTCCAAATCAAGTGCCAACACTGCCGCCAGAAATGACCCAGGGATGTTGTTTTCCAGGACTGAAACCTCATAAACTGCCTGACTAAATTGAGGAGCGTTGTCATTTTCATCGCTTATCCGAATGGTGTAATGTTTAACCGTTTTAAAGGGCGGTGAACCCAAGTCCTCAGCAACTATCGTAAGATTGTATTCTGAGTTCTGCTCCCTGTCCAAGGCTGCAGTGGTCACGATCATGAAAGTGTCTCCATAAGCCTGCTGAAGCCTAAAGTGCTGGTGACCTTGCAAGCTGGTGCGGACGTAGCCGTTAGATCCCGAGTCAAGATCCGTGGTGCTGATGAGAGCCACAAAGCTTTCCTGAGCTGCTGCCTCTGTGATGTAGGCCACGCCATCGCTTGTGGAGGTCATGGGCTTAATAGAAATCTCTGGAGCGTTGTCGTTAATGTCTACAACATCTATCACCACCCTACAGGTGGATGAAGCTGAGTTTTCGCCGAGGTCTGAAGCCTCGATTTGAAGCTCGTAGGATCTACGCTTTTCATAGTCCACGTTTTCCTTAAGAGTCACCTCACCTGAGGCAGAGTCAATGTGGAAAATCCTCGATGCCTCTGAAGCAGGACCGCTTGCAAACCTGTAGACCACCTGACCATTCAAGCCATCATCCGGATCGAAGGCGTGGACTTTAAGGACTCGGACACCAACCGCAGAATCCTCACTCAACTCCACTTTCAGAGAGCTGTGCTCAAACGTCGGGCTGTTGTCGTTGCAGTCAAACACTTTAACGTAAATGATCATGGAACCCAACTTGTTTGGTGTTCCACCATCCACAGCTGTAACGTCTAAGATATAGCTATCATCCAGCTCACGATCCAGCTTCTTCACCAGCACCAGCTCAGCGTACCTCACACCATCTTCTCTAGTACTTGTTTCAACAATGAAGTGACTGGAGTGTGAGATGTGGTAGCTCTGAATGTAGTTTTCCCCAACATCCTGGTCCACAGCCACGTCCAGCAGGATTCTTGTACCCAACGCTGCACTTTCCAAGACTTCCACATGCGTCTCGTTGCGAGGAAATCGAGGAGCGTAATCGTTAACATCCTTCACCTCGATCTCCACGTGAACAAGCTGAAACTTCTCCTTGGAGAAAGCCACAACGTCGAAGGAAATGAGGCAAGGCGAGGTTCTGAGGCACAACCGCTCTCTATCTATGACCTCCCCCACCGTCAGCAGCCCGTCCGTCGGCCTCATTTCGATTACAGAACCGTTGGTTTTCTGCATAAACCGGAACGTCGTCTCCGGATCTTCTCCAGGGTCCAGCTTCAGGTCTTGTGAGAGATTCCCAATCTCTGTGCCTGGAGCATCCTCCTCAAACGTGCTGTACTTGGCTGTGGTGCAGAAAACCACCAGAACTTCGCAGGCCAACAGCAGAGAGCATCTCCAAATCCAAATCCTCCAAAACCTCCAAATTCCCATGATTCCTAAAGTTCACGAAGCTGCAGAGAGACTGTGGAGTGTGCTGGAGACTCAACTCCAGCCTGGTCTGGTCAGCTGGCTCACACTGAGGTGGCCAGAGGCCATCTGTTGGATTTGAGCCCTGCAGTATGCTAATTCAATGCCATTCATTGGGCAGGAGCCACAGTGGGCGGGGGTTATGCAAATATAGGCCAGTTGCCTATACAAATCTGTGTGCTCAAAGAGTTTCATACTAATACTTTAAATGAAAGAAATCATAGCAAGTCAAATACATTGTTTAAAAGACTAAAAACTTTATGATCACTATACAAAAAATAAAAAAAATCACATGCCAAAATATTTTTTTTAAAACTGCTTGAACTAAAACTGTGTTACATTGACTTCCATTTCAAGTTAACAGTGTTTTATCTTCTCCTGACAACTTGTATTTTAAAGTTTTTTTAGGATCTGATCTTTTAAACCAACCTGAAAACAACAAAAAAAGGTTAAATATAGAATTGTATATGTTTTTTTTTATTTGAAGCACTATTTAATTACTCTAAATAAAAGATAGCAAAGAGCATTACATTTTTTAAACAACCTTTTTAAAACTATTGCCATTGAAACAATGTTCATTTAATGTATTTTACTCTTATAGATTTACAATAATAGATTCCTTCAAATAATATGATAGATGGATGATCACAAGCCATCAAACCAAGCTGAACTGCTTGAATTTTTGCACCAGGAGTAAAGACATAAAGTTATCCAAAAGCAGTGTGTAAGACTGGTGGAGGAGAACATGATGGCAAGATGCACAAAAAAAACTGTGATTAAAATCCAACCAGGGTTATTCCACCAAAAATTGATTTCTGAACTCTTAAAACTCTTTTATGAATATGAACTTTTTTTTTTTTTTTTTTTTTTTGCATTTGAGGTCTAAAAGCTCTGCATCTTTTTTTTGTTATTTCAGCCATTTCTCATTTTCTGCAAATAAATGCTCTAAATTAGAATATTTTTATTTTTTGGAACTTGGGAGAAATGTTGTCTGTAGTTTATAGAATAAAACAACAATGTTCATTTTACTCAAACATAAACCTATAAATAGCAAAATCAGAGAAACTGATTTAGAAACTGAAGTGCTCTCTTAAATCTTTTTTCCAGAGCTGTATATATATATATATATATATATATATATATTTGAGAATCTATATCTTCAGAGCTTGTAAATTGAAGAGAAACTGCTTTTTCTAATGATTGGTACACAAATGCATGCTTTAGTTTTTTTGTTAGATAGCCTTTATAGCATTTAAAAACTAAATTAAATATTCATCAAATAATTCATCTGCTGGTCAGGAACGTTTAAGGAATGAACAAATCAGTACGTATGTAAATGTTGTTGATCAGTACACGTCTCTGTGTGCACGCTGTGTGTAGTGCGTGATGGTGACGGTTGGCTGGAGGTGTGAGACTCTTAATAAAGAAGTGAGGCGTGTGTTCTTCACTCTCTGGTGTGAAATTAAACACTGCAGCTGCAGAGTGAGAGGAGTGATCTGCAGTACAGCAGAGCAGGACCAGCTCCAACTGGCTCCAGATCAGTGTGACGGATACATGCTACGTCCTGTAAACCTGGGAAAATGCTAAACTCTGCAGGACCCCCCCCCCCCCCCCCCCCCCCCGTCCCTGTGCTCGGGGGTCTGACGCCGTTAGCTCCTGGCTCTTTGTTCAGGGCTGTTCCGGCTCTGATGGTGTGAAGTGTGGCACGTCCATCCGGGGCGTCAGTCTCCTGTAATCGGCTTTTCTGCAGAGGAGCTGCGAGAACGTCACCTTCATTCAGATTCCCAGAACCACGTTACTCTACCTTACTATATATATATATATAAGTATATATATATATATATACTTATATATATATATATAGAGAAGACGTCTTTCCCTGATGTCAGCTTACAGTTGAATTGTGGTTAAATTTGGATTTTTATACAGTGGATCACTATACTATTCTCATATTGGTTGTTCACCAATACCAAGTAGTTTTATGTCAGCTCAATGTCATTTTTAGCTCATTTGGATTTGGATCTGAATAAGGTGAATTTACATAAAAAATTTGAGGAAACCGGTTTGCCTTAAAAAGTTACCCAAGTACTGGGTAATGAAAACGTAAGTTAGCATAACTTAATCAAGTTATTACAACTAAAGGGGAAGTTAATTTAACTTTTTAATTTCTGTTATACTGTAAGACCGGATTGAGTTTAAAAGTTGAGTTTAAATGTTTGAGCTCAAATGTTTTAAGTAATGAGGAATTAAAACTTGAGTTAGTATAAATTAAAACATCAAGTTATTACAATTAAAGTGGAGCTTAATTTATTTCTATTTAATTCTAAGGTAGTTCAGGGGGAATCACTACACACTGATGGTGAGTGTTCGTCAGAAACTGTTGGACACACCCAGTAGATAGATAGATAGATAGATAGATAGATAGATAGATAGATAGATAGATAGATAGATAGATAGATAGATAGATAGATAGATAGATAGATAGATAGATAGATAGATAGATAGATACTTTATTTATCCCGAAGGAAATTTAGGCATCCAGCAGCAACAACACAATACAATAAGAAACATACTCAGACAAACACAGAAGAATAGAAAATATATAAGGCTATAAAAACCTATACAAGGTAAGGATCTATCTGTAAACAGAGCAGTGCAGTATGCAAATAGATCATGACAGAAGCCAATAGAAAAGAAGCTGTTAATGACAACAGTTATTCTAAGTTGGTTCAACTCAAAGATCTCAGTTTGAATAGTACAGTATATGTGCCCACAAATTCCGTTCAAATAACTCAAGCTAGCTGAGTATTGTTTAGAAATCTCCAATTTTATGTAAAACTGTTCAAAGTTTAAATGATGTATGGGTTTACAGTGTACAGTAACACATTATATACTTTAAGAAGCATAAGCCTGAGCCTGTATTTAATAAAAGCCATCAGGATTAAAACTCAGTCAGGTCAGTATGATTATCTGAGGGTCTGAGATCTGGGTAAAGAGCGTGGTGAGGAACTGAGCAGATGTTTTGGTCTCAGGAACAGCAGTTTTAATGGGAGCTCCAGCCCGCGCCGTCCCAGTCGAAGCCCAAACACATAGCGTTTAATCCGCGGTTTGACGGCTGCTTAACTCAACCCCAGGATGTGAATAATCAGCTTCTATCTGTGGGTGTGTGTGAGGGGTAATTACCCGCAGCCTCTCACACACTGCAGCATTCCCCAAGAGTCTGCTTAGCTAAACATCACCGCGGGCTTCGTCTTCAAACACCCAGCTCCAGTTTTAAATGTTAATACGCCTGAGTATCCAGAGCTCGGGTAGCAGAGCTCTGCTGCTGTATCGTCTAAACTGAACTAGACACTGGAAGTTAAATATCACCCAGAATCCTCCTCTCCGGAGACCTCCATCAACCTGCTTACAGCACATCCACATCCTGACTGGTTTGTTATAAAGATGGTGTAAAAGACTCAATATGACCTACTGTATAGTGAACTACAGTATAAAGCTTAAAGTTTAACAACGCAGCGTTCCCCTGTGTTCAGCTGCACAGGGAATAAGTGTATTTATAGCTCATATAGTGAAATATATCATGTTCTAATAAATAACAGCACTGACAAATCTGTACCGCCTTAACCCTTATTTTGTATTTATTTAGGATCAACTAGTTTAGCATTTCCTGTGCTGAATTATAGCTGAAAAATTATAATAAAAAGAAAATGCATATATATATATATATATATAATGCATATATTATGACCAATCATGTTCTGATAGATTTTTCAGTCCACGTTATTGATGAACTTCATAGCAGATTGGCCCTAAAAAGGCAATTTTGCGGTGCCTAAGCATCATGAAAGTTTATGGGCACTATTTTAGCCATCTATAACAGCTTGATTTAGGGCATGTCAGTTTGTCTTTGGTATTGTGAGGGTGCAAAAATATCGCGAAAAAGGCATGTTCTAATTATCTTCATTTATTATGTGTATATTTTGTATGAAGTCAGACTCCCCCTCTTTTCAAACTCTCTTTAACGTGTAGCATCACAGCGGTAACGCTCGGAGGAAAGCGCAGCGACTCGGTTCTGATACATCAGCTCACAGATGCAGGCTTGTGCTGATCCACATCACCCTAGGAGTGATGAGAGGAAATCTACTGTACCCACGCAGAGAGAGCAGAGCAAGGACAATTGTGCTCTCTCAGGGCTACAGCTGCTGATGGCAAGCTGCATGATCGGCATTCGAACCAGTGATCAGCATCTGATCATAGTGGCATTCCTTAGCCTGCTGGAATTTTTAACTAATTAGAAAGTCACATTATTTTCTTTTTTTTTTTAAACTCTGTTCTGGACTTTAGTGTGTCCTCATTACATTTCCTGACAACTGACCCCCCCCCCAAACTAAGCACCTCAGATCTGCAGCTTAAGGTCCAGCTGGGTGTCCAAATCCAGACTTAGACGGCTCATGCCGAGCTGTTTGTGGAGCTGTTTGAGCGCTAATGCGAAACAGTTACAGCAAATTAGATGTTTGGCCGAAAAGCTTCTTAAAGCTGCAGGATTTACCTGCTCGTCTCGGACGCAGGTGTCTCGTCTCAGACCGAGATCAGGGTGCAGTCTGAACGACCTGCTGTTCAGAACACAGGACAGCAGCTCGGTTTATACTAGCATAGCGCTAGTGTAGCGCTAGTATAGAGTAAGGTAGTGTTGAGTCCTGATATAGAACTGTTCTCCATTTCTCACAACTGACTGAAACCTGTTCACACTTACAGGGGTTGGACAATGAAACTGAAACAGCTGTCATCATTTTAGTGTGGGATTTTAGGTTTCATGGCTAAATTGGAGCAGCCTGGTGTTCAATCTTCATTAATTGCACATTATTGCACCAGTAAGAGCAGAGTGTGAAGGTTCAATTAGCAGGGTAAGAGCACAGTTCTGCTCTAAATATTACAATACACACAACATTATGGGAGACATACCAGAGTTCAAAAGAGGACAAATTGTTGGTGCACGTCTTGCTGGAGCATCTGTGACCAAGACAGCAAGTCTTTGTGATGCATCAAGAGCCACGGTATCCAGGGTAATGTCAGCATACCACCAAGAAGGACCAACCACATCCAACAGGATTAACTGTGGATGCTGTAAGAGGAAGCTGTCTGAAAGGGATGTTCGGGTGCTAACCCGGATTGTATCCAAAAAACATAAAACCACGGCTGATCAAATCACGCAGAATTCAATGTGCACCTTAACTCTCCTGTTTCCACCAGAACTGTCCGTCACCACAATCAATTATTGTGCTCTAAAACCAGCTGTTTCACTTTCATTCTCCAAACACCTGTACAGCCTGTCTACAACCTCCAGAGAGATGGCTGCAACAGTTTAACTTAAGTGATTGATCTATTCATATTTGTGTTGGTGTTTAATCTGACAGTCTTCAGTTCTACCACTGAAGTCCCAAACAATGGAAAAACTGGTTTAGTTTCATCTTCTAAACTTCATTAGCTTTAGCGATATTATATTATTAGACAATATTATTAGATATAATTTTAGTTAAAACACACATTCAAATATTTACATAATCTCAAAGTCTCACTGTCTCAACACATGGATGGCATGTAATACATTATTTTTAGTACACTAGTATAAATAATGTATTAGATGCCATCCATATGTTTAGACGGTGTAATATGTGTTTTTTAACTAAAAATATTTAAATTTCAGGAATTATAATATATTATGTATCATAAATAATTTTGAGTAATATTGTATAAATTAACTAATTGTAATTAGGTAATATTATATGCAGAAATGAAGTAAAGTTTACTAAAAGAAATGATTGACTGAAGTTCAGTTCACTTATTTACTCTGTGTAACTCTATTTAAGTCCTGAAACCGAGTTGAAGTTACTTCAATTTATCTGAAATTAAATTTACTTAAAAAAAAAACAAATGCAGAAAGTTGCGAAACTTTTTTAAAGTAAAATTTACTCGTATTTTTTTTCAGTGTAGGCTTCATTACCTCTGGTTAAAAAGTGTGTTAGCCCCTGATCTGAGGTCTGTGATGAAGCTGGAGCTGGAGACTCAGACGGCCTGTTTGGGTGCGGATCAGTGTGTGTGTGAGTTAAGAAGTGTTATTAAAGGCAGATCACAGCTTGATTAAGACGTGTGTGTGTTGAGACTAAGAACATTACTGAGCGCTAACAAGCTCCACCATCTGCTGAGCTATTAAGACATTTATCAGTGATTAAAATAAGGAGCAGCAGGCTGAGCGTGATTTAGCTCAGATATTTCTCCATTAGCCCTCGTACAGTGTGTGTGTGTGTGTGTGTGTGTGTGTGTGGGTGTGTTTTGTTTTATACACCCACATGTATTTTGATTCTTATGTAGATTTTTTTGTATAAACTGCAGTGTATTATGTTGCTAAAACTGAACTGCTTGAATTTCTGCACCAGGAGTAAAGCAGCTTAAAGTTATCCAAAAGCAGTGTGTAAGACTGGTGGAGGAGAACATGATGCTAAGATGCATGAAAACTGTGATTAAAAAACACCAGGGTTATTCCACCAAATATTGATTATTTCTGAACTCTTAAAACTTTATAAATATGAACTTGTTTTCTTTGCCTTATTTGAGGTCTGAAAGTTCTGCATCTTTTTTTTGTTATTTCAGTCATTTCTCATTTTCTGTAAATAAATGCTCTAAATGAGAATATTTTTATTTGGAATTTGGGAGAAATGTTGTCTGTAGTTTATAGAATAAAACAACAATGTTCATTTTACTCAAACATAAACCTATAAATAGCAAAATCAGAGAAACTGATTCAGAAACTGAAGTGCTCTCTTCATATTTTACAGAGCTGTATAAAAAGAATATATATATATATATATATTATATGTATGCACACACAGCTACTGTGGTCATTTGGGCCACCATGCTGTGTGTGTGTGTGTGTATGTGTGTGTGTGTGTGTGACAGATGTGGAGGTGACAATACCACACTGATCAGTGCTAGTATTAGCACCTCTGTGGATCACGCACACACACACACACACACACACACACACTACCACTCAGCAGGTCACATGACTCATGTCCACTCAAGCTAATGTTACCATAACAACAGTGAGACACTACTGTCCCCACTGTACTGCAGGAACCAGATACACTTTTACTAAAAACAAAAAAACTGAGAAATAATAGAAAAATAAATCATAGAAAAACAAAAATATATAGTTTTTATACATTTGTGTGCGGCATTCCTCCATTATTTCTCATAAAGTCTTTTTCTCTAGTAAGTAAACTTCAAAAGTGGAATACATATTTAACTGTGAAATAGAAAATATATGCAAGAAAGTTTCTGTAAAAACTGCAACTTGTACACATATTAACATTATTATTGTTTTATTGCAGTTTATTAAATTAATATAAATAAAAGTGTAAATAATGTAACACATAAAGAAAATAAAGTAAAATGTCTGACCATTAAATCACTCTTTGGTTTTTAATCTAACTGTACTTCTCAGCTGTTTGACAGTTAAGAAAGCTAATAAGGTAATTTACCATTTTTTATTTTTTATTTTAATGGTATATATTAAGCTGTAATATTCTATGTTTGGCATCTCTGCTTCTTGTTTTTACAGTGTGCTATAAAAAAAAAAAAAAAAAAAAATATATATATATATATATATATATATATATTTTACAGTTTTTATGTATTAGATTAAAAAACAAAAAAACAAAGTGTATATTAATCATCAGAAGTGTTCCAAATGTTCCACATTAATTATCTGTTAAAATTAAATCATTTTCTGTCCCTTTATGTTTGTTAACTATATATTTACACATTTACAAACTTGAACCAATTTTTTTTTTAATAAATTAAATAAAATTTAGTTATATAGTGTTTTTTACAACTGATGTCACTAAGTAGCTTTACAAAAATCTGAATCAGAAGAAGAAGAAAAAGAATGAAATTTTTCCACTTCATTATTTTTAATTTACAGGTTTCAATATGAACAGAAAACGACATAAACTGATTTTTTCACAGGTGTGAACAGAAACCTGGGCCAAACTAGGTTTATGTCTGTATTTTCATGAACTGTAAACCAGTTATCTCTGGTCACTGCAGCTCTCGCACAAAAACACAGAGTCTGAAAGTCTGATCCAGTTTAAAGAGAATAGTTAAATAATAAATAATAAATAAATAAATATTTATAAATAAATAAATAAATGGAGTGGCGGGGGTTCGTTGTCAGGGGAAACCGGATACAGATTTGCTAAGCAAAGAGCAATTACTGTAATGAAATGCACAACACGTACACACACACACACACACACACGCGCGCGCACCCACACACACGCAGACGTTCACAACCGTTCAAACCCATTCATACACACACGGCACACACTCTTTATTCCATTCTTTCATAGCAGATTAATGAGTCTATTAGGACACACTCCAATTACACACACATCCCTGTAATTGGCTCTCCGCGGGATTCCAGCAGCTCACGCACTCACACACACACACACACACACACACACACACACACACACACACACACGGGGCATGCTCACACAGATGTGCAGATGAGCGTGTGTGTGTGTGTGTGAGGGACGCAGGTTTGACAGTGTTCCACGCTCACCGCCACAGAGACGAAGGAAAGATCAAAAGACACATTTACATGCAGAGACAAACACACACACACTCTCACACTCTCTCACACACAAACACATGATCTCATGCTCCCTGAACCCTGAACTCTTTCACAATTCCAGCCCCATCAATCCTGATATTATCATCTTGGAATATGGCCGTGTCATCAGGGAAGAAAAAATCCATTGATGGAATAATCTGGTCTATATTCAGTATATTCAGGTAGTCAGCTGACCTCATTCTTTCAGCACATACTGTTGCTGAACCTAAACCTGCAGAACAACTGCAGCATCAACCAACCCCACATCATTTACTTTTTTGTTATGGATAAGGGTTTGGTTATGTTTAAGTTATGGTTAAAAGTACAGTTGGGTTAAATTTAGGTGTTGGTTAAAGGTTTTGTTAAGTTTAAGTTATGGTTATGGTCAACATTGCAGTTAGGTAAAGTTTACGTTATGGAAAAGGGATTAGTGAAGTTTGGGTTATGGTTATGGTTAAGGGTTTAGTTAAGTCTAGGTTATGGTTAAGGTTAGCATTAGGTTAAGTTTAAGTTATGGTTAAGGGTTTAGTTACGTTTAGGTTATGATTAAAGTTACAGTTAAGTTTAGGTTATGGATGAGGGTTTGGATACATTTGGGTTATGGCTAAGCTTACAGTTAAGTTAAGTTTAGGTTATGGTTAGAGGTTTGGTTAAAATTAAGTTACAGCTAATAAATAATAATGGTAATAAAATTGCTCTAGCTCTTCTATATATTCTTTTTTTTGCTAAAATCATTGGACTTTTGCTTGTCTGGGTTCTGTCGGTAATTAATGCATATGCACAAGAGTTGAGCTATATTTAGTACACATTGTGTAAATCTTGAAATGGTCATTTAGTCACATATGCACGATTTTCTCCTGAGATCAGGCAGCCACCTGAAACTCATCTAGCCCACATTCCACCCATGGGAGCCTCAGATGAGCCTCCAGTTCTCCGTAGCTCCTCCTCCACTCCACAGGAGGGAGTCTTCACCTCCCTGTAGGACCGGATTGATGAGCACTAAGATAGATAGGGTTCATCTCTCTGGGGCTGAATATATCTGCACCTTGCTGCTCCATCTGCACAAGTTCCTCAGAGAATATTGTGACAAGATATTCGTCTGATTTGTGAGTGATATGTTTTCATAAAACACACTTCCTGCAATGCTTCCTGTTTAAGAGAAAGAAAAAAGAAAGAGAGAGACTCAAAAAAGAGAGGAAATTATAGAGAGAGCAACAGAGTGGGAGCAAAGTAGAATAAGAGAAAGACAGAGAGAAATTCTTAGAGATAGAGAGAGAGAAAAGAAAAGAGAAAAGCTAAGCGAGAGAGAAAATGAGACAGAAAAAGAAGAGTAAGAGAAAGAGAGTAAAATTCTTAGAAAATGAGAGACAGAGAAAGGAGGTTGAAGAAAGATATTTAGAGAAAAGGAAAGAATGAACAGAAAGAATGTAAAATTCTCATACAAAGATAGTGTTAGATGTGTTATAAGTGGACAAAGAGCATGAGATGGATAGGGTAGTAAAATGTGTAGGATGAGACAAACGAGGCAGAGAAAAAGAAAAGAGAAAAGAAGGAGAGAGCAGTAGAGAAAATGAGATGAAAAAAGAAGAAGAGTCAGAGAAAGAGAGTGAAATTCTCAGAAATGAGAGAAAAAGCATCACAATTATCAGATAATATGAGCGAGTGAGAAAAGAAGAGAGAAAGATTAGTAGCCAGAGTGAAAGAGGGATAGAGAGAGAAGAAAGAGAGAGAGGAAGAGAGAAAGGAAAATTCTCATATAAACTTTATTATTGTTTATGTGTGAGAAAGAGAGACAGAGACAGGAAGTAAAAATCAGTGAATAAGAGAAGCAGAAAAGAAGAGAGAAATTCTCAGACATTAAGAGAGAGAGAAAAAATGGAAGTGGAGAAGGAGCATTTAAGGAGGGATTTTAATGAGGCAGAGAAAAGGAGAGAGAAAAAGAAAGAGAATGAGATGAAAAGAGAGGAAGAGTCAGAGAAAGAGAGTAAAATTCTCAGAAAATGAGAGAGACAGAGAAAGAGATTCTTTGAGAAAATGAAAGTGTCAAAATGATCAGGTAATGAGAGCGAGTGAAAGAGGGATAGAGAAAGAGACAGAAAGAGAGAGAGAAAGAGAGGAATATAGGAAGAGAGAAAGAGCGAGAGATGTATTGGTGTCAGAATTTAAAAGGCTTTGCATCTCATTATGGATGAATTCATCAAAGCTCCTCTCGGTCTCAGAGTGGCAGCAGCTCCAGCAGATCCAGGATTTCTGAGCAGCGTCTCGTCCTCACGTCCTCACTTTCTCTAACTCTTCTTCACTGATCCCTGTCCTGACCTGGCCCTCCGCCCGCGGCCCCGGTGCTTCACGCTTCACGGGGTGAATGATGCGGAAATGATGCAGGAAAGAGCGCCATCTACAGGTGAGAACGAGCCGAAACACACAAACACAAAGGCCACAGCCCCCCTCTGAAGCCTACATCCATCGCCGGGGACTGTTCATGCAGTCGCTCTGAAAACTCCATCGGGAATACCGCCACAGTGCCTGAATCCCAGCGACTGGTGGAGGGGGGGGGGGGGGGGCAGGTTTATGAATATGAATATGAATATAAATATGAAAACAGAGGCAGCTTTGAAACCAATATTTGCTCAGCCCAGAGCTCCAGGCCTCTCACACTGCCCAGATTTCACAGTTGCATTTCCAGCACCCTGAAGGTGATGCTGTTTATGTCAAGAACACAACAGTAAGTAACAACTCTGATGAACATGAAGTAGAACATGAAGAGAAAGCACCAGTTAGTTTCTCTCCTCTTAGACACTCTTTCAGGAATCCTCCTCTGTGCCTCAGGGACATTTGTAACGTAAAATGAATGAACTGTGATGGCCAACAGCTCTTCATTTTGCATGGACAGCTTGTGTGTGATGGTGATTTATCGTAGACTTGGCCCTACGCTCACTTCCCAGACACGAATGAGCAAAAAAAAAGAAAACTGGAGTTTAGCAGACTAGCTCTGGACCATCTGGCCACTGGGAGCAAACCAATCAGCCGGCAGGACGTGCGGAACGGGGCGCTGGCGTTTTGGCCCTGTGCTCTGCATTTTAACACTTGGGGTGACGTCATTGGACGACCATGCCCTGGGGAGTGCCAGTAGATGGCACCGGGGAGCAGGGAAAGGATCCCAGGCTTTGCTTGCTTGGGCCAGAGATGTGTAAATCAGAGGGAGGTCCGTCTAGCAGCAGCTCTGGCCAAAAGAGAAAGAGAGAAAGAGAGAGAGAATAAGATTTGAAAGAGACAAATCAGTCCAGTTTACACCATAAGCTTATTGCAAACTTAACGGAGCACTTGTTTACCCGAATGGAATTTACCAAAAGAGAAAAAACCCCTAAATAAGACCGTAACCACAAACAGGCCACACAGAGGTTAATAGTGCTGCTGGCAGGATAATGGAAAACAGAGACCCTGAAGTGTTTGAGCTACATCCTACCTTCTCTGTCTCAGAGAAACCGGAACAGATAACCCGACCAAGCAGTAGGAAGTCGCAGTCGGCGAAGAGCCTCTCTGACCGTGAAATGTCTGTAATTAATTGTTAAACATTAGGAAAATTCTCTTTTATGGCTCTCCGCACCCCTCCCTCGTCCGGTCCCCCATGGCGGTCACGGGCAGCTGAGTTTAATTGATTTTTAAAGCACGACTTTAATTTGAAGGAGCCCCGCTTAACGGCGAGGGACGTCTCGACGACGTCTCCGATTGGTTGGAGATTTTCTTTCTTTTTCGCTTTTGCCATTTTTACGTTATGACATTTTTCCAGGCTTCTCAATCACGCCGTCCCACTGAGGTTTAGATTAGCGTATCCTCAGCTGGCCTGTGATTTCTTCTGGTGTTCTTCTGGGTACGTCTGCAAAAAGAGCTGGAGAGGAGGAAAAAAAGAAGAAGAAAAAAAAGCTTGTCGGCTTCGTTCCTGAAAAAAGTCCTTAAAGTGAGCTGAGACAGAAGTGAAGCCTGACAGCGGGGCTGTCTTTGTCTTTTACCTCCACTCTCCAGATCTGCTGCTCTTCTTCCATTCTCTGTCTGTCTTTGCTGCGAGGCATTTGAGCAGCCGGGAGAAGGCGAGGCAGGATCTCTCATTTCCATATCAGATTGTGAAAAGCCACCGAAGTGAAGGTGTGTTTCCCGTGGCCCTGTCAGAAACCATCAGAGCGAGCGTGCCGCCCCAAACCGCCCAGCTGCCTCCCTCTGCGTAACCCAGATTCCCGTCCTCCCTCGCTCTCCCGCTGTGGAGCTCGAAATCGGCATTGTTTTTGGCTTGTCAATGATTTAGCAGGATAAAGGAACTATTGACCCCGTCCTCTCTCTTCACGTGGAGGCCAGGAAGGGCCCAGGTACAGAAAGTGGAACAAAGAAGGAGCTCGTCCTTCGGGCTGAACCGCAAACGAAGGAGAGAAAGACAAGTCGAGCTCTCCGATGTATGATTTATAAACGCAGAGATGTTTTATGCACCTGCTTATCAGAACAGCCCCTATCAAGCAGCCGGCTTATGAATATATTGAAGAGCGCTCTGTTGCGAGTGCTGTTCTTCTGTTCAGAGGGAGCTTTAATATTTCAGCCTGCTCCTGGCTGGGGTTGGTGGTTAGGCGGGGTATCTCTGAACCTTAATAAAAATCCAAAGCTAAAGATCTCCCCTTCAACCAAATCAGGAGTCCACCCAAATCAGCCTTTCTCAGCACACACACACTTACACACCACACACACTTTCTCTCCGATTCCAATCGACAGCTGCTTTCTGTTGAACCTGTTGCCTGGAATGAACAAGGCAATCAATCGCGGACCGGCCGCATCGATTGTCGATGCCAACCCTCGTGCGGCGCAAACTAAAGTAATTCCCTTAAATCACCAAACACCCCCCACCCACCCTGCCCCCGTCCTTAATCACACAGCCTCTTGTGGAAGTGCAGCACTCCACACCGAGCCTCCTCTTCACCATGTGATGAGAACCATCTCAAAAAGCTCCTGCAGCTCTGAAGAGCCTTGTTAAGTCCCTCTCCCTCATGCCGCACTCCAGGCTTCGCTTTAACCCAACACTGGTGCTGCAGTCAGACACAGGGCCACAGAACCTGTGGGTCAAAACAAAAACCTCTAATGTTCTGGAGACAGAATAAGTCAAAATGAGAGCAAGTATTGATTTATAGCTTACTTAGTATCACAAACATCACACAGCATACTGAGGAAAAGGATGAACTGAAGCCAGTTCAGCACCAGCTGAACGGAAATCATAGCATAGGTCATAGCATTGTTTCGTGCAAGCTTATTTACAAGCTATTATATTTAAATGGGACATATTATGCAAAACTTACTTTTTGCATGCTTTTTTATTTCCATTTTGGTCTAAACTAACCTATATGAACACCCCAAGCTCTAACATTTTTTCCATCTATTGTGGCGTCACTATAAGAATACCTGCATTGAACCACCCTGGAACCACCGAAATGCCAATCTATGCAACCGAACTACTAATTACTGCAAAGTTGCAACTTTAATGTCTGTGGAGGAACTGTTTAATTCTATGAACTACAAACAACATTCCTCCCAAATTCCAAATACAAATTTTGTCATTTAGAGCATTTATTTGCAGAAAATGAATAATGGCTAAAATAACAGAAAGGTGCAGAGCTTTTCAACCTCATTTCAGAGCTCATATTCATAAAGTTCAGAAAGCAATATTTGGTGTAATAACCCTTGTTTTTAGTCACAGCTTTCATGCATCTAGGCATCATGTTCTCCTCCACCAGTCTTACACACTGCTTTTGGATAACTTTATGCTGCTTTACTCCTGGTGCAAAAATTCAAGCAGTTCAGTTTGGTGGTTTGATGGTTTGTGATCATCCATCTTCCTCTTGATTATATTCCAGAGGTTTTCAATTTGGTAAAAATCTAAGAAACTCATCATTTTTAAGTGCTCTCTTATTTTTTTTCAGAGCTGTATGTTCAATAACCTAACCTTCTATCCTACAATCGAACCAAAATTCTGCTGGTAAATCTGCTCTGGCTTCCATTTGTTCCACAGACCGTCTTGCACTTTGCTAACATTTACTGTACATTAACCTGCTGGTTCAGGAGAAGAGATAAAAAAAAACACATCTTCATCACATCTTCACTTTCTGGTGCGACGGTTAATGTAAAGATTCACTTTAGACCTTACCAACCGAACAGCCGTCTCTGGCCGAGAGTCCCAGAGAGCATAATTGGCTTCACTCTCTCTGGTTGAGTTACGTGTGATGTGCTAGACTTCACCTTCCCAGTGCTGCCAGCAGTGTGTGATAGCTGGAGTCCTAGCTAGCGGGGAAAGTGGAAATGACTAAATTGGGGAGAAAATTGGAAAAAAAATCAAAAAAAAAGAAAGAAATCCACTGGCCTGACAAGTGGACAAAGAGTGCAACCTCTCAGTGTATCAGGATCAGAGTTTTCTTCTTTTACTGGCAGAAAGACCAAGACCATTTACTTCCACAGTGATGAGCAGCTCAAACTGGTCTTCACTCTTACAAAATAAACGTGCTAAAACAGTGCCATAGAGAATGCGTTTCTTAATTTGTGGGTATTGAAAGATAGGCATTTTTGGTTTCACAATAAACCATGTTTTTTTGAAAGAACTGTGAGAATAAAGAATTTTACATTGCAAAAGAAGGTTCTCAGTTAATTTAACTTCTTAAAAGTCTACTAGTTTAATTTGATCCCATTTTGTACCACAGTTTAGAAAATCGTATACCCAACCCATTCACTAGGGCATTCACAATCACTAGTAATGCCCCCCAACACTAGAAGGGTGAAGATTAGTACATGCCTCCTCTGATATATGTAAAGTCCAACCATCACCTCTTTTCTTTTTGAAAGTGCTGTTACATGTTTGCATTACTATACTTACTGTGCTGAATTTGGGAGTGATGTAGGAAGAAAGCACCATCTACCTAACCAGAGATAGCATGGCCACTTGTGCCTTATGCTCTCTCTCAGACTCTGGCTGCTGATGCATACCCATCAAGTCTCCCGTATTTTAGCCATCTTTCCCGTTGTCTTCCTGTATAAGCATTTTCCTGTAAATTTCCCATGTGTAAAATCATACATACTCTTTCTGACTGCAGAAAATACCATTAATCACAACAAAATAACATTAAAATAAAAATACTTTGTATATAACTTAATAACTCATACAATAATATTAATTACTACACACTACGTCATGATACTATGATACTAAACCTCGGTTGGGCTGGTGGCATAGTAGGATGATCTGGAGGATTTAAACCACTGTGATTCGCCGATCGCAGTTGCTACGCCTTAGTCCGCTTTCCCAGATTTAATGCTGCTCTTCTACCAACATTATAATTCAGTTTCACTTCAGAATCGAGCTTTCTTCCACACTGCATTGTGGTTCTAAATACATGGAAGTGTGTGGGTTTATACGTCGTAAATATAAACCTAAAGCACCCTGCCTGCCTTGAGAGGCCATGTGTCATGACACCAAGCGGGGCGAAATCACTGGCAACCCGCTGCCTCACACTTTTACAAATCCATGCATAAATACACGAGCTAACTGACGTGTGTGTGGTCATACGCTGTATATATAAATCTATATAAATGTGCGTACGGAGGCAGGATTCTGACTCGGAGCGTACGTCCTGTCAGCAGCGTGCAGAACATCTGGAATTAGAAACCCGAGATAAGCCCAAATGAATCTCAGCGGTTGTCGTTCAGAAGGTCTGTTTCAGGAGTGTTTGCTGTAAGGCAGCTTCATTTAGCTCCTTCTATCATGGCTGTGAGCTCTGCTTTCACAAAGGCTGGAAGCTGTCAACAAGAAAGAGAGGGAGAGGTTGTTCTGTCAAGCCTCATTACCCCCATACGCTCTCTCTTTCTCTACCTCTCTCTCTCTCGCGCCTCTCTCTCTACCTCTCTCGCCTCTCTCGGCCGCAGCCCACTCCTTCAAGGATGATTGTATTTTCAATCTGCCCGAGCGGGCGCCGGCTCGGGGCCTGAGAGTTGAGATCATTTTCAGGGTGAGAGTGCTGGAATGCTTTTTTCCTGCGTCTCTGCTTCCCCTGACTGAGCACAACGGCTTTCAGACAAAAACACATAATACAAACATCATCACGTGAGCCGGGGAAATAAGGGCCTTCACCCCTGATGGATTGGTTTTGTGTTCTTGAAACGGCCTTCGAATAAACATCTTGACTCTTTGTCATCACACCGCAATTCAGCAGACAGAAAGCGTTAGCAGCATAGCAATGAAGGAGCCGCATTCTTACTCCGGCATAATAGTCCATTATGAGCTACAAGATTTGTACATCAAAGGAGGCCTTGGACACATACCGGCAAGATGATAAATTATTTCACTCTCTGCAATAAATGACACAGCGATTCAGCCCCAAAAAGCAGCGAACCGCTCTCGCGCAGGAATAAAAAAGAGCCTTCAAAAGTTTCTTTATTCAAATGAATGGAATTAGTTACAATGACCCTCGAAGACGAACGTGTTCAGCCGGTCTCAGCAATCAGAGCCGCTCCATCTTTTTTTAACCTCACTGCGCTTCAGCTGTCCTCCATAATTCTTTACAGGCTGAACTGTACAATCTACCAGGGTCTACCAGTAAGACTCCAGATGCAAGCATGCGATAATAACAATAAGCTTTAATTTCGATAGCATTAACAATGTATTAGATAACAATTAATGTAAAATTAGTCTTTGGAGTAGGACCTGCATTGTAAGCAGATCCTGTCGTATGTAGGAGGTAGGGGTGGAGTCAAACTGAAGGAGGGCGTGAGAGGGGAGGTCTTATAAAGACAGGTGGAAGCTGGTGATAATTGTTTGACAAATTAGTGACAAGCACTTGAAATTCCTGCCAGAACTAGTGCTGAAACTTATAGTTCCTGAACCAGTTCCATTCAAGCTTATAAGAACCGTGGTGCTTCTCAGCGAATTAGCCTGTGTTTCCACAAGTTTTATCGTCAAAATTGTCAAAATGTTACATCATATGTCATCAACAAAGGGTGTTGCACAATGGTGGTGAACAGAAGCGGTCACGGTTCACGCTGAAGAACCTACTGTTCTTTGGTTCCCACTGAAAATGAATGTTCCTGGTTCTGAAACCTACTTTTGTTGGTAGAAACGCAGTGAACCGGTTCAAAATTAGGTTCACACACCAGAACAGTGCTGTGAAGTCATGTGGAATTTGGAAACACAATCTCTTTCTTAAAACTAAGAGGTAACTCATCTTAAATCCAGATGATGTGTTTCTGAGATTGAACTTGATCAACCCCGATACCATTTATAGTGATTGAAAAGGTTGAAACACTTTTCTGTCTGTATAAAACCATGTTTTTTTTGTTCAAAATGTTACAAATTTACTAATATGAATGAGTTGATTTTCTCAGCCATAGAACCATTCATCTTTCTTAGGATTGACAGGACATAAAAAACACAGGCACTAGTGGAGCACATGGGGAGGAGAACAAAACAGGAGAACAGTGGACAAAAAATCAGGCTTGTGAAAAATGATCATAATAATAGTGATCATAATTAGGGACGTCTCATGGCTCGGGCTAGGAGTGCGTAGTCAGTGCATGGGTGGACATTGTAGATTAAGTGAGTCTTCAGTTTAATGAGTGTAGTGTGTGTATATATGTATAGTCTTCTTTACTTTACTCCTCAACTCCTGGAGAGGCTTCAGATCATTCCTCCGTCTGCCTGTCAGAACACCTCTCCTCAGCCAGCCCATCTCCATCCCTACCCCCACCTTCACTAAGAATCACATGCCCGCCCCCCCGGAGGAAGCTGTGATGTGTGAAAACCTCGTGTGGACGTGTAAAAGGCCGACAGCAACGAGCTGCCGACTCCACCACTGTTTCCTCACATGCTCTGCTCAGGAGCTCCTGGACAGATGGGTGAGACACACTCCCATACACACGGACTTAAAGAGACAGACTGATGGAACATCATCAAATTCTTCCGGTCCCTGTCCTCCTCCAACATCAAAACACATCCAAAAATCTACAGCTCTGTTTTTCCCAAATTGAAAACCTCTGGAATATAATAAAGAGGAAGATGATGATCACAAGCCATCAAACCACCAAACTGAACTAATTTAATTTTTGCATCAGGAATGAAAAGCATTAAGTTTTTCAAAAGCAGTGTGTAAGACTGGTGGAGGACAACATGCCAAGATGCATAAAAAAAACTGTGATGGTTAAAAACCAACCAGGGTTATTCCACCAATGTCAGGTAGAAGCAGTAATAAGACATGGAGGCAGTCAGGTTTTTTTTTTCTAAAGAACCTAGTATTTTTTTGGTTCCTGCTGCAAATGAACGTTCCTGGTTCTGGAACCTACTTTTGTTGGTGGAAACACAGTGAACTGGTTCAAATGTAGGTTTGCAAACCATAAGGGTGCTGGTTCCACATCGGTGCAAAAGCAACGTGGAACTGGGAAATGCAATCTCTTTCTTACGCTTAAGAGTTAGATCATCATCTAACTCATCAAATCCAGATGATACAGTATGTTTCTGAGATTGAACTCGACAAACTACAAAACCATTTATAGTGGTTGAAAAGCTTAAAACACTTTTTTTGCACCAGGAGTGAGCCGCATAAAGTTATCCAAAAGCAGTGTGTAAGACTGGTGGAGGAGAACATGATGCCCACATGCATAAAAAACCTGTGATTAAAAACCAACCAGGGTTATTCCACCAACGTCAGGTAGAAGCAGAAACGAGATTTATTGAAAAAAACAAAAGATCCTAAATAACGTAAAAATGCACAGCCACGGACAAATAAAACTCAAACAAAAGGACTATTTATACATACACGGACAAGGACAGATAATTGGAAACACTGGGACGGAGCTAACAAGGGGGCGGAGCTACAAACGAACAGGTGAGCAGCAGGGGCGGAGACAAGGTATAATAAATGCCAGGCTCAAGCAGAGGAAGGTAAATAAACACAGGGACAGACTAGAGGGAACCAAAAAAATAGATTTCTGAAAGTATTCTTAAGTGCATTCGCAAAGACATCAGATACAGTACGTTATGATGAAACAGGCTCTCATCAGGACTGCCCAAGGGTTTCCTCTGTTGCACAGGATAAGTTCATTTTACCACATTAACCCTGTGTTGGTTGTGGAAACGACCCAAACTGCTTGTTTTTAGCCCTGCATTTCTTTTTCATAACCCAAATAATTTTGAATTCTGCTAGAATACTGTTCACTGGTAGCTGGAGTAGCTGGTAACTGGTAGCTGGTGGGTGATGGTGGGCAGCTGTTCACTCCATGCTGGAAAAGGAAGTCGGTCTTCAGATTCGGGAGGGAAGCGGATGGAGGGCAGGTGTGGGTCTTTCTGGAGGGGGAGAAACGAGGGATTGGACCCTTATGGATGAGTCTGGAGGAAATACGGTTGCCAGATCCACTCCAACACACTCTTCCATTTCCTCACCATGATTGCGTAGGAGTGTGCAGTCAGTGTGTGTGTGTGTCAGTGTGTGTTTGAGTGTGTGTGTGTGTGTGGAAAGAGAAAATTGGAGCTATGAGTTTGTTTTCACCCCCCCTTCGTCGGCCCCCTCGAGAATTGAGCTCTTTTCTGAAAGCTGTGTTTCTGAAGGTTGGCTCGGCCTCTCAGGATGCTGGAGAATAATGCCAGCATTCTGCCGTCCAGCGCTCTCGCCGCCCAGCGAACGCCATCCCTTCATTTTCCCTCTCCTCCTTCCTCCTCTCCGAGAACCGGAGCGCTCGCTCCCGCTTCCTTCCATCCTCAGCCAGGTCAATTAAAGCCCTGAATAAACGCTGGAATCGTCTGCGAGGCGACGACTCCCTCCACTAAATTTCCTCCAATAAATTTCCTCCACTAAATTTTGCGGCCTTTTTCCCGAGTTCCTCGGAGTTCCTCGGAGTTCACGGCGAGGCGGACGGAGCAGATTCCGGCGGAGTTGTGGAAATAATCAGCGGTGCGGAATATGCACAGAGACCTAATTATAAAATCTAATTAAAAAGATAGAATAAAAAAAATATCAGAGGCGTTAAATTATCATCGCGGCTCCTCGGCAGCGAGGAACGCGGCTCTCAGACGGATGAACGCTTATTGGCCAGAAAAAAAAACTCATACTGTTGAACATTCCGGCTGACAGATACGCAGCCCCGGCGTTCCCGTCCACCCCGGAAAAAAAAAAATCCAGTTAATTTTTAATCTTTTAAAGAGAAATGTCAGGATGAGTTAATGTTTGCCTGACATTTATTGGATTCTGCTGTTTACCACTTTCACTGGCTGGAAAAATGGGGACGGAGCAGCCAATTTATATTCCCCGAGTTCAGAACAACCAGAAAAAAACGGACTGTTTTCATCAGGCGTGAACAAAAAAACATTATTAGCCGAGAAAAGGCTTTCTGTGTTTGTCTCAGAGCTCCGGCGGGTCCGTGAAGACCACCAGAGCACAGTGACAACACAGAGACCACCCTGTAATAAAATAAAAATCACACAAAAAAATCTGATCTCAGAAAGAACCATTTATAAGTGCAGAGATTTACACAGTCTTTTTGTCGAGTCTGAAGTATTTCGAGCATGAGTCAGAGTCGAGTCTGTGTCCAAGTCAAATCTGAAGTCTTTTGACCAAGAGTCTGAGTGTAGTCTGAATCTTTTGAGAATGAGTCTGAGTCGAGTCTGTAGTCTTCTGAGCACGAGTCGAGTCTGAAGTTATTTGAGCATGAGTCCGATTCGAGTCTGAAACGAGTCTGAAGTTATGTCTGAGACCGAGTCATGTCGGAAGTCTTTTATGCATGAGTCAGAGTCGAGTCTGAGTCCAAGTCAAGTCTGAAATCTTTTGAGTACAAGTAAAAGTACGAGTCAAGTCTGAGTCTGAGTTTGAAGTCTTTTGAGTCTGAGTCCGAGTCGAGTCTAAAAATTCTGTGGACAAATCTGAGTTTCAGCCCATGTCGAGTCTGAAGTCTTTTGAGTCCGAATCGAGTTATTTGAGTTATATGAGTGTGATTCGAGTCTGAAACGAGTCTGAAGTTATTTGAGCATAAGTCAGATTGGAGTCTGAGTCCGAGTTGAGTGTGACATCTTTTGAGTATGAATCTGAGTTGAGTCAGAAGTCTTTTGATTATGAGTCCAAGTCGTCTTTTGAGCATGAGTCTGTGTCAAGTCTAAAGTCTTTTTAGTAGAGTCTAAGTCCGAATTTATTAACACAAGTCCAAATTGAGTCTGAATCTTTTGTGCACGAGTTCGAATTGAGTGTAAAGTCTTTTTAGCATGAGCCAGAGTTGAGTCTGAAGTGTTTTGAGTCCAACTTAAGTGTGTCTCAGGTCCGAGTCGTAATCTCGAGTCCTCATCTCTGTGTAAGAGTCATTCCTCTCCCTGATTGGCTCGTGGATCTGCAGGCAGATTCATTATCTTGCATACGTAATTAGTCACCTAAGGAACTTCAGCTCTGCCGACGCAGCTCATACTTCACTCCTCAAACTGCAGTTTAATTACTCACTTTGTTGTTGGTGTAAATTAATCCCGTGTTTTATCTGCGATAATTAAAGAAGGCTTTACTGTTTTTTTCTTGTCTTTGTTGTTCTTTGTGCTTTGTTGAATCAGAGGCTTCAAATTAAATGAAGAGAGACATGAAATTTGTTTTCAAGAAGGAGAGAATTGCAGCAGAGGAAAAAGAGGAGGAAGAAGAGGAGGATGAGGTTAGATCAGTAAGAATTTAATAGACCACTAAGGTCAAGCTGCCATATTGTAGTCTGGGTCATGTTGCCTATATCTAAATCTAACCTTAATATTTATTGGAGAAAATGTTGTGTTCCACTCTGTAGTAAAAATAAATATATATATAAGACTAAGCCTAGCCTTGGACTTTACAGACTTTACAGCATTTTGAATAGAGATTTTCCATTGGAAAAGTAAATAGGTCTAAACTAGGCTTATTAAAAGAGGTGAAAGGCACGTTTTATTTCAGTTTGGTGATGAAGCCTGAGTGCAGGTCAGCCTGTAGGGCTTGTTAAATCAAGCGAAGAAGGTAAAGCTCTGCAGCGTTTCAGTGAGAATTAGATGAAGAACATATAGCTGCACTCTAACCTTAACTGCAATCATTTCCCTGCTGATAAAAATCCTGAGAAAACACCAGCTTCTGCTGGTCAATGTTATTTTTTTCTATGTTGGTCCTTGAGGGTTAAGGTGTTTGAAAAGCTGTGTATCCACGTAAAAACCCATATGCTGGTTAGAAAACAGTTGAAGACTTTTCTTTACTTTACTTTTGGCTATTCCAAAACTAACTAAATATTCTTATTTAACTATTCTTTAATATTCTTATTTAATATTCTTATTTAACTATTCTAGAATGACATGTGTGATTGGGGTCATTGTCTTGGTGCATGACCCACATTCTCTTGAGATTTAGCTCAGAGATAAATATAATATAGTTCTGAATTCATTGTTCTATCAAGTCGTCCAAGCGCAGATGCAGCAAAATAGCCCAAACTGTGATACTACCACCCCCATGTTTCACAGTTTCACAGTTGTTCAGTGTTCTCCTTATTGTAGACATTAACATAAACAATGTGATAGATAAAAACATCTGATTCTAACTTGTTCTAATTCTAGATCTTTTAATCACTTACAGATTCATAATATTAGACCATTTTCCTCAATAAATAAAAGTGTATTTTTTTTTTTTTATAATTTGTTATTTGGTAAAGTGTGTGATATGTAGAAATATATATAAAAAAAGGTTCAGATACTTTAAAGCACCACTGTTCTGGTTTATATACAGAAATTCCCTCCAATATGAACTCATTTAACTAGGCAGAAGTAGAATTTAAGGTGGAATATCTATAACAGTCACAACAAAAGTTTCATCCCTTTCATCACTATTTAAGGTGGATTTATTTATTTGATCAGAGAATCAAATAAGCAGCTGGAAAACACTAATTACTGTATGTAACAGATGCAGCTCTTAAGGTGGAATAGAATAAAAAAGTAGTGTCCGCACTGCTTCACTGTTTAAGGTGGAATAAAAATATCAAATAAGCTGGTGTTAGTGTGACTGTACATATAGTGACAGCATTTAAGGTGGATTGTTTCAATATATATAGCGGTAGCATTTAGGGTGGAATTGTATCCTTCAAGAATTAAGGTGGAATAGCAGAGTAAGGCACTTTTAGGGTATATTGCTTAATTTGGGTATAGTGTAAATGGGTATTAGACAGTATGAAACTGATCAGTATGTGTTCAGGGTTTGTTTGATGTATGTTTACTGTGGTGTTGTGAAGCTTTTTTAAGGTGGTAGAGCTTCTGTGCTCCTGTAAATATATTAATGTGGCTATATCTGGTTCCTAGACTATTATTTACAGTGCAGGCATGAAAAAGATTATCATGAGTTCATATTTATGAGCATACTAGGGTCTAAACCATAAGATATACTGATTTATAATGGTTCTTGTTTAGCAGGGGACACAGAGAAGGACGAGACTCCGTCCTGCCCTTCCTTTAGTCCCCTGCTAAAAGAGAACCAGTATAAATCTGCATATGTTATGGTTTGGACCCTGGAGGTAAAAGGGTTGGGAAAGGGGGATTGAAACAGATGTTGGGGTATGAAATGTTTAGGGAGAGATTTTAGAGGTTTTAATGTTAAATAGAATCTGTTGCTCTGCTGGTTAAAGAAGCATTATAATTTTTATTTAGTCAGATTATAGCCCAATCCCATTTCACCCCTTGGCTCTACCTCTTACCCCTACCCCTCAAACAGAGAATTTCTTCTTGTTAAAATCAGCATTAGCACTATATCATCATAGTTTCATGATGTGTAGTTTCAATGTCTTATGACCAAATTATTCAAAATAAGCATATAAAAAAGATCGCTCGTAGTTTGTCTCACTAGCTAGCTTAGCTAGCTAACGTTCCCGTTCCACCTTAAATGGTGCAACTGACAAGGAAGGCAGGGGCTGCAGCATTTAAGGTGGAATGTAAAATAAATTAAAAGCTAATCAAAGCTAATTTCAGCGCTCCATCACAGTTAAGAATTAAGGAATGGACAATAATATAATTAATTTCTGCTCGATCTCCCCCCTTTCTGAAGATATATAATAAAATCGCCCTAAATTTAACTATAGTTAACCAGCAGCAGCAGCAGCAGTTAGGTTGCTGAACTTTTTTAAGGGCTCCTGATGACGTATTGACGTGTTGATTAAAGGGTTTCCTAATTCTTCTTCCCCTTCTAACTCTGTTCTAAGAGGAAGGGTTACACTTGAAAACAAGGGGTAGAGGTTCATGAAATGGGATTGAGCCTACATCCCTTTGTTCCATTTTATTTAAGGTTGAGAAACAACAAAGAGAAAGCACAGCTAAAGCCGATACAGTCCCTGCACTTAATGCCCTCATGCCCCCCTCACGTTCCACCAAATTTCACCACTACAGCCGCCTGCCTGGTTCCTCAGCAGTTCCTCTGTACTTTTCTAAAATCTGTGCCGACTTTCCCCAGCCTTGATCTTCTTCTCTCCGTGAGCTACGGATGTGAAGACTTCCACTCGTACTCGCATATCTTGTGGATGTGGGACAGATAAAGGCCCGGATGGGCTTTGATTTGATTTCCGTTCCTCTCTTCTGATCATATCTGCCACGGATGCTGGAACGGCAGCGTGGAAATGTTCGCTAAGTCGTGCAAGCACGAGTGTGACAAGCGTGCGAGCGCCGGGCTCGGAGCGAGTGTCTGAGACGGAGAGGAAATCGTCAGCTGTGGTTCAAAGGCTTGGGGGAAGGCGTGAGAATGGGGTATTGATGTTTTAGCGATGCTAAGGCTGAGCATGGCTAGCCCTGGGTGTAATCACACATATATACACATATATCCAACTACACCCCCCTCCCACACACACTACACCACCCCCCCCACACACACACACTCCATCACTACACCCTCTACTCATTCCGCCGTCGTGCTGCTGCTCGGCTACTCGGATAGATGAGCCGCTCTTTGTATTTCAAGAGATAACTTTCTTACACCCGGAAGAAGCAATTCATCTCTACCAACAGAGAGACAGAGAGAGAGAGAGAGAGAATCTAACTGTGAGAGAAAGTGTGAGAGTGAGAGAGTGAAAGAGAAATTGAGAGTGACAGAGAGAGAGACAGAGAGACTACGAGTGAGAAAAACAGAGAAAGTAACAGAGAGTGCAAAAGAGTGTTGGGAAAAAGAGTAAAAGATAAGTATTAAAGAGAAATTGAGAGTGAGAAAAAGCAATAGAGAGTGAGAAGCGTGACTGTGAGATCGAAATAGACAGACTAAGAGTGAAAAAGAGAGAGAGAGAGAGAAAGAGTGATGGTAAGGGAGTGCAAAAGTGAGAGAGAGGGGTGAGAGAGCGAGAGACAAATTGAGATTGAAAGACTAAAAGGGTAAAAGAGAGAGTGAGAAAGAGGGGGACAGAGAGAGACTGTGAGTGAGAAAAAGAGAGCGAGAGAGTGAGAGTGCCAAGAGTGTTGGGGAAAGAGAGTAAAAGAGACATTGGGAGTGAGAAAAGGCGAAAGAATGAGATAGAGATTGAGAGGGGGTAATAGAAAGTAACAGAAAGAGACAGACTAAGAGTGAGAAAGAGTGATGGTAAGAGAGTGAAAGAGAGAGAGGGGGAGAGAGCGAGAGACAGATTGAGAGTGACAGAATAAGAGTGTGAGTGAGAGAGAGAAAGTGACAGAGAAAGAGATTAAGCATAAAAAAGAAAGAGTGAGAGACGGCAAAGAGACAGAGTAAGAAAAAGAATTAGAGAGTGTAAAAAAACAAGAGAGAGAGAGAGTGAAATGGGTGAGAGTGAAATAGAAAATAAGAGTGACACAAAGGGAGATAGAAAGAGTGATATAGGTGGAACACATATACAAGACTGAGTGTGACAGAGAGAGTGGGATAGAGAGAGAGTGAAAAAATAAAGGAGTGAGATGGGTGTGAATGTGAAAGATTGAGAGAGAAAAAGAGAGAGAGTAAGAAAAAAATAAGTGAGAGACATCGAGTGAGTGAGTGAGTGAAAAAGCTGAGAGAAAGAGAGAGAAAGAGACTAAAAATGAGAGAAAGGGAATGTAACACCAGCACAGACAGAAAGAGAGTGATAAAGAGAGAGAGAGAGAGAGAGAGAAAGAGATGGTAAGTAATAAGGAGTGAGATAATGAAAATAAAAAATAATTGCCACAGCTCTCTCTCTCTCTGTTTCTCTCTCTCTCTCTCTCGCTCAGTCACTGGAACGCTCTCCAATAAAAAAACAATCCGCCGGTTCTTCTCTCTCTCTCTCTCTCTCTCTCTCTTTTCGTCTCTGTTCTTCGTTCTCGGTGGTTGAGCGCTCTCTGAGTGTGCGCTGCGTCTCCTGGTGAGGTTGAAGGCCCCGCCGCTCGGGTATTTTCAGTTCCGCGGTGGAAAAAAGCGTCGGACGTGCGAAGCGATGGTGTCATCTTCAATTAACAGTTCCTTTCCTGCTGATTAACGGCTTCGTGCTGACAAATTAATTCTGCATGAGATTGTTTCAGCACCCAGTATAACCCCTCAGCGAGCCGCCCTCCTCACGCTGCAGATTTAGCCTTGCAGTAAAGCAGAAGAGGCGTGATTGAGCTCTATTAGAAACCTCACAGACGCTTCTCCGGCTTTGTTCTTCAGAAGCAACAGCAGAACAGTGAGCTTCCAGCTAAACACCAGCGTCTCCGTTTCACACAGTAAATAAAGAGATTCTGTAATAAAGTAAAAACTCATGTACTGAACTAAATCAATCTGTACGTTTTTTCTGTAGGACACTGTTTAAACTGCTCTTCTTCTACAGCATCTTTTAGGAAGTCCTGTATTCTTACATTCAACTCTTTAAAATACGAATGGACTAACAGTAAACATCCACTATGTTTAGCTTTTTTAAACTCAGTACATTTTAATCCTGGTTCACATTTTACAGAGACGTATTATTGCATGTTAGATTGCAATGAGGGCTGAAATAATACGGTCTCTTTCATTCTATGAACTCTGAAACACACGAAGGACTCCATCTCCCAGCATGCACTAACACCGGACCTTCCAGACACTGCAGATCACGTGATGCTGCAGCGTTCAAACGCGCCGAGCTTCTGATTACTCACACCTGGTCCAGTTAGTATACACACCCCTCTATCTTTTCAACTAAGCATTTCTTTTGTTTATTGTTCTTTTGATAACAAAGCTGTATACAGTGTTTTTCTCATCTAAACCCTATAGAAACATTTCCACACATAAAAGTTGGACAAAACTGTGTAAAGAATTTAAAGCTTAGATCAGGCCCAACTGACATTATTACACATTTAGGAATGTTATTCTTCACTTTAAATAACTTTTTGGACATTTTTTACAGTTTTTTCTTTGATGTGGGGGTGTTTTTTTCTTTACCTCTTGTAATGTTTTTTTTACAATGATGCCTGGTTATAATTAATATTTATTTAAACTGGTTACACAACACTGGTTAATTTTTTTTGTATATTTTCTTACAGGTTTAAATATGTTTTTCTCATGTTTAAAGTATGATATTGTCATAAAAAATATATCAAGCCATACATTTGTGCTCAAGAATTAGCAGTAAACAAAACATAAAAATATGTTATTAAGTTATTAAGATGGAAAAACAAGATTTCTTTGTAGTCTTAAGTTTTAATAATATGCTAAATATTCAACAAATATTAACTTATCTACTGAATATTTTAGTGAGTAATTCAATGAAGTAAAACATTAAAATAATACAAACCAAATATCAATTATAATTTAAGGGTATAACACCCTTTTAACATTTTATCAGTCTAAATTACAGAGTAGTAATTTGTTCAAATGAGATCCTTCAAATAAAACATGTTTTAATTTTGATTTTGGCCATCTCACCGGGAGAACAGAAGTAGAACAGAGAGACGCTTCCCCGCTGACACCTTCCTGTTTACCAGCAGCTCCAGAAAACGGCTGGAAAACAAAGTGAGATCTAAATGAAATATTCAATCTCTTCATTGTCTTCACCCCCGTGAGCAGAATCAATAAAACATGGCGCTGACGCCTCGCTGGCTTTAACATGTGCTGTGGGCTTTGAAACCTCCCCAGACAGCACTTCTCTTTTTTCCCGGCGCAACAACACGGCCGGGATTCACTTTGATCTTTGATTTAATCAGCGGAGGCTCCGCGCGGGATCCGCTCTGCCCTTGAGAGTTCCACTCAGCTGGGATTAGCTGGAAGTTTCACTGAAATGCTGGAGCTTCGGAAAAAGGGCACTACACAAAGTCAAACGTTCCTCAGACCTGACCTTCACCATCAGATCACACAGCACACCAACAACTCCACTGCTGCAGGGCGGCCACTTTATCAGAAACACCTACTGTACGCCTCCACACATCCACTACCTGGCCACTTTATCAGAAACACCTACTGTACGCCTCCACACATCCACTAACTGGCCACTTTATCAGAAACACCTACTGTACGCTTCAACACATCCACTATTTGGCCACTTTATCAGAAACACCTACTGTATGCTTCAACACATCCACTATTTGGCCACTTTATCAGAAACACCTACTGTATGCTTCAACACATCCACTATTTGGCCACTTTATCAGAAACACCTACTGTATACTTCAACACATCCACTATTTGGCCACTTTATCAGAAACACCTACTGTATACTTCAACACATCCACTATTTGGCCACTTTATCAGAAACACCTACTGTATACTTCAACACATCCACTATTTGGCCACTTTATCAGAAACACCTACTGTATGCTTAAACACATCCACTATTTGGCCACTTTATCAGAAACACCTACCTAGAGCCTTCAATAACTGGCCACTTTATCAGAAACACCTACTGTACGCCTCAACACATCCACTAACTGGCCACTTTATCAGAAACACCTAACTAGTACCTTCAATAACTGGCCACTTTATCAGAAACCCCCACCTTGTGCTTTCAAAAACTGGCCACTTTATCAGAAACACCTACTGTACGCCTCCACACATTCACTAACTGGCCACTTTATCAGAAACATCTATCTAATAACTGGCCACTTTATCAGAAACACCTACTGTACGCTTTCGCACATCCCCTAACTGGCCACTTTATCAGAAACACCTACCTTGTGCCTTTAAAAACCGGCCACTTTATTGGAAACACCCACCTTGTGCTTCTGCTAACTGGCCACTTCATAAGAAAACCTATTAAGTGCCTTCAAAAACTGGCCACTTTATCAGAAACACCTATTATGAGCTTTGTCATGCAGGCCACTATATTAGAAACACCTATCTAGTGCCTTCAATAACTGGCCACTTTATCAGAAACACCTACTGTACACCTCCACACATCCACTCATTGGCCACTTTATTAGAAACACCTACTTTATGGCTACTTTATTAGACCTTGGTTATCTACCTGACCACTGATGCAGGTCTAGTGAAGCTAAGCTAAGCTAATGCTAACTGTGCATCAGCAGATGAGCTACAGGGAAGGGTTTCCGATAAAGTGGCCGGTTTGAGTTGATGTGCTGCTGTCAGATGAAGGCGTGGGGTCTCCTCAGGAAGAGGCTGTCTGTATGAGGGAGCTCACAGATGGCAGTGTGTTGGCACGCGAGCTGGGCGTGACGGCGCTGTGAAGTGTGGACGGGGAAAACGGCCGCTGATCCAAAGGTCAGTGAGCAGAGAGGTGATTTTATGTGACAGTGGCCATCGTGAGTGTGAACGGAGTCATGGGTAGTGATCTGAACCCCAGCTTGTGTTGCACTGAGACATAAACTGTGGAATAAACTCAGCTCAGACATCAGACTTCAGTTTATAGTGAAACTCGTCTCAGCTTTTATAGCATTTGTACCAAAACATTCTCAATGAGGTTAAGGTCTGGACTCTGTGGTGAACTCTCTCTCAATCCATGTATAAAAAATTATGATCTCATGCACATACTGTTGCTGAACCTAAACCTGCAGACCCACTGCAGCATCAACCTCACAATATAACTCTATATATTCTGGAACAGGGTAAATCTGGACTCATCAGACCTTCACATACTCATTCTTCCATTGCTCTACAAACTTTTTTATCCCTAGAAAATTAAAGCCGTTTTTGGCATTTAGCATCATTGATAAGTTGTTTTTTTTTTAAGGCTAAACACCTATTTAATCCCAGTATCTTGAGTTATTTTCACTGCGTTGTGTGTGTGGAAAAGCTCTTATTTTCACTATTAAATCTATCCATGAGTTCTAGTGTTGTTTTTCTACCACTTGATTCACCGAACATTGAAGTGATCACCGTCACGATTCACACGATCACTTCAATAGTATTTCTACTCAGACTGGTTTCAGATTGAAAAGGATTTATAATCGTATTTTGTCTCAGTCTTCTTTGGATTTGTGCTTAGACTTGTTTCGGTCACAATATTATCTTGTACTTGGATTTGTCTCTGTTTCTATAGCATTTGGACTTTGACTTTCTCAGTCTTAATAGCATTTACTCTAACTTGTCTTGGTCTTGGTAGAATTTTTAATCAGATTGGTCTCAGTCTCAATAGCATTTTTATCTCAGTTTTGGTAGCACTTGTAATTGGATTTGTCACAGTGTCAGTAGCTTTTGTACTCAAGTACAATCAAGTTTAGACTCACATTTGTCTCAGTCTTGATAATATTTGTAGTCAGATTTGTTTCTGTCTCATTAGCACTTGGTTTGGATTTGTAAGAGTTTCGATAGTAATTGTACTTTGACTTGTCTCAGTCTCAATAGCATTGTATCTCTTTCTTGATAGAAATTGTTCTTGGATTAGATTTGTCTTTGTCTGACTCCATACCATTTGTAATATTTTTTTCTTGATGTTTATAGCATTTGTATTAGAATTTGTCTTGGTCTTCGAAGTACCTGTAATCAGATTTGTCTCAGTCTCAATTGCACTTGCATTTGTCACAGTGTCACAGTACTTGTATTCTTGAACTTGTCTTAGTCTCAATGCATTGCATGGTATTCATACTTGCATTTTATATAGTGTCGAATGTACTTGTACTCATATTTGGTCTTGACAGCATTTGTGCATGGATTTGTCTCAGTCTCTACATCATTTGTACTCCCATTTGTGGTCTTGGTCTTGATAGTATTTGTATTTGAATTTTTCTTGATAGTAGTTATGCTTTTACTACTGTTCATAAAAGCAGACTACATGAATATATGCTTGATTTAATCATTTTAAACACCTGTAGCAATGGAACTGAAGGAAGCTAAATATAACCCTTGCGATATATCCACACACTGTATAGTTTCCCGTGTGAAATGGTAGGTTATTTTGTGCAGCCAGGTTTTGTACAGACCTACAGATCTTGTTTTTTTTATCTTTAAACCTTCTCTGTTTCCCACCATTTCTTGGTGAACTGCTTAATGATTGTGAGCTAAAGAGCATCCCTGGCACGAGGAACACTGATTTCTTTGAGATGTGCTGATATTAGTGGTGTATAAAGAGCGATACAGGATAAGACACTTCTTCTCTCTGTCTAATTGTGAGCGTGGGCTCCTGAGATCGCTGCCATTCATCCAGGATCTCGCCTGGACGCGCCGAATTTTAATGCGGCTCACAAAAGGTGACTCTGTGGGAGCGAGTCGTCCGCCAACTCAAAAAGAATCTTAAAGGCATCTCCCACGAGAGAGCTAATCAGCCAACTGGGGCAGCGCTACTGTATAATTCACTTCTGATTTCTAATCTTCGCCGGGGCCCACTGCTGGCGCAGTTTGTGTGTGTGTGTGTGTGTGTGTGTGTGTGTGTATGTGTGTGTGTGTTTAGATTACCATGGTGTTTCTTGAGGCACATTATGGACTGAAGTGATTAGCGCAACTTGAAAATGCAGAGTTATCCCCTGAAACTGAATGCATTTAGAAACCCATTAAAAATGGAATTATGTCTGTGAGCTAACTGTAAATTTCAAATCCCTCACTTCCCTCAAACGCTCCCACTTTCTCCTCTGAAGCCTCTTTTTTTCTCGGTTCATTTGAGGCGAACAAAGACTTTGCTGGAAATGTTCAGAGAAACAGAAGGTAATTGGCGGTGTGAGGAAGGCCGAGGTGTGCGGCTGAGGCGTCTCGGAGGTGAAGCACATGTGTAGCTATTAGAGCAGCGTGATGCCGACAAAAACACCGACTATTTGATCATGATACAAAAATACAAAAATTCTGCGCCTGTATTTTTAGTATATACAATTCTGTTGCCGTGCAGATCTGATTATCATAGCACCTAATCACCTGCCCTATCAATACACTATCACAAATCAGCTTCAGATATCACACACAACTAACTACCTTCCTGATCAATACACTATCACATAACAGCTTTAAATATCACACACATCTAATCACTCGCCTGATCAAAATGTCATCACATATCACCTTCAAATATCACACACATCTAATTACCAATATGTTCAATACTTGTTCAACACATATTAGCTTTAGACAACTAATCACCTGCCTGATCAAAATGTCATCACATATCACCTTCAAGTATCATATACAGCTAATAACCTGCCTGATTAATACACTATCACAAAACAGCTTTAAATATCACACACATCTAATCATCTGCCTTATCAATACATCATCACATAACAGCTTGCCAATCTGTTCAATACTTTACATATTATCTCTGATATGACAGACATCTAATCACATGCCTGATTAATACACCATCGCATATCAGCTTCAAGTATGGCACACAACTTTTAACCTGTTGATAAAAAGGTCAATAACAGCTTCAAATATCACACACACCTTATCACCTGATCTATCTAATACTGATCAGTTATTTCAGTTAGTAATGGCTGATTATTCATCCTATTCAGACACTATTTCTATACTGGCCAAAAATAACTGGACACCTGCTCCTTCATTGTTCCTCCTAAACTACACTTTATGCAAAAGGTGTTGAAACATTGCTGTGAGGATCATTTGATTGCATTCGGCCCTGAGAGTGAGAGCATCAGTGGGGTCTGGTGCTGATGCTGATGTTGGATGATTACTTCTGCCTCTCCAACTCATCAATCCCAAAGATACTGTACGGAGCTCCATCACCTCTCTCTCTCTCTCTCTCTCTCTCTCTAAACACAGACAAAGTGCTTGTGTGCGTGTGTGAGTGTGTGTGTGTGTGTGTGTGTGTGTGTGTGTGTGTGTGTATGGTTTCACAGTGGTCACCGCGCGCCACCCTCCCCATTTTGAAGTCTGAAGGTGAAGCGGAGTGGGGTGCTTCGCCACGCCCCTTCATTTGAATGCGTATTAGCATAATGCCCCACTGAGGGAGGGAGGGGCGGGGCCAGAGAGAGAGAGAGAGAGAGAGAGAGAGAGAGAGAGAGAGAGAGAGAGAGAGAGAGAGAGAGAGAGAGATGAAAACAGAGATACAGATAGGGATAGAAAAAAAGAGAGGGAGAGAAAGCAGAGAGAGTGTGAGTGAGCAGAAAAAGGGAGAGAAAGAAACAGAGAGTAAGTGAGCAGAGTGAGAGAGAGAAAGAAAAGGAGAAAAAAGAGAAAGAAAGCAAGAGAGAGACAGAGTAAGGGAGCAGAGAGAGAGGAAAACAGGGTGAGAGAGAAGAGGAAAAGGAGAGAGAGAGATACAGATAGGGAGAGAAAGCAGAGAGAGAGAGAGAGCAGAAAGAGGGAGAGAGAGAAACAGATATTGAGGGAGCAGAGAGAGGGAGGGAACACAGAAGAGAAAAAACAGGGAGAGAGGAAGAATTAACAAAATGAGAGAGATAAAGAAAGGGGAATGAGTGAGAGAGAGAACGACAGAGGAAGAGAAACAGAGAGAGAGAAAAGAAAACAGAAGGACAGCTAAAAAAGATAAAGAAATATAAAAAGAGAGAGAGAAACAGAGAGTAAGGGAGCAGAGAGAGAAAAACAGGGTGAGAGAGAAGAGGAAAAAGAGAAAGACTAGAGAGAGAGAGGAGAGAGAAGAGGAAAAAGAGAAAGGGTAGAGAGAGAGAGAGAGAGAGAGAGAGAGAGAAGAGAGAGAGAGTATCAGTGAGTGTGTGTGAGTGTGTATCAGTCTCCAGGCTGCGCGCGGACAGCCTGCACTCCTCTCCTCTGTCCGCCTCGCCTCCTCGCGCCTCGGTTCGGGTTCAGTTGGGACTCTCTCGCGGATCGGATGGATTTCCCGCTCCTCGCGGTGCTGCTGCTGCTGCTGCTGTGCGCGCGGCGCGCGGTCCCGGAGCAGCGCGCGGTCCGCTTCGAGATGCGCGAGGAGCTGCGCCCGCCCGCGCGCATCGGCTCGCTCTCCAACGGCACGGTCGGCGCGCGCACCACATCCTTCAGGCTGGTCAGCGCGGCGACGCCGTTCCTGCGCGTGTCCGAGACGGACGGGTCGCTGATGCTGACGGAGCGCGTGGACCGCGAGGCGCTGTGCAAGAGGAGCGTGCGCGGCTGCGTTCTCGCACTGGATGTGGCGCTCGTCACGGGCGAGCGGTTTGAGCTAGTGCGCGTGGAGGTGGAGGTGTTGGACGTGAACGATCACGCTCCCGTGTTCCCGAGCGCGGAGCTCGCGCTGGAGATTTCGGAGGCTGCCCCACTGGGCACGCGGCTGCCCGTGGACCCCGCCCACGACCCGGACTCGGGCACCAACTCGGTGCAGAGCTACCGTCTGACCGGCAGTGGGCATTTTGCTGTGGAAACGATGACACGGGTGGATGGGGTCCAGTACGCGGAGCTGGTGCTGGTCAGGCCGCTGGACCGCGAGACGCAGGAGACACACCTGCTGAGACTGGAGGCGGCGGACGGTGGGCGACCACCACGTACCGGGTCCACCAACCTCACGGTGCGAGTTCTGGACTCCAATGACAACAGCCCATCCTTTGAGCGGCCTCTGTACGCTGTGGAGTTACCTGAAGATGCTGTACCTGGTCATCTGTTGCTGCAGTTGCACGCCACTGACCCGGATCAGGGCCCAAATGGACAGGTGGTGTACGACTTCGGCAAGCAGGCGGGTGCAGAAGTGAGACGGCTCTTCCGGTTGGACCGCCGCTCAGGACGCATGACTTTGGGAAACACTGTGGACTTCGAGGAGCAGGCGGTGTATGAGGTCGATGTCCAGGCGACCGATTTAGGCGCCATACCTGCACCACCCACTATCTGCAAGGTCATCATCCATCTGCAGGATGTTAACGACAATCGGCCTGAGGTTAGCGTGGCTCCAGTGGCACCGGCACCAGATGGTGCAGCACGGGTCAGTGAAGGAATTGCAATTGATGCACTAGTCGCTGTTGTGACCATCACTGACCGTGACAGCGGCGACAACGGGCGTGTAGCCTGCAACCTACAGGGGGCACACGGTCACTTCCGGTTGCGTCGCGCCTATGAAGGAAGTTACGCCATAGTGACTGCAGAAGGGCTGGACAGGGAGAAAATTTCCCAGTACAACCTGAGTGTGGTCGCTGAGGACTTTGGCACGCCACCCCTGCGCACTGTGGTCCAGTATGTGGTTGTGGTAACGGACGTCAACGACAATGCTCCAATCTTCAGCGCCAAAGTGTACGAAGGATTCATAGAGGAGAACCAGCTTCCCGGCACCTACATCACCACGGTGGTGGCCACCGACCCAGACATCGGACTTAATGGGGAAGTTTCCTATGAGCTCCTGGACAGCGAAACTAACACACCGTCACGCTTCGCCATCATGAACCAAGCAGGACATGTGTACGCTCTGCAGAGCTTCAACCATGAGGTCACGCCCAGGCTGGAGCTGCGAGTGCAGGCGAGTGATCGAGGGTGGCCACAGCTCAAAAGCAGCGCCATGCTTGTGATTAGTGTGGTGGACCAGAACGACAACGCTCCGGCTGTGATGCAGCCTGTCTTACAGAACGGATCTGCTGAGGTTCCACTGCCCAGGGATGCTGGACCAGGCTATGTTGTCACTCGTATTAAAGCAAGGGATGCTGACTCAGGATCTAACGCCCAACTCACCTACAGGCTGGCGGAGGGCACCGAATCAGGGTTTTCTATTGACCAGGACACAGGGGAGATCTACATGAGCCGGAGAGTCATTTACGACACGGACGAGGAGCCAAGAGTGACCATCACCGTCAACGACAACGGCATCCCATCCCTCACGTCCACAGTGACCATCCGCTTCGCTCTCACAGAGGGAGCCCCGTCCAACGATAACTACTACAGCGACGGCGAGAGGGAGGAGCCTGGGGACTGGGCATCTGCTGCACTTGTCCTCATCATCACCCTGACCAGCTCGTCCATCCTGCTGCTGGTCGGGATCTCTGTGTATTTCTTCTGCGGCCGAAAGAGAAAGAACCAGACGAGAGCAGTGGCGGAGACCCAGGACCCAGCGGATCAGCCCTACACTGAGAAAGAGACCAACGTGGTCTCGCTGATCTCAAACCAGACGACCAACGTGTTCGACACGCACACCCTGACCACCAGAGTCAACACAGGATCCGCAGAAATCATACACAACAGCGTGGAGGCGAGCTCGGACAATGTGGAGGCCACGCTGCTCTACAAATCAAAGTACCGGACTGGAGTGGGTCAGATGGACGTAAGTATGTGTTTCTGTGTGGGTGTTTATTATGTGTAATATGTCGGTGTGTGGGGTTGAACTTTTTTGCAAATTTATTAATGAAAAGTGTTGAGACAGATTGTTTTTATTTATTATTATATCTTGCTGTCAAAAGGATAATAATATAATAACTACATAAATATAAGCACTATTCAACATTTTTGAATAGTGCAAAGAGAACTCCTTAAACCAGCATCAGCAGGAGAAGCTGTGAATTGTGAACAGAAAGCACTAGTGCTGTAGATGGCAGTGTGTGTCCTTTACTCTCTGCATGTGGATTAGTCTTGCCATTGACTCACTATACAGCACAATTTTCATAGAAATGATAAAATATTTGCCTATTTATTCCTGCAATATAGTGCAAAAATGATAAAGAGTACAATGTATTTCATATTTAAACAATTGGAAGTCCAATAAATCAAGCAAAATAAAGCAATAGTTATGAAGATGATAATATTTTTGTAGTCCAATGCAACTGGATTCAGAACTGTTTCATTTATTATTTAATCTTACTCAGATGCTAAGTTATGAGGTGTTGTAAGGTGTTATCTTGTGAGTGTGAGCTGAATGGGACTTTCAGTTTCCAAAGCTGTGCAGATACAGTATTTAACATTCCATAATCCACAGTGTCAATCAATTGTGTATCAGGAAATATGATAATGTTATATAAAGAATGATCCTCAGTGCAGTGGGTAGTAATGCAGGAAATGCATGGATGAGTCATTAATCTGTTCACACGGACAATTCTAGCCAGACACTGCCAGTTCTGATCATTACCAACCACAGCTCTGTCCACTGTGAGTGGTAACTCACTCCTACTATCTATTATTTTGTTAGTCGACTAATCTGATGATTATTTTTTCGATTAGTCGATTAGTCAATGATTATTTCTGCCATGTCCTCCATCTGTAAAAATGATAGAAACAGCTGAACATGAGTTTTACCCCTTCGATTATGTTCATTTGTCAGGTCAGGGTCATTTTGAACTAGTAATTATCCAAAACATGTCTGAAACAAGCAGTGTGAATATTTTTTTTCTAACTCCATTTCTAATTATTCTATAAAGATTTAGTGCAATGGTGTTACTTACCTCTAACAGGTAATGCTTAAATTAGGATAATTCACTCGTTTTCCTAAAAAAATACATGTTTAAACTTTTTTAATGTTTTACTACTTTATTACTTTTGAAAGACAAACATGTAAAACAATAGTTTTACATAACATTAAAAAAACATAACATTGAAATTTAGTTTTAGTTTTAGTTTTAGTTTTTGCAGGGGACGGTGGTTGCAAATATGGGAGATGAACATTTTTTACATTATGTGTTGAATAAACTAATCAAGGCAAGCAGAAGGAAATTCATACTGAAAAAAAAAACACTTATATGTATTAAATAACTATTTTTCCTAGATCTTCAAACTTTAAAATGAGTCAAATTGACCCGGAACACAACAGGAGGGGGTTAAGAGGCATTTAATTGTCTAGATGTTGTTAAAACATGGAAATTACTGATATTTAGTGGTTAAAAATGTAATCTGTTGAGTTTGGGCACTTTTGGAGACACAGATTAAGTTGAGTGTAAACTGTGTGAGCGAGACATTTAGCCTTTTATCTCCCATTGTTAAATTAAAATAAATAACAAATTTAAATAATCGTCATTGTCGATTATATCGACTAATCGTTGCAGGCTTACTCATAGTCCACTGAACCACCATCTGCCTCTGTTAAATGCATCGGTTAAAGTCAGTAACCACTTCCTGACTGTCTGTCCGTCTGTCTGTCCGTCCACAGGGTTATTCCACACTTCCTGGGTACGGCAAAGACAGCACACGCCCCATAACTGTGTGGAAGGGGAACTCCATGGTGACCGTTGCGGCACGCGACCCACATATCAGCGGCAAGGACAGCGGGAAAGGTGACAGCGACGTCAACGACAGCGATTCGGATATCAGTGGAGAGGGAGCCAAAAAAGATTACTCTACTTATAAAGGTTAGTCGAGCATGCTACTACGAAGGCCCAATCAAACTGTAGAATACGTTTAATATCTCATTAATATACTGTAACACTGGTGAACATGAAACTAGGGTTAGCATGCAGAATCAGCACTAGTTGGTTCTTGTTGGATACGCTATGTTTTTTTTTCCTTTGGATAAGTGCGAGTATGAGCTCATTCATGCTGCAGATTAGCTTGGATCAGAACAAGCCTGTTGTTGTTTTATTCACATCAGAAAAAGGATTACAATGCAAAATTCTTGATCAGGATATGACTTTTTTAACAATGTTATCGATTATGAATAAATAAATATCTATAAACATACAGCTCTGGAAAAAAAATTAAGATCCCACTTAAGTTTCTCAATCAGTTTCTCTGATTTTGCTATTTATAGGTTTATAAAATGAGTAAAATGAGCATTGTTGTTTTATTCTATAAACTACAGACAACATTTCTCCCAAATTACAAATAAAAATATTGTCATTAGGGCATTTATTTGTTTTTTGCAGAAAATAAGAAATGGCTGAAATAACAAAAAAGATGCAGAACTTTCAGACCTCAAATAATGCAAAGAAAACAAGTTCATATTCATAAAGTTTTAAGAGTTCAAAAATCAATATTTGGTGGAATAACCCTGGTTGGTTTTTAATCACAGTTTTTTTTCATGCATCTTGGCATCCTGTTCTCCTCCACCAGTCTTACACACTGCTTTTGGATAACTTTATGCTGCTTTACTCCTGGTGCAAAAATTCAAGCAGTTCAGTTTGGTGGTTTGATGGCTTGTGATCATCCATATTCCTTATGATTATATTCCAGATGTTTTCAATTTTGTAAAATCAAAGAAACTCATCATTTTTAAGTGGTTTAGAGTTGTATAAATGATCTTTAGTTAGATCACTTTCATTACAGATCAGGTAAAACAGTAAACAGTAAATGCGTAGACATGAACAAGTGAGGATCATGTTATTAATAGAGCTGAGCAGATTGAAGAGGAGAGACAGCAGACGCTTGAGGGACTGTGGAATAGGTTAAGTACATGTTCAATAAAAATCCCCCATGATATCGATGCCACTGATCCCAGATAATGTACAGTAAACTTCAGTCTACACAGGATAATCAATAGCATGTCTCCAAACTCCAGGACCTATAAATCCCTCACTTCCTGCAGGCTTTTAGCACTAACATGCTTCATTTATGCTCGATATATTTGACTTGTTGTGGTTTTGTCTCACAGTAATGCATCCAGCAGTTGCTTTTGCTTAAACCAGACCTTCTTAGCTACTGTTTGAATCCCAAAAGAGATGTGAAGCGGTGGAGGAGCAGACAGGGTACACAGATAATGATCAGTCTGACAGCTGGTCGCAACAAATTTCCTGTGTAAGGGTTTAAATGAGCTGCTGCTACGGTGCACAAAACTGTCATAAGCCCTATCTGGAAGGGGATTAGTTTCTCAGGGGGTTCTGGGGTAATTTCTCTCTCTTTTATGAGGTTTTTTTTATCCTCTGTGATTTTATTCCCGTCCAGAACGATCATGTACGTGTTTTTCTCAGACGTCCTCTGAGAAAATTACAGGCTGAATTATCTACTGTTTTTCTCTGAACTCCGTGCTCCTCTGCCAATTTTAGTCCTGTCCAGACGCACATCTCTGAGTTTCGTCTCCTCGTCTTTAATAAAATAGCTATTTGTCCACTGCAGCACACCGTAATTACTGTACACTTTGGGTGCGTGTTTCCATGGAGATCCGCGTTAAAAAGACAACAGCGAGTGGAAATGGAGGAGCTACTGAACGTCGTGATGTCATGTGACCGAGAAAAAAGCATAAAAAAACTCACTAGCCCTCCTGTTTTTTCAATTTTCTTATACTTTTAAAATGAAAAAAAAATTAAAACTGTTACACAGAGAAGGAATTGTTTAGCTGCAGTGCTATTTGGAAAGAAAATAACAGTTCCAAAAAATAAGAATTTATACTGATATAGGCAATATTTATTGATATTTATGTTATGCTCAATAGAAGCAGTGTAGAAATATTTTGGGAAAAATCTGAGTGGGATGGATTACTGCAAGACGCCATTAGGAACCTCTACAATTCAATGCTGAAATTTTGGGTTACGATTCGTCTCTAAGAGCAGGCCCTTTAATTATTAAGAGTTTATTTTGAGCGCCAAAAAAATTGAGGATCTTTGCTCATTTTAGTAAGCGAAGCCAAAGGAACCAATTTCCAAAAAAGGCATCATTAATGTAATGTAAGTTTAATAGAGATATTATGGCTGCACTATGTAATGTTCCAGCATTGATATTGATGCATATACAGTAGCAATCAAAAGTTTGGACACATCTTTAATATTTTCCTACATAGTAAATGAATAGTGAAGTGATATATCAGATTATGAAGGAACACATACGGAATCATGTAGTAACTTAAAAGTGTTTTAGGAAGCATTTAGGAGCTCTTATCTGGGGAGCTGATTGTTAACTTCCGTTTGTTTCTGAGGCTAGTAACTCAAACTTATCTTGTACAGCAGAGGAAACTCTTGGTCTTCCTTTCTTAGGGCAGTCCTGATGAGTGCCAGTTTCATCATAGCATTTGAAAGTCTTTGTGATTGCATTTAGGAATACTTTTAAAGTTCTTGAATTTAACTGTATGTGCACACAGTTCTCATTTTACACGACAATCTACCATATTAATGATTATATATACCCCATATCATTTATTTCATGATAAAATCATAATTATAAGTGATCAATTACCCTTATTTATTTAAATACAGTCATTAATACACAGAAAGCAATATTAACATCATGACATGTTGGATCATTGATGTCTATATCTTGATATTGCAATGTTATTTTTTTTTCAGTACCGTGCAGCGTACAATACCTAATAGATATTAGTTGTCAAATAAATATCAGTCTATTTTTGTATTTATTTACTGTACCTGCAATCCGACACTTCCTTTCTCTGTGCATGTAAATAAGTGTTCTGTATACTGTATAAGGCTCTACTCTACTGTAATAAAGGTAATACCGCTACTCTAAAGCTCTGTACGGATATAGAGGAGGGAAAAGTCCTGCCGTGAGGAAACTGAAGGCTTCATCTGTCGTCACTGTGAGCTTTTGGCCCGGTGTGTGTCTGTAGACGATCTGTTAGCGGTAGGGTCAGTGGGGCAGTGGTGAGTCATCGTTAGCCCAATATGCTAAAGCGCCGCTTGGCAAGTGCAAATGAAACCGAGCCACAAAGGGACGAATGGAAGAGACTTTAAAATGAAGGGATTTGACATCAGCTCTGTTCCACAGGGAAAGAAAGAGAAAGAGAGAGAATGAGTCACCGTGAATCTGCTGCTGGCTTTGACTGACACTGTGTTCTGGTGAAGTTCTCACTCTCACTGTCCTGATTAGTCCAGAAGATGATAATATTAGCATTGGGATTAAACTGTAATAGTCTGGGTTTTGAGATACAGTAACTGAAATGATATTAGGTTTTGTGCAGTGCTGTTCTCCTATAGAGTCTACCTTCTGGTGACATCAACTACATCCAGTGCTGTTGGGCGAGAGATCTACAAGGACACGTGGTTTTAAAGAGGCTTTCTTTTAGGGACACAGTTAAGTTCTCCATCTATTTACACCTGATTTCGCTTAATAATATATTGTTTATGACCCCTGACTATAAAGGCTATTATGTGGGGTCTGTATACTATAGGTGGCCTAACTGGGAGATAGAACATTTTGTTTGTAGGTTCCATGTTTTTCCAGTGATGGGCCCAATGGGTCTGTGGTGGGAAAATGTATTAACATGGGTCCGATCTGAGTTGTACACTGCATATGTGGCCTATATGGGATCCATGTCAGATTAGGGTGGGCTGCAATGATGGGGCACATTAGAGAAGCCCAAGAAACATCACATTTAAAAACTCACTCAGAGCTCATGACCACCTAAAATCCACAAATAGCCCATATTAGACCCATAAGCTTGTTGGCTGGGGGTTCTTAGTGGTTCCTCATGGTCTTAGTGAAGTTTTCCTTGAGTTTTAGGGCCTTTCCACACTAGCCATTTGGGTGCATTAAGCACAAATGCTTTGTGATGTCCCCAACCTGAAAATGAACAATTATTCAACTCGTCAAAATTCTGGTTTATGTTAAACCAAATGGGCATTTTTCATATGTTTGACCTCTCATTGCTCCAAAATGCTACAGTAATATCATTTGATATTTATATCATTAATAGTATAGAAAGGCTTCTTTAAGAATGTAATGGTGTCACTTGATATTAACTTGGTTTGCTGGTTTCGTAAGACTCTAAAATCTGATTTATTCAAAATCAAATCAACGTGTTTTCGATTACTCCAAAATACTACAGTAAAATCACTTGCAATGTTTAAGCTTAATGGTATGGAATGTGCTGTATGTGGATTTATTGGTGTCACTTGATATTAGTTTGCTGGTTTAATAGGACCTTAAAATCTGGTGTTTATGCAAAATCAAATGGACATCAAATTGCTACAGTAATACCACTTAAAACATATACCTCAAATACAAATTTAGTGGAGTGATTTGATAATATTATTTTATAGAAGTCTATATACAACCAAATGTATTTAATTTTGCCATGCCATTATTCCTTTCATCATTCCTACAATAATATAATTTGAAACTTATATGCATATTACTATGGAAAGTGTTTTTTCAGCATTTTCTTCTATAATAAGATTTTTAATTGTGGTCTGTACATAACGCAATGTTTAAAATATAGTAGATTTAACCTGAAAACAGGTGTATTTTATTTTAGTAAGAGAAAGGTACACTGTTCTACAGATACAGATTAGTTGTTAGTTAGTTGGTTTTGTGGTGTATGTTCGTTGATTAAACCTTGTAAAACTCTTTTACGTTTTCAGTCTCTGTTCAAGAAGTGAGCGCAGCTTCGCCCCCAACAGTTTTACGGTTTAGATGGGCACTATATTTAGCAAATATCTTCTTCTTTTTTTTCTTGAGCAAATATGTTAGTTTTGTAATGCTAATATCTATTATATCTATTGTTTGTTGCGCCACTGGGCACTTGGTGCCCTACATGCAAAGCATGACCCAGGGTGGGTTACCAGTGAGTACCAGGACTGCTCCTAGACTCTTAGGGGTTTCAGCATCTTGGCATCTTTTATTAGGTTTTCTCATGATCATTTACAAATAACTTTTTGACTGCTTGAATTGATCTTGAATTGTTAGATTAGTAAAGCTCAGAAAATGATACCAAATCAACAAAATCAGCAAAATGATGTTTTGTTTCCTTGGCGAATCCACTGAGATTTACTATAATTCCTGTTTGTTCTGTCGTCTCCAGGGCTTTGGGCGTGCACCAGCGAGTGCCGGATCCTGGGTCACTCAGACAGATGCTGGAGTCCATCAGCCACTCGGGCCAGCGGCGCCCGGCACCTGTCCACGTTCTCCCGGGCCGCCCCGTCCCCTCTGAACAGCCGGCAGGGACCCGTCTACTACGAGAGCCAGGCGTCCCGGACGGCGGCCCTGCAGAGCGTAGCGGAGAGCCAGCAGAGCCAGTGTGATTACATCCACATCTGCTCTCCACAACCGCAGAGGAGAAAAGACAGCGAGGAGATGGAGACGTTCACGCACTCAACAAAACCCATCCCAGCCAACAGTCCCCGGAGGTTCACGGACGCGTGACCGAGTAACGTGTTCTGATCTGTTTGACTGTACACGTGGCATTTTGTATATATAGAGTATATTTTTTACTGAAAATATATCGACTTTTCATGTTTTCCTATTTTTCATGGCATGTTTAGCTAGGCTACGTTTCCAAAACACAACCCCGTTTCCAGGTCGGTCGTGAGAACTTCACGTGGGCGACAGCGTGTTGATAAATGTGATTGTATTTGTATTACATTTGGTCACTGTGTTTCTGTAATAAACATTTTCAAGAAAGCTGTGTGAACTGTGTTCTGTAACTTACAGTTTCTGAGACTGGTGACTAAGATGAACTTATTCGATCCTGTGCAACAGAGGTAGCTCTTTGCGGTCCTGATGAGAGCCAGTTTCACCATAATGTTTTATAATGGTCTGTGGATCTGCACTTGAGGAGATTTTCAATTTTTTATAATAATTATAATAATTATAATTATTTGCAGCCCTTGTTCATAAATAAAGAGATTTATCGAAAGTTACACTAGACACGGGATCCATCTATCTGTTTTCTGTGAAGCAGTTGAAAGTGTTTGTTGGCTCCATTAACCTGCATAAAACCACTCTGACACCTCACCTGTCGTGCCCCACCAGAGCCCGACCAGCTAAATCAGTTGAAGAAATGCTATTTTAGTCCTTTAGCTGAGATTCTCAGACAGTACACAGCAGGATTAGCCAGCAGACTTTGTCTGAGGGAGGGATCTGTACCTACTGTCCATGGCAAGTCAGCAAATGTAGTAAATAAGTAAATAATATAAGTAAATAATATATTTTTTAAACAACTGGTTGATCCTCCTTTGGCAGCAGTTGCAAATCAGACCTGCACAACGGTCAGGAGGAATTTTGGACCATTCCAATGTTTTTTTGGACAGCAGTGGCTTCCTCCGTGATGTCCTTCCATGAACCCCCTTCTTGTTTAATGATTCTTCCTCACCTCATTGATCATTCTGCGCTTTGCTCTTGTAGTCACCTTTATAGGACGTCTCTCTTGCCATGGACACATGCATATCAAGGCTTTTAGAGATACTTTTGTAACCCTTTCCAGCTTCAAGCAAGTCAACCATTCTTGAACGTAGGTCTTCTGAGAGCTTGATCTCTTGTGTGAAGTATGATTAACATCAAGCAATGCCTCTTAGGAACAGCTTAAAACTCAAAACTGGTGGTTTTTGTGTGGTATTAGTTTAAGCAGACGGTGTTTGTCTATTGTTGTGACAATGTTAAAAGTGTTGAAGATCAGAACAGATTAAATGACCAATTTATGCAGAAATCCAAGCTATCCCAATAGGTTTACATACTTTTCTTGCAACTGTAGTTCAGAGCAAATGGAAAAGTCAGAAAGTTTAGATTAAGAAAGCTGGGTGTGAAATCCCCATGACCCTTCTGTAGGAGTATTATTAACCCTCTGAGGTCTGTAAGCTGTTGACTGAAGGAAGTCCTTAAAATGTTCTGCAGTATTTAGTGAGCAGAGCGCTCCGTCTCCGGGAGAGAGGTGCAGTTTACATGGAAAAAAACCTGCTGGCGTTCACAACACCTTGCACGGAAGTGTCAGACTGAGGCGTCTGAGTCTGAGGACTCGTGAGGACTGAGTGGATGTCTGTGGGGAGGCGCTGGTTTGTACTCTGTCACCTGAACGCCAGCAGGACAGACAGCAGGACTGAGATGCTGCTGGTGAGCTTCAGTCAGATGTGTCCAGAAAAGTGGGTGAGCTCTGCGATGGAGGACAGCTCCGAGAAAAATCCAGCAACTTCTGAAGCTCCAGGAGATGTAGAACAAGCTTTGCTGCCAGTAGGTTGTCTACTTTTCATTTTTATTTTTATTTATTTTTCAACATACAGTTTGGGTTTATTCATCCAGGCTGTAAAGTCCTATAATGTCTAGAGTAGCAGTCAAGGGTTTCAGCCTATTGGATATAAAGAGGATATAAAGAGTCTAAAAAACACATTAATACAAATATACAGCTCAGGAAAAAAAGAGAGCACTTAAAAATGATGAGTTTCTTTGATTTTACCGAATTAAAAACCTCTGGAATATAATCAAGAGGAAGATGGATGATCACAAATGATCATAAAGTTATCCAAAAGCAGTGTGTAAGACTGGTGGAGGAGGAGAACATGATGCCAAGATGCATGAAAAAAACTGTGATTAAAAACCAACCAGGGTTATTCCACCAAATATTAAAACTTTATGAATATAAAAAATGAATATTTTCTGTAAATAAATGCTCTAAATGAATATTTTTATTTGGAATTTGGGAGAAATGTTGTCTGTAGTTTATAGAATAAAACAACAATGTTCATTTTACTCAAACATAAACCTATAAATAGCAAAATCAGAGAAACTGAAGTGTGACCTTCATATTTTACAGAGCTGTAGGAATTTTAATGCTATAAAATATTAACTCCCACAATGCATTTTCTAATGTAATTAAAAGCACCATATTGCTTGAGGCTCCCAAATGCCTTGAAAAAACCAACTGTCTAAGGCACTGCCACTATGATTAGGAGATCACTGATTCGAATCCCAGTCTTGCAGCTCGCCATCAGCTGCCGGAGCCCTGAGAGAGCACAATCAACCTTGCTCTCTCTGGGTGGGTACAGTAGATGGTGCTCTCTCTTTCCCTTCATCACTCCTTCTAGGGTGATGTGGATCAGCACAAGGCTGCGTCTGTGAGCTGATGTATCAGAACCGGGGAAGAAAATGGGATAAAAATGAAAAATAAAATAAAAAAGGGATTTACTGCAGACTCTTTGTAGAGTTTGAATTTGTTCACAGTTCTAATATTATAAAGTGTTTAAAGACTTTAGAACAGAGGTCGATGTGCCCAAACCTTTGACTGGTGCTGATATACAGGTTCAGGTCTTTAAACTAGGTCAGCATTTATTCCAGTTGTGTCTGTAGACTCTTTTCCTCACTGTGTGTCAATAAGGTTTGCAGTGCTGCAGGTTTGAAGCCGCTGGGGAACAGCTGTCTCTGGAGAACCGGAGTGACGGTGCTCATCATCGGAGCGGCGCTCATCCTGCTCGGAGCCGCCGGAGCTTTCCACCTCTGGAAGAACGACGGGAAACAAGTAGGTGCTGCTTCTCCTCCTGGCCCAGAATGAAGGAGCTCGTTCAGCAGTATGATGCAAGTTCTGTGAGCTCTGCCGGGTGAGGAAACTCACACTCCTGCTGTAGAGAGGAAGAGTGGAACAGTAGAGTATTGTCTGGCTTGGACTAAATTTACATTATTAAACATTTATTTTTGAGTAGTTTTTTTGTACAACAAGAATGCTTAGCTCTTAAAATCCAGCCATTCTGGTGAAATATCTCCTCAGGTCATGTTCTGAACAAACACATTGTGTAGAATTTGTTTTACACTAAAGGGTTTGGTTGTCTGGAAAGTGTTAACAGACTGAATAAATCTATAGTTACACTAAGAATCAAATATACACATTTTCTCCCATTTACCCCCAATTTAGGCAATCAGCCGATGCATGTTTTTGGGAATGGAAGCTTGCGATGCTAATGTAGCTAACTAAGTAATGGGAGTTCATACCCCCGGGGCATCAGGCACTGTGTGAGTAGAGGCAGAGTCGAGGAAATTACAGCAGAGATCTCGCTGCTGCAGAAATGTGAGAATGAGATTTGATGTAGCTTCATTCTGTGTATTTTCTTTAAGCAGCCTTTAGTTTATTTTCAGCCTTTTTTATTATTTTCCTGACCTGTTTCTCTGTCTTTTCCTCTGTGCTGCTGTAACATTGCAAATTTCACCATTGTGGGATTAATAAAGGATTATATTATCTTAACTTATCTTAAAAAAAATAGTATGATATCATTGCTGTTTTATGACAGAGTCAAAGGAACGTTTACCAAAGAGCAAAAGAGCCTTGGTGGCCAACAACCTTCGAAAGGTCAGGGGTTGATCCTAGCCAATGGTTAATGTCACTGAGGTGTTGAGAAAGGTTACAGTTTCTTTCACCCGCCTGACATTATCGATGCATTTTCATGCATTTCATGCATAGTCTTAAAGCTATAGGACCCTACCTATATTAGCAAATACGAAAAACTGCAATTTACCAAATAAGGTTGATCAAATTTACCCTGTGATAGAAATGAGACCCTTTATTCTCGTATTTCTGATGTCAGCAGGTGATCAGTCTTCACTACAGTATTAGAATCAATGGAAAACCAGCAGATGCTTCAATGGAAATCGACTCTAAGAACAACCTGGAGAAAACACGGACAGGCAGTGAGGACGGAGAGGCAGTGGAGGTTCACGATTTTAAAGCAGTGAGTAAGCTGATCTGCTTGAGTTTTTGCACCAGGAGCAAAGCAGCATAAAGTTGTCCAAAAGCAGTGTGTAAGACTGGTGGAGGAGAACATGATGCCAAGATGCATGAATAAAATTGTGATTAAGATTTCTGAACTCCCATAATCCTCTCTTTTTGTTCCACTAAAGGGAATCACCGCAGTCTGGTTTACAGGAGAACACAAGTGTTACATCAGATCTCAAACTAGAGATAAACTGCCTGAGCTGGAGACGCTGGGAGAGCGGGACTCTGTAACCTTAGAGCTGGTAAGATCAGTTTAAAAGCTTCACTTTCTGACACTCAAAGAACTAAATTATCTAGAATACAAAGTAAACACCAAAATCTCCCATTTTAGACAATAAATACATTAAAAACTCTCTGTAGGAGTCAGTAGCAGTTCCTAATATGAATAAAATTAGGATTAGGGAAATGTTTTTAGAGTTAGTTTCAGGACCAGATTTAGGTTTAGGACTATACCTGTGTTTTGGACCATGGTGAAGGAGATAAAGACTCCTCCAAAAGTATTGGAACACTGAGATCAATCCCTTTATTTCTGCTGTAAACTAAATAACCATTTGAGTTTGAAAATAAAAGATAGATATAAAACAAAATATCATATTTCACCTTTTAATTTCCAGGTATGTATATCTAGATCTGATACACAGTTTAGAAGATTTTCCACCTTTTGTCTGAATCCACCCATTTCTCCTTTTCCGTTGTACCATCAGGACGAGATGTTGCCGCAGAAACCGGATGAAGATCCTGTGGTCTGGGTAGCATCTCAGGAACCAGTTAAAGACAAGCAATTCCTGAGCCCCCAGATCCTGAAGCAGTGCAGAGATCTTCCAGTTTACTGGCTTCATCCGACTCACCCAAAGAGTATTTCCTAATTATTCTCTTCAGTTAAACCTTGTAACAACCAATGAAAGCTTATATATCACCAATTAGCATGGGCATCATCAATAACTATAGCACTGATCTAGTAGAGAACATGCACTTTTTCTCAAAGAGATTCTGGAGCATTGCTATTGGTCCATTAATCATGAAATTCTACCACAATATAAAGAACAACCCATTCTAGAGAATTCTGGAGTATTGCTATTGGCCCATGCATCAAAAACTCTACCACAATATATAGAATACGTCATTGTGGAGATTTCTGAAGCATTGCTATTGGGTCATTAATTATAAAATTCTACCACAATATCATAAACTAGTCATTCTGGATCATTTGAAAGCATTGCTATTGAGCCATTAATCATAAAATTCTAATGCAATATAACGAACAAGTCATTCTAGAGAATTCTGGAGCATTGTTATTGGGCCATCAATAAAAAAAATCTGTAGAAATACAAAGAAAAAGTCGATCTTGAGAATTCTGGAGCATTTCTATTTGGCCATCAATCATTAAATTCTACAAAAATACAAAGAACAAGTCATTCTGGAGGTTTCTGGAGCATTGCTATTGGTCCATTAATTCCAAATTCTACCACAATATAAAGAACAAGTAATTCTGGAGTAACTCTTTACTTTATCTTATTCAGAATCTTTGTGTTTGTTGGTGAAGCAGGAAGGAAGAGGCGTCAGATTGAAGTGGAGGAGTTTGATGAGAGAGAAGCGAATGTGAAGAACGATACTGGAAGCCCAGGTCCAGGGGAGGAGAACCTGGAATCAGGATCTGCAGGATCTGCATATAATCCTGAAAATCCTTATCATGTGAGACCCATTCTACAACAGTTGACTGTCTCATTTTTATTATCATAATAAAGACATATATAAGATAAAAATATGTAAAGCATGTTAATAAATGTTAAAAAATACAAAAGTAACATATTTTCTCGCAAAAAACTGAAAGTGCAACAGAAAAATAACGTTTTACAGCACAATAAATATAATTTAACCATGTTAATCACCAAATAAACACCAGAAAAACCTTTCTCTCATTAAAAAGAGTTAGAATTAGAGGATTAGAATTTAGACTTCCATAAGACAAGAAACTCTAAGGACTATCAGATCACACCACTAAAATCTTGAATAACACTAGCAATAGTAATCATAATATACAGCTCTGGGAAAAAGAGAGGACTTAAAATGATGAGTTTCTTTGATTTTACCAAATTAAATTAACTTGTTTTCTTTGCATTATTTGAGGTCTGAAAGCTCTGCATCTTTTTCTCATTTTCTGTAAATAAATGCTCTAAATGAGAATATTTATATTTGGAATTTGGGAGAAATGTTGTCTGTAGTTTATAGAATAAAACAACAATGTTCATTTTACTCAAACATAAACCTATAAATAGCAAAATCAGAAAAACTGATTCTGTATGTTTTAAGTAAGAATACTGTAAGGCTGCTGAATTAGGATCAGATAATGAATTAATTGATTTGTAAAAGAAGAAATTGTGATTTTGTTTTTGTTGTATCTTCTTCTACAGAGGAAGCAGGATAGTGAGGTGGGAAACATGGTGTTCGACGCCCTCCTGGATCACCGTGGAATCTGCTGTAGTGAATGCCAGCGTGGGCACACTCACTGTGAGCGTATCTGTGAGCCGCTGGGTGGTTACTGGCCGTGGCCCTATAACTACCGGGGCTGCCGCGTGGCCTGCAGACTCATAATGCCCTGCCGCTGGTGGGCCGCCCGCATGCTGGGGCTCGTCTAGACCTCCAAAACTACTCACAACTACTCACAACTACTCAAAACTACTCACAACTACTCAAAACTACTCACAACTACTCACAAATGCATATCACTGCTCTCCAATTAAACATGTGTGTAGCATTCTCTATTGTTTGAGCCAATACAGTGTCTTTAAAAGTATGTATACCCTTTGATTTTTCTATTTATAGGTTTATGTTTGAGTAAAATGATCATTGTTGTTTTATTCTATAAACTACAGACAACATTTCTCCCAAATTCCAAATAAAAATATTGTCACTTAGAGCATTTATCTGCAGAAAATGAGAAAAAGATGCAGAGCTTTCAGACCTCAAATAATGCAAAAAAAAAACAAGTTCATATTCATAAAGTAATTTTAAGAGTCCAGAAATCAATATTTGGTGGAATAACCCTGGTTGGTTTCTAATCACAGTTTTAAACTTGCATCTTGGCATCATGTTCTCCTCCACCAGTCTTACACACTGCTTTTGGATAAGTTATGCTGCTTCACTCCTGGTGCAAAAACAAGCAAGTGGCAAACTTTACAAATATTGAGCTTCTTTGATTTACAACATTGAAAACCTCTGGAATATAATCAAGAGGAAGATGGATGATCACAAGCCATCAAAAATGAACTGCTGGAATTTTTGCACCAGGAGTAAAGGCATAAAGTTATCCAAAAGTAGTGTGTAAGACTGGTGGAGGAGGACATGATGCCAAGATGCATGAAACGAACAAGGGATTAAAAACAAGGGTTTTGCATAACTTTGTGCCTTCAATCCTGGTGCAAAAACAAGAAAGTATCAAATTTACAAATGTTAAGTAATGACTGGAACTGTCTTTTTAACTGTTTTTATATTATTAAATTAAAGGTATTCACAAGCAATCAAATTGTGTGTGAATAATTATGTTCATATAGCAAGCATTGATATAACTTCATTTATTTGTTAGCACAACAATGTTTTTTTATTTCTTACAAAGTTTCTAGTAAGTTGAATTACAATGTGTAATGGTTTCCAATACAGTGGCCACTGAGAAGAAGAGCAAAGTAGGGGTTTCTAATAAAGGGGCCACTGAGAAGAAGAGCAAAGTAGGGGTTTCCAATAAAGTGGCCAGTGAGGGGGCACAAGAAAGGGGTTTCTAAAAAGGTGACTAGTGAGTAGAAGCACAAAGGTAGGTGTTTCTTATAACGTGTCCATTTGTGGTTCCAACAATGTGGCTATTATGTGGAACTTTTTTCACAAAGTGAGCTGCACTACTATTGAGTGCACGACTGTTTTACTCACTACCTCTGCCCTTTCCGAAGCTGCAGTGTGTTTTTTTTAGCAGTTGTTAAGCTTTTAAGTTCAAATCCAGTCCTAACACAGAAAGATGTGTGCATGTGAGATGTTAAAGGTGGATTCAGTCAGGGATGATTGGTGTCTGGCGAAACCAGATTATTTCCAGTTCTCTGTGGTGTAGGCACTAATCTCGCAGTTTAGCTCAGTATCGCTAGTCGGCCAGCCGCTAATTAAACCAGGAATTAGCAGGCAGGGGTATTAGGGGAGGCTTTTTAATGAGATTTAAAGCGGCTGGGTCTCCTACACTTGGTCCGTGAAAGGTTTAAGAGGGCGATTGCAGCGCCTCAATTGTGGGGTTTTTTTGCATGCTTTTCAGCCAGATTGAAGTAGCATCTCACTTTTACCGAGCTTCTCACGAGAGCCCGTCTCAATCTCGCTTCTATCGCATGCGGTAATTGGTCGCATTTCACAGATGGCTGTGTAACGTGTAACAAACAGCACAATGGTAAAGGGCGATATGCGCGGCGGCTCTGCTTTGTCGGTGCTAAACAGAGGAAAACAAAAAGCGTCTTTCTGCACACGGTAAAGCCAATTAGCTTAGCGAGATGTTACACCGTTGTTTCGGCAGCGTGCGAAGGTTGGGAGCGAGCTTTTTGTGGGAGGGATAAAAAGCAGCAGGGATGAAAAGCGTCGGCGGCCCTTTGTAGAGCGAGGAGATGTGGGAAGGTGCCCAAGCCTTTTCCTGCGGGCTCTGACGGATCCACTGATGTGCGACTAACGCAAGCTGAGCGCCCAAGCCACTGAGAACAGACGTCTCAATAAAAGATGACATTTCAGATAAAAAAGAGAGAGATCCCGAGCCCCTGAATTATTCGCAGGCAGGCCGGCCGGTCGGTGGGATCGCGGCCTTACTTATTTATTTGCTCTCTGAAAGAAGTTTGTGTCGCACGGCGCAGCGGCAGAGAGGGCCATATCAATCGCCAGAATCGTCTCTCCGACAGAATAACATGATGCTAAGTAGACGTTTGCAGAGGAATCATTTTCGTGGCAGGAGCTTCATTCGGCAGTGTTGCATGCAGGGAGAACAGGGGAGGGCCGTTCCAGAGCCAAAGCGTCTCGGCGGGGGGACCTGAACAACACCGCTGGAAATCAAATTGACTTTGGCATGCAGTGTCCGAGAATGGCCATGTCAGAACTGAGCAAATTCACATCGCCTCGGGCCAGCGGTTGGCATCTCTGCCATTATATTTAGCTTCAGTTTTTTTACCGTGGGTCATGGAGAGGGATGATTGTCTTCATGTTTCAGAGCAGGACACAACTTTAGCTCTTCAACTTTGATTTGCATGTGGCGATCTCTGACGGTCTGCGCAATTCATCTTTGCAACAATTATGGTCAAGCTTTTGCCGAGCTTTTAGCAAGCGACGATTAATTAGCGTCACTCGGCACAACATTTCCTCTCGCATTGTGAGCGAGACAGAGAGGAATCTATCAGCTCTGACTGGCCACGGCTGCTTATCATCCATGCAGAGCAGATAAGACAGTCGCCGCACTTCCGTAGGCCATATAATATTAATCCAGCGCCCACGCGCTGCAGACGGACTTAAAGGAAGGTGACAAGCGTGACATATCCAGGACCTCCTGATGACTCCGTTAAAGGAGCCTCTGACTAGCCTGGAGTGATGGAAGAGTGTGTGTGTGTGTGAGCGAGTGTGTGTTTGAGAAAGAGAGAAAGAGAGAGAGTGAAACCGAAAGAGAGACGGAGAGGGCACCAATTTCCATCTCACTGTCACAGCCGCTGTCACTGTCACCGCCACGGTCATTAAACACAATCAACCTGCTGTGCGTCAGGCGCCGCTAATTCTCGAAAAAGAGAGCCTGACTTTCGACAGGACTGTCCAGCTTGACAGCCGCCGTGAGCTGTCGTGGGCGAACCCTCACGACCTCCGTGGTCGAAGGTGGCGGATCGGAAGCCGCATGCGAAGCAGAAATAGGCCCCGGCGAGTCTCTGAGGATCAGGTCCAATTACGGCGTAAACCCGGCATCAAAGGCAAATGCGTCAAAGAAAAGCCCCAACCAGGAATTTGCCTCCATCGTTTTCGGTCTTTTAAAAAGAGTGCGTCTGCTGCAGTGGCCCTTTCTTCTTGCTGTAAATCTGTTGGCATAAACACTTTTTTTTTGTATAAAAAAACAGAAAAGCTCCTTTAGAAACAGAGAAAGAAATAAAGGCCCGCTGTGAAACAAAGGCGCATCGCGAGCTCTGGAAGAACAAGGCCGCTACACAGAGAAAACAACCTCCTGAGGATCCCTCTCCTCCGGCTCCGAACAGCAAGCAAGAAGCAACAGCAGAAGGAGAAAGAGGATGATGATGAAGAGGAGGAAGAAGAGGAGAAGGGAAGAGCTGGTCGGAAAGTTCCCCTGTGGAGCAAAAAACAAATAATCCACACAGAGGAGGGTGAGACAGAAAAGACGAAAGAGGAGAAGAAGAAGGTGCGAGGAAAGCAGAGATGCTTTCTAGCCTGAAGCCCTTGGGGGTTGGGATGGGAAGCATCTTGTCCAGACTCTGGTCCACCAGGTCACTGTGGTAATTCCAGCAGTCTGATAAAGATGACGGTTAACCTCAGGAAACCTTGATAAACATCTGGGAAACAGCAGAACGAGAAAGCGAGGCAGGGTGCCACAGCCAGGTCCAGAAACACAGGGTCTCACTGGTTCTTCCAGCAGAGAGACAAGAAACTATCAGAGCAGGGAAAGATTTAAGAAAAGGGTTTCTAGCTGTTTTTAACGACGTATAGGAATCAGAACAGCGACGGCTGAAATAACAAAAAAAGATGCAGAGCTTTCAGACCTCAAATAATACAAAGAAAGCAAGTTTATATTCATAAAGTTTTTTAAAAGTTCAGAAATTAATATTTGGTGGCATAACCCTGATGGTTTTTAATCACAGTTTTAAACATACATCTTGGCATCATGTTCTCCTCCTCCACCAGTCTTACACACTGCTTTTGGATAACTTTATGCTGCTTTACTCCTGGTGCACAAATTCAAGAAGTTTAGCAGCACCGTTTTAGGTAGGACCTTTTAGGTAATGATGGTAGTCTAGAATTAACCAAATTCATTTATGGCCGTCATAATTTGATCTGTTTGTTTTCCATTGGCCATTGTCATATTATTTTGCTCTGAACTAATTACACAATTATATATCAGCTTATATATCAGAAACGATTTCATTCAAGACACAATGTGTGATTTATGTTTTCCATTATTTGAGCAGTGCAGTTCCCTGAATCAATATCTTGCACACTGGAAAGTCAAGTAGACTCTATTGAACACAAATAGAAACATGATGGTTTCATAATCGCTAAACAGGTTGTGTAGCATAGTGGGTAACAACACCACACTCCCTGTAGTAGGCCATAGGGTTCGGTTCCCCAGCCAGGTAAGCACAAAGTGAATGATTTGATACGCTATCAAACGTTTGCTTATTATACAGGGGGGAACTGAATAGGTAGTGAACAGTCTGGACAATTTGCGATAGCTTTAAAAGTTGTGGTGGAGCAATCATAGCCTTCATCCTCCAAGCAATGGTTATTAACATTATATTGCAAGGATTAGAGATGATTGATTGTAGTGCTGGTGACACTAAAATTTGTTTTAGGGTCTTTCTTTACAGCATTTACAATGTTTCAGTCATTAAGTGCTGTGGTTTTTCTTGATCTACCTGATCAACACCTGCTATTTAGTACACCAGTGATGACTTTCTTCTTCAGTACATTTCGCCACATTTCCTGTAGGAAGCTAAATTTGATGAATTGCCTTCTATCTATCTATCTATCTATCTATCTATCTATCTATCTATCTATCTATCTATCTGTCTGTCTGTCTGTCTGTCTGTCTGTCTGTCTGTCTGTCTGTCTATCTGAGCAAACACAGAGTGAATGATTTTATACGCTATGACACATTTTCTCATTATACAGGGGGGAAAGAACAGGTAGTGAATAGATTTCAGGTGTAAACATGACTGGTGGCTTCAGATCCAGGATGTATTTGACAGTGGCCTTATTGACATGTGTTTGTGTGTTCATCACTCCTCACAACCCGCTGAGCCGGAACACCGTGGGTTCCTCACGACAGACTGAACCGGCTAATCAATGGCTGTAACTGTCCGACCGTGTGGTGACCTTCACTTCAATCAATACGCTGTCTGTCACTGTATCATCAAGCAATATCGTGTGATGCTTCAGATATTCAGACACTGGGTGACGAAGGAAAGAAAAAAACAACTTTTAATACATAAGCATCTGCAGGGCTTTTTAGCATGGAGTCTCTGAGGTTCTGGCAGGAAACTCCCAGGTTGGATGATGGGATGGAGAACAATGGGTCAACTGGATCAACAGGAATCCAACAGCTAATTTCATTAATAAAATATCCATAAAAAAGACTTATTCAATCAAAATGTTCACATCTAACCCAGAATCCCACCTGGAAAAACAAATGATAGCCTTCATCCTCCCAGCACTGGTTATTAGCAATATATTGAGAGGATTAGAGATTACTAAATTGGAGAGAAAACCTTTGTTTTTGAAAGAATGTGTTACAATAAAAAAATATATTTATTTATTTATTTCATGCTAAATTGAGTCTTCTGCAAACACCAGATTGTGATACCTTCACTTCACTGCTCTCCGGAGGTTGCTGCTGGTGTGACTAACAGTTGTTTAAGGGTTGTTCTTTACAGCACTCACAACCATCATTTAGTACACCAGTGACGACTTTCTTCTTTTTCAGGACATTCCAAACTGCTTGTACTGGCTATGGCCAATATTTGGATGGGTAGAACTTTTTGAAAATGGCTGCTTGAGTAGTCAACAAGAAAATATAGCATGTGACATAAAATTGGGTAAAAAAGTTCTTATTATATAATAATTTTCTGTAGTTTAAAATTGCTGAAGTCAAATTGACCCCTAAACATAATGGGTGTTAGTAAGTTTGAACATAACAGGAAGGCTAATGGAAAATTATGAATCTAAATCTAAATAGACATCAGTAAATTTAAAGTAATTCTCTTTATGATCAGAAATACAGTATATTAGATATATATATATATATATATATATATATATATATATATATATGTGTGGCTGAGGGGTAAGTCTTTGCACCTGTGCTGATATAGAAGGAGGTGAGAGGAGAGGAACATTCAGTATGTGGCATCTCAGGGACTTCAGGACGCAGCGTTCCATTTGCCAACTTGCTGACATTTCCCGGCAAGTGTGTGTGTGTGTGTGTGTGTGTGTGTGTGTGTGTGTGTGTGTTTTGAGTGTGTGTATCTGTGTGCTCGGAGTGTGAAGTGTTCACATGGGACATTCTGAGAGCCACTTCAGTTTACACCTCCTCATTACAGCCCCTTCAGCAGCTTCAGGTGAAGGGGTCTCTGGGAGAAGGCTCCGGTCCTGGCGTCGTCCTGCCGGCTATAAATACACGCGGGCCGCGCGGGGCGGGGGGTCAGCGCTGCGTTAGTGCTGCATTAGCGCTGCATTAGCGCCGCATGTCGCTCTGCATGTCGCTCTGCTAACTGCCCCCTGCTACTTGATTGCACACTTTGCATTTTGGCTCGGCGATGGCGAGTATTTTTATTTATTTATTTGTATTTTTTTTTTGCGGCTTGGGATCACGGCAACCCTTTTTTACGACACCTAATTATTATGCTTTTTTTCCGTGCACAAGGGCACCGGCATGGTCTCGTGTCGTGTCAACCACTATTAAACGTGTGACAGGTAATGCAGCTACCTTAGCGCACCGTTAGCATCCGCGCTGTACGGCCATGACATGCCCAGGAGTAGCTGAGCTGCACTGACCCTCGGGGTGGCTCACGCCGTCCACCCTCCGGCACTCAGAGACTGTCCATTAGCTTTTACTGCAGTGACTCATTACAGGCCAGAAACTCACATCTGATTTAATGGTTCAATCTCTGGACTCTTTATTTATTTATTTATTTATTTCATTTTTAGAGATGCTAGTCCATTTAAGCACCCCGTACTCTTCCCAATCTTTGAATATCTGTTCAGTACTGAGACTAGGGTTGCCAAATTTTTGAAACTTAAATAAGGGAAGGTGTTGGGGTTCGGGGGCGGATGGGTTTGGGCGTTGCTGTGGTTCTGGTAAAAGGGGTGTGGTGAGATGGAGGGTAAAAACACACAGATTTATAGCAGTGATAACTATTTTTTTTTCTTGGAATTTAAGGGGTTTCTTTTAACAGCGCAAAACAGCATATGTTTGGAATATAACCACATATTGTAAAATAATTGGTGTAAAAAAAAAAGTTAGAATGCAAATAAAATGTTCTCTACAGTTAAAAAACTTAAAATTCTTCCAAACTCCAAACCATGAAACATGAAACACAGTATGCTGAATTATGTGAAAAAAAAACAGAAATAATGTTAATGTTAGAAATAAAATCGTGCATTTTACACATATCATATCATATACTTTTAAATGAGCTTTGATATTAATGTGATACTTACACCAGTTTTAGTTGTATTTAGTGGTGAACATTATCAGCTTGCAGCCTGCTGCTAACCCAGGCTAGCACTGCTGGAGCAGCATTAGCATTACATGTTAAAACAAGCAACATTGGACGAACTGCTGTCTAATATCGCCCTGTCTAAAAATACGCTACAATGCTAATAACCCCACACAATAACTACAGTATAGAGTTTAAGCACAAGGGAAGTAAAGTATTTCCAATAAAGTGGCCACTTCCTGGAAGTCCATTTTCCACTGCAGGTCTAAATGAGAGGAATACTGCATGACTGTATGTTTGTAATAATGAACTGTAAACTCTTGCTGTGGGATTTGAGCCCTGATGATTTCAGCAGACAGCGCCATCTCCGGCCCCGGAGAACACACCGGCCTCCAGCAGGAGAACGAGCTGCTGAGGGGACATCTGGATCTGGCAGGTGAGCCACACACACTCTTACACACACACACACACACACACACAGCCCTGACTCCCTCCCCGCAGGCTTAACTCAATTCCAGCCATTATGTCAGGTGCTCCTTTCAAACATTTCACACGATGTGGGCAGCAAATCATCGCTCAAATCACCCAGGTGTCAGCCTGGTGCTCCCGCTTAAAGAGACAGTTCAGCAAAAACTCAAACTCTAAAACTCAAATTCTAACCACCGTCCCCCACCGTCCCCCACCACCCTCAACTCCAACACATTTCAGATCAATTCAGATCATTTAAGAGATGTTTGCTGCTTCTTTAATTGTTTTTCATGTATATGGATCATGCTAACTGGAGCTACAAGCCTATTGTAGGTTTTAAACAACTAAGATTGAATTCTTCAGTCATTAGCATGGTGCTAACTGGAGCTACAAGGTTATTATAGCTTTATTGAAGCTAATGAACAACTAGAAAAATAGTGCCCGCAAATCGTTTGTTGTCATAAATTACATTACATAGCATTACATACAGTAGCATTTGGCGGATACTGGTCATTTACATTAGCTGGCTGAATGTGTGTTTACTGGTGTAAATGTACTGTTTGAACGTGTGTTTAATGCTGGGAATGTACTGGTTGAATCTGGTTTACTGGAATAAATAATTTAGTAATAATTACTGTATCTTACCAGCTTATGCAAATTGTGACGAGGACATTACAGGTAACCGAAAGGTGAGATCAAGCCAACACCTGTTCATTTATCCAGGCTTGGTGTTTCCACACTCTGCATTTATTCTGTCATTAATAGATCACTGGTTTAAATCCTGGTGATGCCACAGCCAACCATCAGTGCACAAGAGTCCCACAGAGCATTACTGTCATTCCTTTCACGGGAGCGAGGGTGAGAATTAGAATTAGCATAAAGGATTTAAATAAACAAGTCTTCATCTTATTGCTGATGCCTTTTTTTTTCTCATTATTTAAAATGTTCTGTTTTGTAGATTAATACGAATGTCATCAAACTATGAATAAAACCATTTGGAATTATTTAGTACATAGAAAAGTTTTATATTTTAGACTCTTCAAAGTAGCACCTCTTGCTTAGATTGCTTAGTCAGCAATTCCTGGAAGAGTCACCTGGAATTCAGGCTTTCAGTTAACAGCTGTGCTGAACTCGTCAAGAGGTAATTACTTTAATGTCTTGCCTCTTAATGTGTTTGAGAGGTGAAAGCATCAGTTGTGCTTTTGCTGTTAGCTGATGTAACAGAATTAGCAGTTCTTATTAGCATTAGCATTAGCATTCTCCTGCAAGCGTGTTGAGCTACAGTGGTGTTGCATTAGCAGCAGTATAAAATATACTAGATCTGTAGGAGCTGTAAATTCCTGTATAATCAGAACAGAGGTGTAAACTGTGGCTGTTTAGCTGTTTAGAGACGTGTGGAGAGCGTTCAGGCACTCGGGAACAATGCTATGAAGAAACCAGCATCTCAGAGCCGCTTTTTACCAAAACTCATTTTCTCCCACTTCCCTTCTCAGAAGGAGATGATTAGAGCAGCGTCTCCTTCACCCTCGCCCAATCAGGCGTCAGGAGGCTCCCGCCTTTCATCCCGCCACTCCATCCATCACACGGCAGCAGGAACGCACCAATTTGGCAACGGCGCCGGGTTTGCCTTCCCGCCGCTGAGTGACTGATTGATGACGGACCTATTTATAATGCATTGTTACATGTGTTGCGCACTGGGACACTTTATGGAAGACTCGAACGCTGGGAGAGAGAGAGAGAGAGATAGAGAGAGAGGTAGGGAAAGAAAGAGAGAGAGAGAGAGAGAGAGGGAGAGAGAGAGCATGGATGACAGAATGAGGTCAGAGGAAGGTGGAGGGGAGCGCTGAAAGAACAGTGGAAACACCTGATAGGTCTGTCAGACATGCAGAGCACAGCAGGTCGAGGCGGGAGGAGTTCTGACCCGAACGTCCGTCACACAGAAACATAGGAAACGTTTTAGGAATTTTCTCTTGTCCTGTCCTGTCTTTACCTGACCAATAGGAGTCAGTGTCCTGCAGACCCAACACTATCCTGCACACTCTCACACTTTCCATTAAATCCCCTGATTTAGTGATTATCAGATAATGATTCCAATAATTCAATGTATTAAATCTTACAAAGCTTACAAAACTTGGAAATCTGGTTGGACTTTTAATTGGTTCATAATTTACATTTCTATGTTTGTTTTATGTTAAACACTCAGCACTAAAGTGTTCTCTCGGACAAAAATTGGTTGATAACTCAGTACTCAGTACTGAAGGGTTAATAACTGTAATAAGGGTTCAATAATTCAGCATTAATGGGATAAAAACTCAATAATAATAATAGGTTAACTCAGCAATAAAGGGTCAATATCTCAGTATTTGTTATAACTCCATGCTAAAAGGTTAATGACGCAGTACAAAAGTGTACTCAGTAACTCAGTATTAAAGTGTTGACCTGGTAATAAAGGATTAATAGAGCCGTATTGAAAGGTTAATAACTATAATACAGTCAGAATTGGTTGTCAAACATTTCCCCTGGCTAAATAAAAGTTAAAAAATGCACTTAAAAAAAGTGGTTTATTATCACATTTCCGCAGTTATCTGGTCAGTTATTTGTGTAGTCATGTGAACAAATTGGAGTATGTTTTAAACATTTCTTGGTCTTCTTTTTCTTGGGTGGTCCTGATGAGTGCCAGTTTCATCATAATGTTTGATTGTCTTTGCGACCGTAGTAATGAAAGCTTCCTTAGTGCTACCAGGAGACTCCATGCTACATTATTTCATCTCTCAACCAATCACCAGCTTCGTTTCAAAGCCATCTCTTTTGCTGATTTTTGATGTGTTTTTGCTTTTTCCTCTTATTGCTCTCCACCACTTTCAATACAGTCCCACCAGTTTCCCAGTGGGGAACGTTCTCACTCTTTCAGTTTAAGAGACACAGTTTTATAATAGCACAGTACAGTATCGTAAAGACAATATTGGATCATATCATAGTGCCTAATATTATCATTCAAAATCATTTTCCACCAGCTAAAATAAGCCTTTACTCAGACTAAGCGTTATTTTATTGAAGCACACAGATGATTCTTAGCCTGGGTTTTCTGGATCGGTTATACAGTAGAACCACCAGCTTTACTAAAGTACCCTTGAAGAACCCTTTATTAGGTCGCTCTCTGGATTCAATTAAACAGTGTGAAATTAATTGAGCAGGCTCGGGGAAGTCTTTAAACACAGGCTGGCGTTTGTATTTTGCGGCCACTGGAGCTAATTGGCTGGGTGAGCGTTACGATGGTGAGATAGAGAGCTGAGAAAACAGAGGCCGGACCTCGAGGTCGGGATGAAGAGACGCCGGACATCGAAATCCGTCTCTTCTGGTCCAAAAAACAGAGAGGAAGGGGAGCGAAATCAAACTGCGGACCTGCGTTTGATCTGTTCTATAAATTAATCACTAATTTTCTGTGTTCTGTATAATGATCTGCTGCAAATTAGATGGAAATGAGATAAAATATTCATTTAGCTATCTGGGGAATCTGCCCGGCAGGCTTTTTGGTCTTTCGGCCTGGCTCGAAACGCAGTCCATATGGCAATTACATACAACAGTGTTGCAGAAGTGTTGGTCTAATGCCTGCTGGCAGAGAGACACAGAGAGACAGAGCGTGAGGAGTGTGTGTGTGTGGAAGGAAAGATAATGAGTTAGTTTTGTAAGTGTTAAGTGCAGAGTCGGCCCCAGGGTCGGTGCTCCTCGGCAGGCTGGATATCTTTCTGCGCTCGTTTTAAAAACACATTTATTTTCCTTCCTCATAAAGGCGGTCAGCGTCGGCCTCAGCCTGCCGCCCTCTTTCATGTCCTCTCAGAGCCGAAGGCCAAGATCCCTCTTCCTTCAGCGCCGAGCTCCTCGCAGATCTCCCGCCTCCGTCTAAGAGCCGAGCCATTGATCTTAATACTGCTGCTACAATCTCCATCTCCTCTGCAGAGCCCCCCCACCTCGCTCACTGTGAACCCCCCCACACATACAACACAAATACAAACATCTGCTGCACTACAGACCAAACAACAGCATCAGAGCCTCATTACCAACACCCACCATCTACTACTACTGTTCACCTACCGGCCACTTTATTATAAACACCCACCATCTACTACTACTGTTCACCTACCGGCCACTTTAACAGAAACACCCACCATCTACTACTACTGTTCACCTACCGGCCACTTTATTATAAACACCCACCATCTACTACTACTGTTCACCTACCGGCCACTTTATTATAAACACCCACCATCTACTACTACTGTTCACCTACCGGCCACTTTATTATAAACACCCACCATCTACTACTACTGTTCACCTACCGGCCACTTTAACAGAAACACCCACCATCTACTACTACTGTTCACCTACCGGCCACTTTAACAGAAACACCCACCATCTACTACTACTGTTCACCTACCGGCCACTTTAACAGAAACACCCACCATCTACTACTACTGTTCACCTACCGGCCACTTTAACAGAAACACCCACCATCTACTACTACTGTTCACCTACCGGCCACTTTAATAGAAACACCCACCATCTACTACTACTGTTCACCTACCGGCCACTTTATTATAAACACCCACCATCTACTACTACTGTTAACCTACCGGCCACTTTATTATAAACACCCACCATCTACTACTACTGTTCACCTACCGGCCACTTTAACAGAAACACCCACCATCTACTACTACTGTTCACCTACCGGCCACTTTATTATAAACACCCACCATCTACTACTACTGTTCACCTACCGGCCACTTTAATAGAAACACCCACCATCTACTACTACTGTTCACCTACCGGCCACTTTAATAGAAACACCCACCATCTACTACTACTGTTCACCTACCGGCCACTTTAACAGAAACACCCACCATCTACTACTACTGTTCACCTACCGGCCACTTTAATAGAAACACCCACCATCTACTACTACTGTTCACCTACCGGCCACTTTAATAGAAACACCCACCATCTACTGTTCACCTACCGGCCACTTTAATAGAAACACCCACCATCTACTACTACTGTTCACCTACCGGCCACTTTAATAGAAACACCCACCATCTACTACTACTGTTCACCTACACTGTAAAAAGTGAAGCATGGAGCTGTTCATTCAAGCTAATAAATATGATTGAACACATAGTACAATTATTGACTTTATTGTGAAACTCAACCTTTTTGAATTTTGATGTGTCAATTTTGATTCAGACTAAATTAATTACAATTCTGAAGGAAATAAACCAAATGTTTTGGTTCCACTGAAATCATACTCGAAGAAAAGAGATAAGGATGTAATATTTTTAATTTGAATCAAACATGAATTGCGCATGCGCACTGTGGAGCACGGGAGAAGTTGTAGAGAAGTGCTTCAGAGCACTGAGGGAGAGAGGGAGAAAGTGCCTGAACGCGCTCGCGAGAGAGAGAATGAGAGAGGGAGAAAGTGCCTGAACGCGCTCGCGAGATAGCAACGCATGCTTATGATATTGTGGCGTCGGGACTGGAGGGGGGGCGCAAGGAATTATGGGAGCTCACCCTGTTGGGGGAAGTGGGTGTTTTTCTGCGTGTTTATGTTACTGTTTATCCCAGAGTTTCATGTCATGTTTTATTATCACTGTTCTAGTATTATTCATGTAGTTATCAGATATGTGGTTGTTTTGTGTAAGTGCCTCACCCTTTGTGTGTTTTCTGTGTGTGGGAGAGGGGTTAGCTGCGTTGGAGCTGTAGTTAGTTTCACTTTCAAAAGTGGGATCCCATGTAAATCCAGCTCTTAGTGTCCTCCTCAGAGCAAAATAAAAAGAGAAGGAGAGCACTGAAACGAATCTCACTGGTAATCCGTCCTCTTCCACGCCACAGTAACTTCTGGAACTTCTGAATATGCTGCCATGTTGTTTTTTTTTAAGTTCGGTTCAATTTAAATGTATTAGTTTGGTTCCGAAACTGAAATGTAAAGAATTTAACTTGGATCAAGGTGAATAATTAATATTGGGTCGAGTGAAGTAATATGGTTTATGTCAAAATAAAATAATCAGTTTGTAACAATTGACTTTATTTAGATTGAGTGAAGTCAAATAGTTTAGATGCAACAAATGGACATCAATTTTTTTAATTTGAGCAGGGCTACACTTTTTACAGTGTACCGGCCACTTTATTATAAACACCCACCATCTACTACTACTGTTCACCTACCGGCCACTTTAACAGAAACACCCACCATCTACTACTACTGTTCACCTACCGGCCACTTTAATAGAAACACCCACCATCTACTACTACTGTTCACCTACCGGCCACTTTAATAGAAACACCCACCATCTACTACTACTGTTCACCTACCGGCCACTTTAATAGAAACACCCACCATCTACTACTACTCTTCACCTACCGGCCACTTTAATAGAAACGCCTACCTTGTATTTCTTTACTGGCCATTTTATTGGAAACATCTACCTTGTGTTTTTATTCACCGGCCCCTTTATTAGAAAACACATATCTGTGCTCTTACTTACTTGAAATTTTATCAGACACAACTGGTGTTTCTTTATCGGCCACTTTATTAGAAACACCTACCTTGTGTTTGTTCTCTGGCAGTTTATTAGAAACACCTACCCTGTACTTCTATTTTATGGTCACTTTATTAGAAACACCTACTCGAGTTTATTCACTGGCCATTTTATTGGAAACACTTTGTTTTTTGTCACTGGCCACGTTATTGGAAACACCTACCTTGTGTTTCTTAATTGGAAAAACTACATCACATTTCTTCACTGGCCGCTTTAATAGAAACACCCTACCCTGTTTTTCTATTCACTGGCCACTTAAATAGAAACACCTTATAGCTCAGCTGTTCAGGTGTACAGTTACTGTCTGTAGCTCATCTATTGCTGCAGGTTATTAGTCCTAAACATTATATTCCATAGGTATTTTGTACATGTTTAAATGACACATACATCAAGTTTTTTTTATTATATTAAATCGACAGAATATACACAAACTATATAAATACACAGAACAACATATATAAACAGACCATCAACAGATCTTACAATCAGAAAATATAAGATAAAAATAAGAAACTATAGAGCCGACAAGGCAGAAGTAGAGCTGGAACTCTGTGTGGAATATCAGCTCCAGTTCCCGTATCGACTCGTCTTTAGAACATGTTCCTCGGGTATGACAGGGAGAGGGTTCCTCAGGTCTTACAGGGAGAGGGTTCCTCAGGTCTTACAGGGAGAGGGTTCCTCAGGCCTTACAGTGAGAGGGTTCCTCAGGTCTTACAGTAAGAAGGTTCCTCAGGTCTTACAGGGAGAGGGTTCCTCAGGTCTTACAGGGAGAGGGTTCCTCAGGTCTTACAGTAAGAAGGTTCCTCAGGTCTTACAGGGAGAGGGTTCCTCAGGTCTTACAGGGAGAGGGTTCCTCAGGCCTTACAGGGAGAGGGTTCCTCAGGCCTTACAGTGAGAGGGTTCCTCAGGTCTTACAGGGAGAGGGTTCCTCAGGCCTTACAGTGAGAGGGTTCCTCAGGTCTTACAGGGAGAGGGTTCCTCAGGTCTTACAGTAAGAAGGTTCCTCAGGTCTTACAGGGAGAGGGTTCCTCAGGTCTTACAGGGAGAGGGTTCCTCAGGTCTTACAGTAAGAAGGTTCCTCAGGTCTTACAGGGAGAGGGTTCCTCAGGTCTTACAGGAGAGGGTTCCTCAGGACTGAAGGCATAAGCAGGCTGTGAGCAGGGCTCTCTCACCTGCACTGCAGTCTTTAGATGAGCGCTCAGCTCTGGAGGAGCTGTCTGAGTTCTGCTCTGTGACCTTTGACCTCAAGAACTTATGTGTCTCATCCGGGACTTCCTGAGTAGCAGAAGAACGCCAGCAGCACAGGGATTCCTGGAAGATGGAGAGAGAACAGGTTCAACAGCCTAATCTCTACTCTTTAGATGGACTACAGTGTGAGTTTAGCAGCAGTCCAATTAATATACAGAGTTTGGACAATGAAACTGAAACACCTGGTTTTAGGCCACAATAGTTTATTGTGGTTACGGACAGTTCTGGTGGAAACAGGAGAGTTATACTTATACTTATAGCTGTGAGGTACACCTCTTACATTTTTTTGTTCATGGGACTGAATATATGATTGATGATACTTTGCTACAGTGTGGAGTAATCAGTGTACAGCTTCCATAACAGTGGACTGATGTTTGAGGATGCCCCACAAGGCCAACTGTGTGTGCTCTCTCAGGGCTCCAGCAGCTGATGGCAAGCTGCATCGGTAACACTTTCTATGAATGTCATCTCTAAAAGACTCTATAAACAAACTAATAGCACATTGTAATGCATTCATAAGGCATTATGTACATGGCTATACATTAATTTATAAAAATGTATAATTCATCATAGCCATGTTTATTATGCATCATAAATTGTGATTATAATGCATTAATAGCTGTGTTTATAATGTGTCATACTTCAATACCAAGAAACTTAGCTTGCAGTATTATGCATTAGGACTAAAAAAGCTTCCAACATAAAAACACACCCTCAATAATACTCTAAATATGTTTTATTATAATGTATTATAACAGGTCTTTATGTGCTCCAAGTAAAGTGACAGACTTTCTTTGTGGGACTAGATTATTAATGATAGATAGCTTATAATGTATTATAATCACAAGTCATACTGCTTAATAAACACGGCTATAATGGGTTTATATGCATGTTTATAAATATTTATAGCCATGTTTATAATGTCTTCAGAATGCATTATAGTATGTTATGAATGTGTTTATAGAGTCTAATAGAGATAGAGACATTCATATAAAGTGTTCCCGCAGCATCACAGGGTTTGTGCGTTAAAAACCTCCTGTTTCTGATGCACAGCTGAACTTTAATGTACTTTAGCTGCTCCTGTCGAGCCACTCTGGGAGTTTGGGGCCCAAACGCTGCCAAGGTTACCTTTAGTGAAGTCAGAGTAAAAGTTCTGATGATGTTCGACACGATAATCATGCAAGATTAATTCTACACTCCACCTGCTGCCACATCCCATTTCCAGCGGGATGCACGCTACTTATTCATAATTCATCTGTAAACAAAGCGCACTGGCACGGCTTCAGTGCGCCGCTCGCTCCAGCCCCGCTCCTCCGCTTCCTCTGTTTCCGCTCTTCTTTAGCTGTAATGCTTTTAAATGTGAGCTGATGTTGAAGAATACCCGCTGATGAATGAGTTACGCTCAACTAAACGAGCTCGTTCCTGCAGAAACCCATCATATATCATTAGATATAGAGCAGATCACCGAGCGCTGGATTAAAAAAGACTGAACACACACAGTCTTTAAAGTCATCTACAGCTGGAAAACTGCAGTATTTCTACAGTAACTCTACGCTGTGTGAGCTGTGTGTGTGTGAGCTGTGTGTGTGAGCTGTGTGTGTGTGAGCTGTGTGTGTGTAAAGAGTAAGAATAAACAGTCTCGTTTCAGCGTGTTGATATTGAGTCTAGGCCTTAGGGGGATGTGTGTAAAGTCCCCAGATATATTATGTTTCTAAATTTGACTGTACGGCTTCATATAAAAGTAAGATTTGATTTTTATTACTGCAAATAATGAATCATGGAACAGATATGACGTTTGGAGCTTTGTTGGCTGAAGTGATGAAAACTAAATCTAATATTCTTATTGTCAAAGAAACAAAACAAAGCAAAACAAACAAAAGAAAAGAGAATGTTCTTTGGTTTTAGGGTGAGTGTGAGGGTACAGAGACAGATTCAGCATTGTTGTCTCTAAAGTAGTTTTTTAAACTAATATTCTAGTTTAAAAAGCACAGAAATGCTCATACAGTTAAAATGACCAGTATGGATCATATTTGCAATAGTTAATAATAAAATGATCAATATGTGTCATCAGATAATAGGGAAACATGCAAAATTCAAGCAACGTCATCTCTTGTCAGCAGAGCTTCGGCCAGTATTTTCTGACTAGAATACTGTGTTGTAAGTCACGGAAATCTGTGTTCTGTTGCGAAGTTGCCAGATTTAGGAACACAAGAAGGTAGCAAGTAGGTTGGTTCAGTCCAAATCTTAGATGATACACAACTTAAAAAGCCTCGATATTCATTGAAAAAGCTTAATGATCAAAATCGTAATAAAATGAGAGTGAATATCAACACTGAGATTAACAGATTGAGAAGACTTTGAGCTCAGAAGTATAAGAAGACGATGAGCAGGCTAATTTTCTCCTGAAAACCAGGGAATTTATCACAACCCATAATTTATTTCAACCACTAAGTTAGCTTACTAGGGATGGGCATGTTAATTATTTAAAAAATTGAGTGTTCACATTCATATCAGTGGTCTGTGTGCAAATACCCTCTGCAACAAGGATCAGGGTATTTGAGCTAAGATTGAGATTATATGTTGAGCGATTTCTTACGTCCAAAACTTGTAACAGTAAATGTTACTCATGGCCATTTCTAGCAGCTAGCTAGTTGTTTATTTATCTGTCTATTTTTATATTAATAAATAAAGTCAATATAAAGCTGGACACCTGCTTGGTAGATGTTGTTAAGCTCGTCTTCCATTCATTTGTTTAGGTCCAGTGTCCTCAACTTGGCAACCCGAGTGAGCTTCAGGTATTTAAAAAACTCTTGAAATTGGACCTCTGTAGCCATTTCTCATTGTCACTCTCATTTCCTACTGACTCCTTTAAGTATTATGGTATTTTAAGTATGAGAGATATCAAATTGGGAACATTTATGCTGTATTTCTTTTACCTCAATATATTGTGAATAATGTGAAACCTGAGTTGATGGTATTTTTGGTCTATTTGTCAATGCTATTTTGGTTCTAACCAACTGTAAAATCAAGTCCAAACCAAACTAGGATGGTCTGAAAGCACCCAAAGTGTATGAAGGGATTGTGGAAGTGTACACAAGGTTTGCTGCTACTAAGCTTTTAAGAAGGTTCTTGAAACCCTTGTAAGGTTCTCAAAAATCTCAACAAATATGTTAGCTTAGCTTATTATAGGCAGAGCATCATGCAGAGCTCAGGAACTAAGTCTCTGACGTTACCTGGAAGTGTTTCTGGAACCTCTGGCTGACCGCATACAGAGCCATGGGATTAACGCAGGAGTTCAGCGAGGCCATGTTTATCCCAATGTAGTCGAGAACAAGGAAGGCGCTGGAAACCAAAAAGCAAAACGTTGTACAAAAACAACAGACAAGACTCAAGTGCAATACTCATCCACTTCACCTCTCTCTTACCTGAGCAGATCACACCTGCCGGGGTCTTCCTCATCGTAGATGGTCAGTTTCAGAATCCGACTCAGGTGCAGAGGAAACCAGCAGATAGCGAACGCCAGAACCAGACAGAACACGGCTCGGGCTGCTTCCCACCTCTGTGAAAAGAGAAAGAACCGAACACTGTTACTAAGATTACCCACAACACCACACAATTTTATATCCTCTACTTTTCTACTGCAGTGGACATTGTGCCACGCCTTTCAACGAAAGCGCTCCAGTCTCTCCCACACTCAGCTCTACCTTCGATCTCCAGTCTCTCTGGACTACGATACCCAGAATGCACCACACACTGACATCACTTCCTCTCACGATCACATCATAGTCTGCACTGCACACTGCACCCCTAAGAAGTTAATCACCTGAATATTGATTACACCTGTGCATATATACATACACCCTCACTCCTCACACACCTTGCGTGAAAAATGTGTGAAAAAGTTCAAGGGGTATTAATACTTTTACAAGCCACTGTAAGTCTAGTTTTGGACCACACAATATTTTGAATGGAGATTTTCCATTGTTAGAAAAATATAGTCTACAACTAGACTTAATCTCTGTCTGGGAAACCAACCAGTTTTAGTGTTCAGTCTAATTTCCTTCATCTTATATGTTTATGTTCATGAAATAAAAGTGAAATATTAGCAAAATCTACAGGAAAATTATAATTTTTTAAAATTATTTTTAAGGTTTACTGTAGCTTACTTTTAACCTCAATACTTAAATTACTTAAATTACCTAAAACATCTAGATATCAAAGCTCTTTTTTCTAGGTCTCAGTAAGATATAGAACCATAACGACACATTTTAAACCATTTCAATGCTTAAATTGTTCTTAGTCTGGTTAATCAATCTTTTATTTAGCAGTTCTTTTATATAGAACCTGATTCACTCAGACTGTAGAGGTGCAGTTTAATACGGGCTGAAGTAAAATTTTCACTGAAGCACTGTTTTAATGCAGGACAGATTTAACAGAAAGGTTGGGGAAGTGTTAAGGTGCTGAAAGCACTTTGAACTGATGTTCAGCTCCATTAATGTCGCTCTCTGTGTGTTTCTTGGTTGGATTCCCAGGACTATACATCTTCTCCCTTTTCACACATTACCTCATCACTGCGGGAGAACATGCTCCACTCCTCCTAAAAGCTGCAGGAGGGAACGAGACGTCTCGCCTCTTTAACTGCAGGTACAGGACTGCAGAGCAGAGAGGTGAGAGTGTGTACCTGCTCACTATACTCACTTTCAAACCACCACTATATAGATGTATACAGTATATTGCATGAAACGTGCAGGTCTGTACAATTTTAAAATTAAAATATAATCAAGAGGAAGATGGATGATCACAAGCCATCAAACCACCAAACTGAACTGCTTGAATTTTTGCACCAGGAGTAAAGCAGCATAAAGTTATCCAAAAGCAGTGTGTAAGACTGGTGGAGGAGAAGAACATGATGCCAAGATGCATGAAAACTGTAATTAAAAATTAGGATTATTCCACCAAATATTGATTTTTGAACTGTTAAAACTTTATGAATATGAACTTGATTTTTTTTGCATTGAGTTATTATATACGATTTTTTGGGCTTTGACCTAAACTCTTGCATTTTTCAATATATCATTTTAAAATTCAAGCAAAAGAAATTCATGTCATTCAAATTAGACAGCTTAAAATACGAGGTAAAATATTCAGATTAAAAATCTGGGATACACAGTATGAGCAATCGATTCAGTCTTAAATCGAACTACCAACCAACCAATCAAATTACGTCCGGGAGATACCTTATAGCTTTATTTTACTTGTATTTTTAAAACTTGAAATTTTGCTTTTAAATTACAAAAAAGTGAAAAAAGATATATTAAAAAATGCAAGTGTTTGGTTCAAAAGCAATAATTTAATGCAAAAACAAATCAGTGCTAAACATTCTAATTCTTAAAAATTGTATTTTTTAATTTCCATAAACAAAAAGCTGTTAAGTTTAGCGTAGTGTAATCCTGGCTAGAAACCCAGATAACAATTCTGATGTCATTGCAATGTCTCTTTTTATGTCATTTTTTGTTTGTTTTAGTTTTTGAATGTAACTTTTAACTGTTAACATTTTGATAACATTAGCATTCATCTTGCTGTGAAAATTATATAAGAAACATTGTAATGACATTTTAATAACATTGTAATAACAGTGTAATAACATAGTAATAGGAACCATAATTATGTGACTCACTTTCAGAACATTCCTAGAAAGTTATTTCTGTATTGTTACAGGCTAACCTTCCAGGAATTATTACAAAACGCTGCCAAACTTTCTTAAAACGTTTTGTATTAGCTGAAAATGTACAATTACTCTTATATTTGTATATTTGTATATTTGGGCTGAGGGATTTTAATAAAAAACACATAACACATACAGTCGTAAACCCAGCGTACCTGTTTCAGGTGATAGGTCATCTCAGAGCGCTCCACATCCCCCCTCAACATCTCCCAGCTCATACGACCATAGAAGACTGCAGTGCAGATCAGAGGCATGAGGAAATAAAACCCGAAGAGCCACCAGTCCTTCACGGCTTTATAGAACTGTAGAGAAGAAGAGGAAGAATTTACTGCTAGTTTTTATATTTTATTTTAAATGAAATAACTTAAAAGTGACAAAGAAAACCCTGTGCTGAGTTAATCTGGAGTAATAAATGAATTTAAAGCATGTTCTGTAGATCTACCCCTCCAGCTTTCAGTGGATCAGCCTGTGTTATTCAGAACGTGACTCTCGTCCAGAAGAGGAAGAAAGTATCTGCACTGAAATGCATTATTTATTTAATCTAATTTCACCTACAGTCTACGATCCCTTAAGAATAATGGTAGAAGAAGAAGAAGAAGCTGCTGCAGAAAAAGAGCTTCAACCTGGACTCTAGCTATTACTGTTTTTATTTGGTTTATTAAATAGTAATAAAATGAATAGTGAAGTGATCTATCAGATTATGAAGTAACACTATATAAGGAATCATGTAGTAACTTAAAAACAGTTATTTAGGAAGTTGTTTGTTAACTTGCAGTTTCTGAGGCTGGTAACTCTGATTAACTTATCCTGTACAACAGAGGAAACTTTTGCTCTTCCTTTCCTAGGAAAGTCCTGATGAGAGCCAGTTCCATCATTATAATGTTTTTGATGGTCTCTGCGGTGACTAAACTCGGTTCTGATACATCAGCTCACAGACGCATCCTTGTGCTGATCCACATCACCCTAGGAGTGATGAGGGGGAAAAAAAGAAGATCTACTGTACTGTACCCACCCAGAGAGAGCAAGGACAATTGTGCTCTCTCAGGGCTCCAGCAGCTGATTCGAACCAGCGATCTCCTGATCATAGTGACTTAGTTGTTGCATTATCACTTTTAATTTTATTGTTTTTTTAAAATGCTGGATATAAAGGACGGATAGTCACACAGGTTAATAAAGGGTTTTGGAGCGCAGGGTTGGGCCACAGGTGGTGGACTGGCATGCGGCATTGTTCATTTGCATAACACAGACCGCGTGTGTGTGTGTGTGTGTGTGTGTGTGTGTGCGTGTGTGATGTTCTGGTGCTGTGGATTCGAGCGGAGGAGCAGATGAGTTGCTGAAGGTAACAGGCTGTCTGACTGTTCCACACTCTGAGTCTCTCTGACTGATTTTAGACGACTGTGTTTCGGGTGGGTGATGGAATCACACTGCAACCCCCTGACTGAGAAAAGCCACGAGAAGAAGCTCTTATTCTACTGAGCTTCATCCTTTCTCTCAGCAAGACACAGATAAGAGCCGGGGGAACATCAGGAGAACATCTGCACATGAATATCTGGGAAAAGCCTGGTGTAATAGTGGTAGTTTTAATTGGTTAGCTGTAAAAAATAGAGGGTTTTCTCAAAATTCTTTACTAAATGCATCAGAATGACCAACACACCACTCCCAAAAAACTCACAAAACCAATAAAAAAATTGTTAAACACAGCACTAACCCCCAACACTAAAACCCAGATCAAATAAACCCATTACTAAACCCAGATAACAATAAACTGCTAAATCTAGCACTAAAGGCCAGTAATACTAAATTTAATTCTAACCCCCAGAACTGCTAAACCCAACACTAAACCCATATCAATAAACCCATTATTAAACCCCAGAACTGCTAAACCCAACAATAAATCCCAGAACCACTAACTCTTAAAACCTCTAACCCCCTGGACTAACCCCCAAAACATCTAGAACACTAACTCCCAGAACTGCTAAACCCAACACTTAAACCCAGATTAAATAAACCCAGAAAGTTTAAACCAGCACAAAATAAAAAAGTGGTAAGGGCTAGAACTGCTGAACCAGCACTAAACCCATAAATGCTGAACCCAGCATTAAACAACAGAACTGCTCAATCCATTACTAAACCCCAGAACTGCTAAACCCAACAATAAATCCCAGAACCATTAACTCCCAAAACCTCTTAACCCTAGACTAAATCCCAGAATTGTCAAACACAGCACTAAACCCCAGAACTGCTAAACCCATCGCTAAACCCTGGATCAAATAGACCCATTACTAAACCCAGATACAAATTAACCCAACAATAAACCACAGAACTGCTAAATCCAGCACTAAAGGCCAATAATGCTACATTTAGTACTAAACCCCCAAACTGCTAAAATTAGCACTAAACACCAGAATGTTAAACCAGCACTAAATAAAAAAGTGCTGAACACCAGAACTGCCCAACATTAGACCCCAGAATTGCTAAACCCTGAAACCACTAAACCTGGCACTAAACCCCATAGCTGTAACACTAAATACTAAACCCTAGAAATGCTAAACTGAACATTAACCCCAGAATTAACCCCTGTACCCTACCAAACCCCAGAACCCGTCAAAAAAAGCCCTAGAATGACTAATCCCAGCACTAAACCCAGAACTAATCCCAGAACTAATCCCGGTTTAAGAATGTTACCTGCATAAAGGTTGAGGTCTGCAGTGGGTGCAGCAGGCAGATTCTGAGCTGCTCTCCTTTATAGTCCATCATAATCAGATCAAACCCCACGACCTCCGGAACCGCCAGCAGCACCGACCCCGCCCAGATCACACACAGCTTACAGAGAGTCCACTGCGGCTTCCCCAGAGTTCTGATTACACTCCTCGATACAACCACCCGGTACCTAACACACACACACACACACACACACTGCCTTACTGCAAACTCTATTTTAGTGGTTCTTTATCACAGGCAGGGGTTCTGTATAGAGATTATTTATCTCAGAGTGAATTTATATGACGTATATGTGCTTTAAGGTAAAATATATACAGGTACTGTAATGACTGTTCTCACCTGTCGACACTCAGAGCGCACAAACTCAGAACCGTGATTCCCACCGACGTTTTCTGGACGAACGGGACGAGTTTACAGACCACGAGTCCAAACGGCCAATCAACCGCCAGCAGCTGAAACACAAACAAACAGCAAATAACAAAAAACATATTTTTTGTTATTTCAGCCATTTTTTAATTTTCTGCAAATAAATGATAATAAATTTGGGGAAAATGTTGTCTGTAGTGCTCTCTTATTTTTTTTCCAGAGCTGTATATTAAAATTTAATTATTTTATCCTATTAATCCTTTTAATCCTAAACATGATAAAATAGCAAGTATTTAGTAATAATGAGCTTTTATTATTTTGCCTTAATTGTTCTGTAGTGCTGACATGCTCTAATGACTGAGTTGCTGATTTCATTGGCTGGTTTATGATCTTTTCTGATAAACAACAGGTATCGATTAGTGTTCTGTGCAACAAAACATTTTAAAATAAAGAAAATACAAAATACAAAGTACAAATATATATATATTTTTTTTTTTTTCTAATGTCACGCCCTTGCCCTGTTTTCCCTGTGTTTCTAGTCTCCCTGTGTTTTCCCCAGTAATTTTCCGTCATGTGTGTCTATTTGTAGCTCCGCCCTCTCGTTACCTGTTTCCCGGGTGTGTGCTTCCTGTGTGTATATATAGTCCTCTTGTGTCAGTATTTCCTGGTCGGTCTTTGCACCTTCCTCTGTCGTTTCTCTTATTATTATATTGAATTAAGAAGTCATAAAGTTTAAAAAATCATTTTTTATTTAATTTTATTCCAGACAGTAGATAATAATTCAGATATAATGCATTATTTCTCTGGTCTGGGTGAGAATGTCTTGACTGCTTTTAGAAATGATTTTTCCTTCTGGCTGTAAGAAAGTCACTGTAATGGAAGAAGAGATTTGGGTGTATTTGAGTTAAAACAGCTGTAATCAGAAGGTGTGTGAGCTGATTACTGAACACACCTTATAGACGTTGACGGGAATATCGATGAGGATGTGGACGATGTCCCCCAGAGCGAGGCTGGCGATCAGGATGTTGGGGCCGCTCCTCATGCACTTGTGTTTCTTTATAATCCTGAGTAACGTCACGTTTCCCACCATCCCGAACAGGAAGACGAAGCAGGACACGAAGGTGTTGATGTATTTAAAGAGGTCCCTCAGCCTGGTGGGGGCGCTGCACATGGGGAGGGGCGCGGGTCTACGCGGAGGGGTGGAGCTGGTGGAGGAGGTGGAGGAGGTGTTGGGGGTGATGGAGCTCCTCTGATCTGCTGTGAGGTTGTGGGAGGGTGAGGATGAGGATGAGGAGGATCTGGAGGAACTTTCAGACTGAACTGCAGTGAAGAAGATCAGTGTGCAGAACAGCATCATCACAACTCTCCTCCTCATCTCCATCTTCACTATCTCCATCTCTGCAGTGATAAATCTACACCTACAACCAACACAAATAAATACACTGTGATACTCAACAATTCATACTGGATTACTGAAAAAAAAAACATAATACATCAATTACATACTGAATAATCCAAGATCATACTTAATTATGAATACTGCATAGAATACCAAATAATTAAAACTGAATGCTGGATAATTATAGTAGACACACAACGATTCATACTGAATCCTGAGTAATTCATAGAAGACAATTCTTAATTTATAATACTGAGTCCTGATTAATGCATAGTAGACTCTGAGTAATACATATTTGACACTGGATAATTCATACTGAATCCTGATTAATCCATAGTAGACACTAAATAGGTCTTATTTAATCCTAATTAATGCACAGTGGACGCTCTTTAATTCATACTGAATCTGGAGTAATGCATAGTAGTCACTGAATAATTCATACTGAATGCTGATTCAATTCATAATAGACTCTGAGAAATTCATATTTTACACTGGATAATTCATACTGGATACTAATTAATGCATAATTGAAACTGAATAATTCATACTGAGTCCTGATTAATGCATAGTAGACAGTGAATAATTCTTACTGATAATTCATATTGGGAACAAATTATACTGGGTTGTGAATAATTCATACTGTCTACGGAATAATTCTCTGTACACACTATATAATGTATAGCTAAATAATTCCTAATATACACTAAATCATTTACATTGAGTAGCTGAATAATTAAGAATAGATATTGAATAATTCTAAATGAATATAACACACTGAATACTTCATAACAAATAACTTAGTAATAAAAAGTAATTAAGGAATTTAAGTCACAAAATTATTCATACTAAGTACTAAAAGTAGTTCCTAAAGAATAACTTTTAAAGCATATTAACATAAATAAAAACCTTGAAGAAATCTTACCCTTCACTGCTCCATATCAAACGCTGCACCTGGCCAGTCTTACCTGTATTTATATATAACCTGGAGCTGCCATGGCCACGCCCCCTATAAAAGAGCGCACAGGTAGCGTACCTGACTATCGCGCTCCAGCCTAATAAAATGATGCGTCTCCTGCAGTCTGAGTCTCAGTATGTCACTCAGTGAAGCCCTGGGGTTGCTCACGCTGAGTTCACCACTCACCTTTCACTCTTTACCTGCGCTCAGCACAGTCACATACCCCCCCCAACACCCCCCCGCGGGTCTGCTGACGTTTAGCTTCTGAAGCTAACAGCTGCTAACAGAGCTAACAGCCGCCAGAGCCGCAGTGAGTAACGGATAAATCACTGCGCTGAAAAACAGAACCCCTCAGTTCCCACAGATATACAGAGATACTGTTTACTGACTGATTACAGACTTTTTCACAACTAAATCCATCCATAAATTAATATTAAAGTGATCTATCAGACTATGAAGGAATAAAAGAAATCAGGAAGTAACTTAAAAGTGTTAAACAAACCAAAATACTCTGTGAAGCATTTAGGTGCTCTTATCTGGGGAGCTGTTAACTTGCGGTTTCTGAGGCTAGTGACTCTGGGGTGGTCCTGATGAGTGCCAGTTTTATCATTATGATGTTTTTGATGGTTTTTATCCTTAATTGCAGTTGTTTTTTGCAACTGCACTTAAGGATACTTTTTTTAAGTTCTTGCAATGTTTTCAGATTGACTGACCTTAATTTCTTAAACCTTTCAGACCTGAATTATGTTCCTGTGAGGGAAAAATATAAGAATGCTGTTTTCTCTCAGTAATGCACACAAAAACATGACTCAGTTAGGCAGGTTTAGTTACATTACAGTGTGTTTTAATGTATAAAGGTGGTCTTAATTTCAGCATTGTAAGGTGGTTTATTTCAGAGTTAATTCCGTTTTGGTGTGGTTTGCTGTATTAATAATTAGGGTGAATTTTGGCCCAGAAATTGGTGTAGAGCTTATGTTAGTGTACTGACTCCTCCTTCAGTCAGTAAAACTCCCTCATGCAGTTTCTGGACCCCCTCACACCTGACACCTCACACCTGACACCTGGCTGATCATCAGGAGTTGTGACAGCGTGTTTTGGATTAAATGGCTGAGTCACTGATGGTGTTCAGGTCTGAAGCCCTGAAGCTAAAATGATGCTGTTCTTATGAGTACACACTGCTTTAGCTTCATATTACTGCCCTTACCTGCTGTAGCACGTAGCATTTAGCACTGAGCAAAACAAACACAAGATATTAAAGGAGAACTTTTCATATTGTTTGTAAATCTCAGAACAAATGAATGAAAGGTATATTGTGCTCTCTCAAGCTCTGACTGTTGATGGTAAGCAGCATGATCTGTGATTTAAACGGACGATCCTCGGATAATAGTAAAAGTGCCTAAATCCACTGGACCACCCTTACAAGAAAAGTGCATATAAATGTCACCCCATATATGAGCCACGTGTAAAACTGTGCTTTTTAATTTTTCTGTGTTACATACAACTCAGACAGATACATTTTTCTTGGTTTTAGGGTACCCTTGTACCCGACTTATTGTTTATTGTTGAGTCACCAGAACCAGGCAGCTGGGGTGTCACCATGGCAACGACCAAAACCCAGACGGATTGGGAGAACTGGGCGTGGCAAAGGAGGCTGGTGGACGGCTGGAGGGCAGGTGTGTCATCAGGTGTGTCATCATCACACACACTCATCGTACTCACTCAACAACACGGGATCACGGTTATGTTCCATCTATCTATCTACCTATCTATCTACCTATCTATCTACCTATCTATCTATCTATCTATCTATCTATCTATCTATCTATCTATCTATCTATCTATCTATCTATCTATCTATCTATCTATCCATCCATCCATCCATCCATCCATCCATCCATCCATCCATCCATCAATGGGGTTAAGTGGTTCTTTAGGAACTCCTCAAAGGTAATCAGAGACTCCCCTTATCTGGTAGTAGAAGGTAGTTAGTTAGAGAGAAGCGCAACAAAATCTTCGCTTAAATGAACAGATAATCCATTCTGAAAAGAGACCGCACCTGAATGCACGTTGTAAAAGGATTTTTTTAACATGCTCTATGCTCTATGCAATAACACATTTCCACCAAAATCTTACACAATGTCACTTTCACGTAATTATGTTCTTCTTTTTCGCGTTTTGGAAGCCGATTCCAGCTGTTCTTTATGTGCTAATGAAAACAGATGAATTATAGCTCACAGACAGCGGCACCCGAGACCTGAACACCTGCACTTTCCCTCTTTACCTGCATGAACACACACACACCTGCTTCAACTTATCAGCTGATTCCGAATCTGATCAGAAGAGGATGCAGGTGGGTTTAGTTTGGGGAGCATCCAGAACTGTGTACAAAAGAGGTACGAACATTTAGAGATGAAAAATAATGGACTATCGAAAGAGATGGAAATAATGCGCTAATGAAAAATATTAGAGTGAAACGAACTCACGTACATGTACAATACATACTCTACCTTCATACCACTCCCCTCCACCTGCCACTACCACAACACCACTTATCACCCCTCCCATATTATCTTCTCCACCTATTACCCACAATCCTCACCTGCTAATGAAGATTCATCCAGATCCACTTCTCTAGTTCTGCTTCCTAACAGGAGCCATAATGCATCTTCTCTACTGGAACAAAACACACTTTTCCTCTTTCTCTTTTAACACTGGAGTAAAACAGACCGTCTGTGTCCTCAGGACAACTTACAGCTCTGCAAATACACACACATACACACACACACACACACACATACACACACGCTCTCGCTATAACACACACACACACTTTCTGTTTTTCCTTTAAAGCTGTTGATGTTAGATAGAGACTTTTCAGCTCGCGCCAAAAGAAACTCAATTTATTTTCTTCAGAAGTGTTTCTAAAAGCCTCCCCCGGAGCGGCTGCTGCGCCGCGCTCTCCGCGTCCCTTTACCATATCAGTTACCCCTGCAGCGCCGCGCTGCCGCTAATCTCCTCCGCCGAGGCCGGAGACTTCATATACATCGTAATGGAGGATAAGCAGCGCGGGCAACACGCGAACCATCTTCACGTCTAAAGGCCGGTCAACGTATGAACCAACCCAGCGGCCTTATCTGAAACATCACTCACCAAACAGCGGCTTTTACTAGAGGAGCTTACTGGAGGAGACTGATCAGAGTGTAGTTTAAGGACGTTTTTTTACACCAGCACTATTTAATCTGGTTAAAACGGACTCTGGTTGGTTTGTACTCTTAGTGTGGTTCGATTAAGCAGGTATGAAAACTGTAATCACAGTCGGGTTCAGATCAAAACAACCCAAATTAACTCTTGCTGCTGCATCTGTGACCAAAACAGCAAGTCTTTGTGATGCATCAAGAGCCACAGTATTCAGAGTAATGTCAGCACACCACCAAGAAGCACCAACCACATCCAACAGGATTAACTGTGGACGCTGTAAGAGGAAGCTGTCTGAAAGGGATGTTCGGGTGCTAACCTGGGTTGTATCCAGAAAACATAAAACCACGGCTGATCAAATCACGGCAGAATTCAATGTGCACCTCAACTCTCCTGTTTCCACCAGAACTGTCCATCACCACAATCAATTATTTTGCTCTAAAACCAGGTGTTTCAGTTTCATTCTCCAACCCCTGTATGTATGTGGAGATTGGAACTGTAGCAGGTCATGGTTGCAGGATTTGGCTGGTTGAGTGAGGTACCCAATTGAATGCTGCACTATTTAGGACGGAACAACCAAATTAAATAAGGAAACAGCAAATGAAAAACCAGCGTCTGCCTCGTCTCGTTAAATTGCAAATGTATAAATAAAGAAATGAAGTGTATTATTTTCTGTCTGAATATGAAGCAGCAGAGTAAACAGTCTAAGGGCTTTCTGATGGTTTGATTAAGGGATGTTTTGGGTGTAAATGCAATTTGGCTGCGTGGATATGTACGTGTGTGTGTGTGTGTGTGTGTTAAGCAGCCTTCACATGCTGTGCTGTTCTCTCAGATGGCGGCTGGCTGGAGCTCGGGTTTGTCGTTGGAGCGGCTTGAGGGTGATCTGGATGGCGTCCCGCGTGAGAACTGCCAGCGAATGAGAAACGCGGCGCCAACCCAACGCGCCAACAGCTGGCACACACCAGCTGAGTGACAGAGAACGGAATAAACCTCACCAGATGAGGAGGAGCACATTCATATATATGAGATATATATGTGTAAAAATGTATATATGTTTATATATATATATATATATATATATATATATATATATATATATATATATACATGAGGATCATATTGGAGTAAACAGCACTGACCTACTATTCTATCCACATGGTTCAGCCTCGCCCACTTTAAAGAGTTCGCTTTGTCTGAACTAATGAAGTTTAATTTATATAGTGCCTTTCTAGAAACCCAAGGACGCTTTACAGTTTACACGTATTACACACAACCATTCATACTCAGCACTCATCCATGCACCAGAGGAAGCGGTGAAAAGTGGCAGCCAATAGCGCACAGCGTACTCTCAACCGGAAACTACCCCGTCCACCTGGAGGACTGCATCCAGCACTACAGCATTTACCCAGGACAGAGTGCCAATTGATACATGGGCAGAGTCATGAATACATTTAAACACACACAAACGTACTAACTTATTCTACCCTATACTCCTTACACTACCGTATACTCCCTATTCTACCCTATACTATTATATACTCACCTATACTCCCTCTTCTACCATATATTGCACTACACTCTTTTTTTTCTTCCCTATACTCTCTACTTGACAATTTACTCCCTATTGTACCCTAAACTCCATATACTACCCTATTCTACTCTATACTTCCTCGTTTTTTCCTATACTCCCTATTCAATCATAAATTGCCCTATACTTCATATTCTACCCTATGCTCCCTATTCTACCCCAACCTGCACTATACATCCAACACTAATATATATTCCTTATTCTACCCAGTAATCCCTTTCTTTCCCTGTATTAGCCAATACTCTCTATTCTACCCTATACTATTCTATATTCCATATTCTACTCTATATTTCTTGCTGTGCACCATTCTACCCTAAACCACCCTATAATTCCTAACCTATCCAATAATCCCTATTTTTCCCTATACTCCCTAAACTAAACTGCTGAAAGTTGGTTGTTAGCTGTCAGGAGTTTGATGCAACAGATTTAAATATATTTTATAAAATGAGATTTAACAAAAGCACTCTAATCTGGGAGGTGAAAAATGCGATTAGCTCCGTCTCAGGGTGGAGGGTATAATAGAATTTTAAAGCAGAGGTGGTTTAGGATGCCGCCTGTGTGGAAGCTGGGATTGAGACACAGCCCCGGTCGCCCTCTGAGTCTCTGCATATCTGAAAGCTCTGTCTCTGAAAGTGAATCTCTGAAAGAGCGTGGAGGACAGTGTCGGAGGACCCGCAGCCCTTTGTTATTTCTGATGACTGATCTGATGTGAGGAGTGAAGGAGAGCGAGGTGGAGGAGAAGAAGGCTGCGGTTTCAGTGTGGTGTCTCTTTAATGACAGATGACGGATCTCCGGTAGGCCATTAAACTGACAGAGCGACGTTCTGAAATGATAAATGTCCGTTCCAGGCTGAGCGAGTGGGCGTCTCAGAGGTCATCAAGCAGCTCGTACTTTCTTTTCCTTCAGCGAGTCCTCAGCCTTTATCTCAAAGAGAACTGTCCCCGGCCACTGAGGAGATGATGCTGCAACATTTACTGACTCAATGCTGAAGAACTTACTGAAAACTTCACTGGATTTTACACAATTATCTGCATAAATCAGCGTTTGAACACATTCAGAGTGAGACTGCTGTGATACAGTTTGCTGTAGAGACTCCCTATGAATGGTGAATGGATGAAACAGTGTTGCTATGACAACAAATGACTACAAAAAAAACAAATAACAAACCAAGATAATGTTGTTGGAATCAAATGAAACTTTATATGTGTAAATTTAATGATGATACATATTAATGAGACTCTAGTACAGGTACTCTGTTGGGAGCCTCTAGCCTAGAAACAGCTCATATTTATGGTGCACACACTGTATTTTTCAGACTATAAGGCGCAACTAAAATCCTTTCATTTTCCCAAAAAATAAACAGTGTAATTTATAATCTGGTGCTTATAATCATGTATTATGTATTAATTCTATCAGTCAGGAATTATAAGGAGCAGTAAAGCCACTAAACTGAAGAACAGCATTATATAAAGGTAGGTTTTCAGTAAAGTTTCTCCAGCACTAAGGCTGGAGCAGTATTAGCATTAGCTGCTAGCCCTTTCGCCATTCAGAGGTGAGTATATCAGACTGAAATCTGTGTGTTTACCGTATTAAAACAAGCTACGTGGGACGAACCGCTAGCTAATAGCACCCTGGCTTATGGGAATATCACTCAGGGTTCCTCAGTGTAGCGCTGTCTGGTACTGTAGATTTACTAGCGCTAAGCACTGCTAATTGCTTTAAAACACTGGAAATCTAAGCTTACTGTAGATCAGGGGTGTCAAACTCATTTTGGCCGAGGGCCACATTGGCATATTGGCTGTCCTCTGAGGGCCAGATGTAACTTATAAATGTAAGAAAATGTAACCAGATGTAATATAAAATGAATGTAATTACTCTTTAATGTTAAGTAACTCTCAATATATTATTTATTCAATCAAATATTACAGTTGCATGGAAAAAATGTTAGCTTGTTGCTCTATTAACATAAATCCTTTTAATTTGTCATGTTATGAAATCCAAAAACTCCATCAATCAAGAACCAAACTATTCAAGTGAATAGAAATGACATAAAATACAAGTTATATTAACTTTGATCAAAACGTTTGATACTGAAATAAGGCTTAATAAATATAAAATAAAAAATTGTGAGCTGTTAAGAACATGACAGATTTAGCATTTCCTCAGATTTAGCAGTTCCTCATACAACCACTAGTGGGAGCTGCAGCAGCACAAGCCCGCAGTCTTTACTGAGTCAGAGCTACAGCCCAGCCACGGGCTACAGGGCTCAGCTGAGCCAGTCTGGAGCGTTTTTAACATTTTTAAGTTCTTCCGTGTATGAAATAAAGATTTTTAACCGCACTAACCGGATAATACAGTTCATCTTTCAGCCCAAGCAGCTAACAGTAGCAGTTTAAAGCAGCCATCACGGAGTCACTGCTCGGATTACATTATAAACAGGTCAGTTAGCGCGCTGCTAACCTCATGGTGTTTATAACTACGGAGTTTAGTGGACACACCACGGCGGCAAGGTTAGACTGTTGGGCTACTGAAGACTATTAAAGGCTATTGGAGGTTATTGAAACGGTTATTGGGGGCAGAAATCAGTAAAGGCTGGTTAGATAAGTGATTCACGTCTTCGTCCTTTGCTGTGGTGAAACTGCGACTAGCCCTGTCACAGTGATGTTTATTAACGTCATTAAAACATATTTTGCCAGCTATTGTCTTATAAATATTTACACATAACTTATATCTCTCCTAAATGGCAGTAAATATCTCTCCTAGTGGCAGTAAGCCGTAACCTCGCGGGTAATACAATCGACAAGCATTGTGGGAAATGTAGTTTTTGGTCAAAGAATGCTTCTGACCTATTTATTATGGACACTAAGATTTTACAAGCTCTCGCGGGCCACATAAAAGGACGTGGCGGGCCACATTTGGCCTGCGGGCCTTGTGTTTGACACATGTGCTGTAGATAAACGGAAGTGCTTTACTCACCCAAATAAACAGTTTTCAGAAGAGAAATCTGTGTAGATTAACACCCAGCACTAAAACTAAAAGGCAAACATGGTGACACCTCTGTTCCTTACTAGTGTTGCTTAAAATGTGTCTTATAATCCGGTGTGCCTTATAGTTGGAAAAATATGGTAACTATTTACAATAATACAATCTTTTAGCCACTATACAAAAAAGTTTCTAAAAAAAAAAAAAGATTTCTTCTAAAATTGATTTTTAACATACAGAAGTGTTAATTAAGCAATTAAATCTAAACTCTTTATTAGAGATCCTTTGAAGAACCCCCATCTGTAAAGGTGTACCAGCACCAATCCCAGCATGCATCTCATCATCACTGAAACAGCTCTGTATCCACCTCAGATGCCGTCAAACACACAATCTGCTCTCGCCTGTCCAACCAAGTGTGGAGAGAAGCAGAAGAGCCCGAGCTCGTCTCGCAGCGGGACACCGTTCTCCTGTCTGAAGCTCACTGTCGAGACGAGGTACACTTCATATCACACTAACAATTACAGACGCTCTGAAACGGGAACTGTGGGCTGAGATCCAGCGATGTTGACGTGTTTATCTGCAGACGGAAATGCTAGTGCATCTCCATAAATTACAATATCAATGAAAAGTTACTTTATTTCAGTAATTCAGTTCAAAGTGCGAAACTCATATTATATAGATGTATTAAACACAGAGTGATCTACACACAGAGTGTCTCAGAAAATTAGAATATTATATAAGACCATAATTAGCTACTTTTGGCTGCAGTGTGTCAAGTCCTGCTGGAAAATGAAGTCTGATTAAAATTTAATCCAAACCATCACTGATTGGTGGAAACTTCACACTAGATCGCAAGCAGTTTGGACTGTGTGTCTCTCCACTCTTCCTCCATTTTACAAATGAAAAAATGTAAAATTTACTGATGATCAGTGATAGTTTGTTTTTGGAGAGACATGTCTGTCATCTGCTGCTGTTGATCCACTGTGTTTTATTATCAAGTCTAAAGTCAGTGCAGTTTTGTTTTCCCACAAAATCTTACAGAACTTCATATCTTACAGCTTCCCTCTGCTGAAAACAACTTTTATGGAGATGCAGATTTCATTTTCCAGCAGGACTTAATCCTGCTTAATCCAGCAGGCTGTAAATCACAATAATCAACAATAAAGGAAATAAACGCTAAAGTTTAATCCATCTTTATAATATAAGAGTTTCATATTTTTAAGTGAATTACTGAAATAAATGAGAAACACCCACCTTGTGAACTCACTATCTGGCCACATTATTAGAAACACCTATCTTGTACTTTCACTCTCTGGCCATGTTATTAAAAACACCTACCTTATGGTTCCACTCACTTTGGCCACTTTATTAGAAACACCTATCTTATGCTTCCACTCACTTTGGCCACTTTATTAGAAACACCTATCTTATGCTTCCACTCACTCTGGACACTTTATTAGAAACACCCAACCTTGTGCATCCACTCACTCTGGACACTTTATTAGAAACACCCAACCTTGTGCTTTTTTACTCACTCTGGCCACTTTATTAGAAACACCCATCTTATGCTTCCACTCACTTTGGCCACTTTATTAGAAACACCTAATAAAGATAAAGGTCACCAAGCAAAAGGTCAGGCCTGAGTGAGCTGTAGGTTTATAATTATAGATTATTGGTTATAATTAGTGTATCTTCACCATTGTGCCTTTACTGTTCATGCTTGGTAGTTAATTAATGACTATATACAGTTCACTGATGTCCCAAAAGTCATGGGAGAGCTGTATGCAAAGTGTTCTCTTTTTTGTATTTTATTCGAAAATGACGAATCAGTGCTGCAAACAATGTGTAAAAAAAAGTTAGTTCTTCCATCGTCTCCATATACTGTGCTCATGTTTTGCTTGAAATATTGTCTTCAGTGCTTTACGATTACCAGCATTAAAGCTCCATTATGTTCATATCCAAACCCACACTCAACATTAAACACAAATGAAATCACAATCTCTCACCAAAAGCCGCAGGAAGATCCTGCTCTCACTCTTCAGGACTATAAATGTTCCTGTGCTCTCGAGTGAAAACACACTCGCTTATTTCAGCCCAGCCTGGTTTAATGAAACGGATTCAGACTCGGAGAAATCTTGTTTATATCTTCATTTAATTCACTTCAGTCCCTCCTGACTCAGCATTCGCCCCCAACAGCAGAGCAGGAGAACTTCAGCAGCTTCAGCAGCTTCAGCAGTAGAAAATGGAAAAAAAAAGCTAATTTCACATTTTACACATTATTCTCATAGGAAACCCCTTTTCACAGCCCTGTTTCTGCAAATTTACAACCACAGTTCCCTCTTACACTCTTATAAAAAAAACTGTCTTTAAATAAAGACAGTTGTTCTATATAGAACCATGAGAACCAGGATGCCTAAATTATACTTGTTAAATGGTTAAACAGGGTCAAACATATCCTCAAATCAGACGATTAAGCTTAAAAATAAGTATAGAAAATGCAACTTTTATACAAAAAACCCCCAAAACTTATTTGACTGCAGACAGAATTAAAATGACAATATATATATATATATATTTTAGACATTGATTTTTCTACTATACATCCATTTCTGCAGATGTACAGTAGATGTTATTATAGTTAAAATTAATTTTGTTTGTTTGTTTGTTGATTTGTGTTTTGTGCCACATATCAGCAACATATTGGCTGTATTATGGCTTCGACAATGTTCGTGACTTCACAGACTTCAGAAATCAGTTTATTCATACGATGAACTTCCAAAAAATTTTGTATTTTAGCTGCTGGAATCCTTTCAAACAGTTCTTTCATATTTGTAACCATATAAACGATATGTCTGGTGGTTAAAAGTGCAGAGCGGTCTACTAAGACGTACTAATCATTTAAGAAAAATTAAGAATTTTTTTTTTTTTTTACAAACCTGCTTCTATATTTGAGCCTGTCGCCGTGCATAGAGAAGAAAACCAGCGTTAATCTGAAGAATTTACACCAATTTTAATGAATAAGTAAATAAGAAGCAAAGATTAAAAGGCAAAATTAAATAATAAAAACTTGATGCCGTGATGCGCCTCTTAAAACTGAAGCCGCATCAGAACAGGCTGTATGGAGTGTAGTGTAATTAGGCCCTAAAATGTAGAACGTAGAATTTCTTATTTATGAAAATAAATATGAAACTCATACTACATATATTCCTTTTTTTATTTCTAGTTTTTTTTTTTTTAAGGAATGAAATGGTCACTGAACCTGACTTTTTTTATTTGTCCATGTTATCCCTCTGTATACACACACAAACAAACCTACCCTATTTTTCCAGACTATAAGCTGCACCTAAAATCCTTTAATTTTCCCAAAAATCATCAGAGCTCCTCATAATCCGGTGCTCCTTATGTATGAAATCCACCAGTCAGGTATTAAGGAGCAGTAAAGTCACTCCACTGAAGTACAGAGTTATACAGGGGTTTTAGTAAAGTTTCTCAAGCACTAAGACTGGAGCAGTATTAGCATTAGCTGCTAACCACAATAAGCGCTAACTCTTTCACTGTTCAGATATGAGTATATTGGATTGTAGCCTGCTGCTAATTAGCATTACCTACTAGCGGTTAGTCCAGCGGGAAAACATGGCGACATCCCTATTTTATACTATTGTCGCTTAAATGCGCCTTACAGTCTGAAAAATACAGTATATATACACAACTCTGGGGAAAAAAGAGACCACTTAAAAAATAATGATGAGTTTCTTTGATTTTACCGAATTAAAAACCTCTGGAATATAATCAAGAGGAAGATGGATGATCACAAACCATCAAACCACCAAACTGAACTGCCCGAAATGTTGCTGCACCAGGAGTAAAGCAGCATAAAGTTATCCAAAAGCAGTGTGTAAGACTGGTGGAGGAGAACATGATGCCAAGATGCATGAAAACTCTTTAACTATTAAAACTTTATGAATATGAACTTGTTTTCTTTGCATTATTTGAGGTCTGAAAGCTTTTTTTTGTTATTTCAGCCATTTCTCATTTTCTGTAAATAAATGCTCTAAATGACTATAAATTAATATTTTTATTTGGAAATTGGGATAAATGTTGTCTGTAGTTTAAAGAATAAATCAACAATGTTCAATTTACTCAAATATAAACCCATAAATACCTATAAAAATCAGAGAAACTGATTCAGAAACTGAAGTGATCTCTTATTTTTTTCCAGAGCTGTGCTTTAGGAATTGTAGAATTCATTATTTAGATCAATAATTTATATCCAACCGTCCACCAGAAGAAGCTGCCTTTGAGCCAAACCCCCAAACCAGATCCCACACCCCTGCACCCCCCCTCCCCCCAACGTAACAGAACACATTCAACACAGTAGAATCTTCTCATATACCACAATTTATCTGTACAAATCCATCAGTCGTACCAACAGCTATCAGCTATCTAATAATATCCGCCCCCGCCTGAGCCCCAGCGTCTCCTTTCAGACATGCTAGCTCTTATGCTAGTCTTTGGTTTACATTGACGCGGTCAGGTGAACTCCACTGGTCCTTAGAGACGCTGCTCGTGTGTGTGTGTGTGTTAGCATTAGCGTTAGCTGAGAGAGACGGACGATAGCCTCGTCTCTGCTGGACACTGAGGAGCCTGGAGAAACCCGAGCGGCTGCTAATCCCACTACTTGCTCACCGACAGCAACAGATTGATCTGGAGGAGAGAAAAAACACACACACACACACACACACACACACACACACACACACACACACACACACACACACACACACACACACACACACAGAAAAACACACAATCGAGTGATTTATCAGTAGAGTTAAGATTCCAGCTCTAGTCCTTTATCTTCTAGATAACCAAGATTGCTATAAAATAAATATCCATCCTCATCCTCCTTTTTTTTGCAAATGTTCCTTTTTCGACGATATATATCGCGATATTAAACAATGCAAGTCCCATAACATCACCAGCCCCACCCCCACCCGAGCTCTGTCTCACGTCTGGACCAATCAAGAGCTGAGTCAGCGCTGAGCTCTCAAAACCCGTGGCATTTTAAAAGGTAAATAAGAGTGTTTGTTTTTCTGGGATTAAAAGTGTGAATTCAGCTGTAACTGGAAATATCTGCACTGATAAACTGTGCTGCACTGAGGAGCACAGCTTTACACACATGCTCACGTTTACAAGCACGTGCTCAACCATGTGGATGATGGAGGCCATGCGTGCGGTTACCTCCCTCATGTTTACTCCCGCACCTCCCCCTCCCCCTCGTGCTTCTCAGGCAGCAGCAGCCTGTCACTCACACAGACACAGAGACAGCGCTGTGTATCTACTTCTTATGTCAATAATCAAAACATTTCAACATGACGTGTTTGATTTAATTGCCTTAAGTGACATGAGCATGCACACATTGCGATGCTGATGCTTAAACAATATATCATGCAGCCCTATTGGCAAGACCTACCAAGCTAAACCAAGTTAATTAAACAAGTCTAACAAGTGCTGGATGTTAATCTACACAGATTTCCCTCCTGAACACTGTTTATACGGGTGCGTTAAGCGTTTCTGATTATTTACAATGTATTTTGAAGCTGGAGAGTTAGTATAAGCATTAGCAGCTAACCGCTAGTGGGTAATGCTAATGCTGCTACAGCAGTGCTAGCCGAGGTCAGCAGCAGGCTAAAGGCTGATAATACCCATCTCTGAACCACCAAAGATCTATCCCTCAGCGTGGTTAGCTGGTTTTGCTAATGTTGCTCCAGCAGTGCTAGCCGGGGTTACCAGTTACCATTACAAGATACGCCTCAACTACACTCACCTGTTCCAAGGACGGGCAGGCGATGATCTGAAGGTCCTCCCCGCTGTACTCCTCCTGCAGGACGTTGTGAAGCTTCTGAAACACCTGCTGGATGTTGTTCTGGATAAAAACAAAGATACTCAGACATTTAGAGATAATATATTTTATTAATATATATTAAATGCATTTATTTACAGTGTTTATTTAATATTTATTTATTTTATTTTTTTCTTACCTAAAATTTTCAATCTCTTTTATACTGTAAATGCTCGGATGCATTGTAAATGAGGGTCACCCTCAATGTACTACAGAGTTAAAATACAGGTTGATTGATTGATTGATTGATTATATATGTGTAGAGTTACAGACTGCAGATCTAACTGTTGCTGATGTTTATCAGCTTTACCTCATTCATCACTGATCAGCTTCTAACCACATTATCTGGGGGTGTAAATTAGGCCTGATTAAAAATGTCAAATAGTTTAAAAACACATTTATTCAAATTAAGGAAGTGTGTTATTGTAGTTAATCATGATTTCTGCAGGAAAAAATATTTGCACAATCATCACTGGAGGTCAGCAGCATTTTAGGAGACATACCACACCCCCTGCAGGCCACAGAGTGACTCCCAGACCCGGGATTTAGCCATGAGGGAAAATTACACCATCAAACCAACAGCAAAAATAAAAACTCAATAAAAACACAGTATAAATACAGTGTGAAACCAAACCCCTCCAGCAGCTCCAGAGGCTCTGGGTCTTTTTCATCAACTATTCTTGAGAAATGTCCAAAACTACAAAACATAGTTTTTATAAAGACATTTTCTGACATTCAACATCATTTTTGTTTTTGGGATTTGTCCAATTTACAGATCTATAACATACATGTAATAACACAAATGCATACAAATCTGCAGCTTAAATCATGCATTTTATGCACACATTTTTTTTTTAATTTCAGAAAAAAAGGAAGAAATACAAAATAATAAAACATAATAAAAATACTTAAACTAACATCACATCCTGCTGCTACAGCCTTAAAATCATTTCATTTATTTTTTTTCTTTTGCATTTTAAAGATAAAAGTAAAGATACTGATACTTAATTTTAGTTAATTTAAGTTGATATTACATAAAACAAAGGTAAGCTGTTAACACATTAACACCCTGAAATGCATACTATGTGTTTTACACTATAATAATAATATACAATCTTTTTACATTATTTAAAAAACTGCACCTTTTCTTGCTTCTTTTTCCGTGCATCCATCCATCCATATTTACATCCATACATACAAACACAAAAAAATTAAGTTTACAATAACTGATAAATTAGTCAGTAAATTAATCAACCAATAATAAAAAAATATTGAAAGATTAATTGATAAATTGATGCTAAATTGTTAGCAGCAGTAACTGATCCCTCATATTGATCACTCTTTCCAGAAGAAAGCTAAATACTAAATTCACCCAATATCTGATCTGAAAGTCAGAAATTTGAATATATGAGTTAAATAAGTTCAGCAGAGCTGCTTTTCACATTTCAGTAACGTTATCTATCTTTACTCACTCGCCCATAAAAATGAAATCCTGTATCTTTAGCCTGGGTGAATAATGAGAGCGAACTCATCAAATCCTCAGGAATCATGAGAATGACATATTCATTATTCAAAACTGCAATTTTATCTAAAAGAGACGAGTCTGAAATAATGAAAAGCTAAAGACAAATCCTGAACACACTCAGAAGAAAAGGTCCAACACAGTTTTATTATGGAAATACAGAGAATTATAGCTGGTACTCACTCTGACAGGTTTAAAGAGAATGAACTCTGTGTCCTTATTGGCCAGATATAAGGACATGCTCTGTAACGTCCCGGGAACCTTGTTCTTCATCACGCGGTACATGGACATCACCAGGTCATTGATCTTCGCTGCAGAGGAATAAAAAATTAAAAATGTGTATTAATGATCAACAAAACGATTAAAAACCAAAGAAAATAAAATATACAATTTTAAAACTAATCTCAGACTTATTTCACATAGTGCAGCATGACTGGATACTGGACACAGCTGAACTTTTAATATATTTATGTTTTGTGATTCTGATATTACCAGTCAAAAATTTTAGTTTTACAGCCCCATTTTTTCCTTTATTCCCTTTTTTCACTTTATTTTTCATGTAAGCTCTTCAAGTCCACTCAATAACCGAAATTATACAAAAAACACTTAACAATTATCCTTTTTTTTTTTTACGAAAAAGTTTTTAGTTGACAATAAGAAAAAGAAATGAACTAAAAGATAATAAAATACTTTTAATATTGTTTTTAAAACTGCTACAGGAAGACGTTTGGCTGACCCACATGGAAACAGCTTTAGCTTTTAGTTTTGTCATATTGTCAAGAGTATCGTTATCGCAAAAAATACCATAAAATATCGTGATATCATTTTCAGGCCATATCGTCCACCCCTAAGGCTCATTGCATCATGTGGGAGACTGGGGTTCAATTCCCGCTCTGGGTGACTACAGAATGCTGCTCTACACCAATAAGAGTCCTTGGGCAAGACGCCTAACTCTACAATGGTCCACTTCTATAATAGAAATGAGCTTGTAAATCACTTTGGATAAGAGTATCAGATAAATGCCAGAAATGTAAATGTAATACATAATAAATATATAATGTAAATGTGATCACATGACCCTGAGACCATGCCCTAATGCCAGGTATGGTAGTTACTGACTGCCAGTCCAGACTGAGCCGGTGGAGAAGGTCTGATGATTATATCACAGCGTTCTGATGAGATAACTGATCCCCAGCTCTGCGTATGATTAATTAATGCATGCTTTAAGTGTTTAATAGTTCATTACAGTCTGTAATTATTAAGAGGAACTCACCAGGCTGAGCCCAGGGCTGCTGGGAGAGGTTGTACGTCGGGCCGCCTTGAATAGCCATCGTTTTTAATGCTGCGACCTGGAGGATCACAGGAGTGAGAGGGGTTAGGATCAGGAACCTATTCTTATTTGGCACAGTGGCAGTTCTGTTTCTGGATAAAGACCATCTTTGGTAAAACTTTACTTGGAGGGTCCATTTGATGGCAACATTGATGCTCAACAAACATTCAACTGCATGTCTATTAAATGCAATTGAACAGAAAGGTGAAAGTAAATTATGTTCTATTGAATGTATCCCTGCATCTAACTCTAACCCAATCTCTAATTTAACATTTTAGGATTGGGATTAGGGTTAGATTTAAAGTTTAGGTTAATGATAGGCTTTATTTTGAACATCCAACCCTATATTCAACATAGGGTTAAGTTGCATTTAATAGAAATTCAGTTGAATGTAAGTTAAAGTCAGTTGAGCGTTAACAAGGCCATAAAATGGACCATACAAGTAAAAAGTGTTCCCCTATCTTTATATCTAATCCGTGTTTTTATGCCATAATTCTGCATAGCAGAAATAATAGGGCTATAATTATTGCGTATACTCTGATGGAGAAGCACAAAATTTCCCAAGGAGAACCACACAGATCTTATAAGCAAACTACACACAGTTCCTGATGGAGAAGAGAACAACAGTTTCTGAATCAGTTTCTCTGATTTTGCTATTTATAGGTTTATGTTTGAGTAAAATGAACATTGTTGTTTTATTCTATAAACTACAGACAACATTTCTCCCAAATTACAAATAAAAATATTCTCATTTAGAGCATTTATTTACAGAATATGAAAGAAATGGCTGAAATAACACAAAATAAAGATGCAGAGCTTTCAGACCTCAAATAATGCAAAGAAAACAAGTTATTCATAATCATAAAGCTTTAGAAATCAGAAATCAATATTTGGTGGAATAAGAACTAATAGGGCAAAGAAAGACCATTCTTAGGAGGGACCAGGTTTCAGTGATTGGTGGAGATCTACAGGAGGTGGAGCTCCCCTCTAAAAACAGGCCTCACGCTTTAATGCCTCAACAAAATCATCTGATGTAAAAATGGAGAGAAAACTAAAAGTTTTATTTTTTTTATTGCAGAGCGATTGAGAGGCTGTAACACAGCACAGAGTCTCTCTCCAGATCAGTCCCACAGCGAGCAGCGCTCTGCTCTCGTCTCTGATTTGATCCTGAAATCACACGTCTGCCACATCGCCCAGACTCGGCGCTTTCATCCCCACAACGAGTCAGACGCTCCAAAGGCGCTAAGTTGACTCTTTAATTTTCTTTTGACTCCCTAAAAAAAGCAGCGGCGTGCTGCGGCATGCTGAAACGCCACGGGCGGAGAATAAACAAGAGCTAGAAACACAGAGCGAGCGAGCGGCGCTCTGTTTCTGTTTAATTTAGAATTGACTTTAAAATTCTTTTAATGGTTTAATTCTCTCAATGGTCTGGATCTCCGAGCGTCTGCCAGATATTATTAGTGACTTAAAGAATGTCTGGAGCGGACTTATCAAATATTCCGATAGCAGAACCCCCCTCAAAAAATGGGTTTTGTTTTTATGCCTTCAGAATCTGGAACCGCTTCCCGCAGATAATCCCCAGACGCCTCTCCTAGCGGCTCATGACACACTTATTCTCTTCTTCCCCGCGTCTCTTCAGATCTCACTGTTATTCTTAGTACCGTAACGAGCTCCGTCCGTTTCCCTTCTTATTATTTTGAAGAGTTTCCAGTTTAACAGCAGAACGGCGTCATTTTTAATCCGTGCAGCGACTCGTTAAGAGCTTTTATTGGGTTTATACGTAGTTCTTCTGTTTTCTGTCTGTTTTAGCTGAAGCGTAGCGTTACAGTCTTGCAGCGGCTCAGTGGTTTCGGACTTCTGAGAAACAAAAAAAAGAGTATTAGAACTCTGATCATACTCTGATGGAGAAGCTCAAAAGTCTCTAAGGAGAACCACACACACACAGACACAGATCTTACAAGCAAACTACACACAGTTCCTGAAGAAAAACTACAGCTACAGCTACAACTACAGGTACTGAAGGAGAATATATAGTAGAGATGCGCCTTTATAAACATTTTAACATTTCAATGACAATGCTATGGGTTGAATTAAGTCAACTAATTAAGTTTTAAATTTAATTTTATTTGATTAAATGACTGAAAACCATGTATTATCTTTCTTCCACGTCACAACTATGTGCTACGTTGTTTTTTGTCCATCACTTAAAATCTCCATAAAATACATTTAGGTTTCTGGCTCAGGTTAAAGGGGTATGAATACTTTTGCAAGCCACTGTGGCTGCCCACCGCTCCGGGCACATGTTCCACAATATTGCTGTGTGTGTATTCTGTGTGCACTTACTAGGAGGTTAAATTTCCCCACTGCGGGACTAGCAAAGGATTTATCTTTTTTTATTTTATTTTATTTTTACACCATCAAAGTTAGCGTGGTTCGATTGAGCAGGTGTGAAAACAGTAATCACACTCGGGTGCAGATCCAACCGAACTCTGGAGCAGTTATTTTGTGGTGAGAATATGATACGGTCTCGATCCGACCCAGATATCAAATACATTCCTTTTATTTGAGCTAAACTGCTGATAAAGTGCAGTTTAATCTGATAAATCAACCAGATAACACTAATTACCACAGCTATGAACACACACTGTCTCTGCTGCTCCATGCTGTTTACACACTGAGCATGGTATGTGCTGTGTTCACTGCTCACAGCATTTCAGCGTTCTGTTTGAAAGCAGCTTCACACAGCGCAGATATACAGATATACACTCTGATACGCATCTCTGACCAATCCGAGGAGACGATAATGTGCTCAAGTGGTTTATTGATGCGTATTTTGGTGCATTTACGTTTATGCCTGTGTGAAAACAAACCAAACAGAGGGAGAAACTCTCAAATAAACAAACGCATCAACTGATCCGGATCATAGAAACTTTCTCACAACTACAGGTAAGAAAATGCTTTCATCTGCTGAATTTTTAGGTTCATTCCTAATAGTTATTAGAAAGAGAACGACACTAATCTTCTAATAAAGGAGAACAACTGTTGCATGGATACAGATCCAAAAGTAGAAAGAAAACTGGACATATTGTTTTTCTACAAAGATACAATATAAATACAAATTTAAATAAAATAAAAGCACCTTGGTGAGAAACTCCTCCAGACTTCCCACAAACATGCGGGTCTGCTGCTGGATGAAATGCTCACAGCTGGACTTCAGGTGTCGGTCAACGTCCTTCTTCGAGTCGATATAGTGCTCCTTTATCTCCGGCGTCCCCTGAAAGAAAACAATAGTGTGTGTGTGTGTGTGTGACTAGATACAGAAGCTGTGCTGAATACGTACTTCTTTTTTTATTACCGTATTTTTCGCACTATAAGGCGTATCAGATTTGAAGGCGCATTGTGCAACACTAGTAAGGAATAAGGGTGTCACCATGTTTTCACTGGGTAGTGAGACCTTTAAAGACAAAGGTCTCACTACCCAGCAAAAATATGCAGCACCATATGTTTAATCTGATATATTAGATAGATAATGCTAATTACCACATGGTCTGCTGCTCCATGCTGTTTACACACTGAGTGTGGGTATGTGCTGCATTCACTGCTCGAAGCCGTGTGGCTCCATTTATCATTTTTTTTTGCGTTCTGTGATAAATCAGCTTCACACTGCACAGCGCTGGATGCTTCTCTTATGAAAACTGTTTATTTAGGAGAGCAAATTGCTTCCGTTTATTTACAGTAAGCTTAGATTTGCAGATTTCCACTAAGGCTAGCCAAGGTTAGCGCTAACAAATGCTGCTCAAGTGTTTCAGTAAGTCAGGGCGACATTAGCTAGCGTTTGGTCCCACATACCTTGTTTTAACACAATAAAAACGTGCCAACTAAAGTCCAATATACTAATCTCTGAATGGTAAAAGAGTTAGTGCTGCGGTTAGCTGCTAATGCTAATGCTGCTCCAGCCTTGGAGATGGAGAAACTTTACTGAAACTCCTGTATTACTCTGTACTTCAACAAAGTGCCTTTACTGCTCCTTAATACCTGACTGGTAGAATTTATACATTCATACACCACATTATGAGAAGCACTGAAGGTATTTTAGGGAAATTAAAGGATTTTAAGTGCACCTTATAGTACAAAACATACGATATTAACAACATTAATCTTCAGAAGTTGGAGATTTACAGCAAGAATCTAAATCTCTGTATGTATGATGTATGTTTAAGTGTATAGAAGCTGATGGAAGTTCTATAACAGCTCTAAATCTAAAGGGATGAGAGTGTGATTGATTGGATGAACAGAAGCGATACCTCCAGCAGGAACTCCAGGATGGCGTTGTGGCTGTTCAGCCGGAAGAATTTGGGCACAGCCTTCGGGTGGAGGATTTTAAAAGCAGCATCTGAGAACAAAGACAGTTTGGATGCTTATTGCAATGGTTCTTCAGTACAACAACGCCATCTGGTGGCAAGGCATGGAGTTCACACACACACACACACACAAAACAATGGATGAATGTTAATTAATGGAATATTTCACGCTTAACAAAGCAACTGAGATTAATACAGTACTGTTAATCATCAGAAACTAATGAGCAGCTTTCACAATAGCGTTTATGAGCACTGGAAGAGTAATCTCCATTATTAATACAGCTGTAGATAAATCCAGAGCAGTCTGTGAACGATTATAATGAGGAAACTGTGAAAAGCTTCACTGAATTGTGAAAAATAAACAGCTCTAGTTTCTCTGACTTTGCTATTTATAGGTTTATGTTGGAGTAAAACATAAATGAACATTGTTGTTTTATTCTATAAACTACAGACAACATTTCTCCCAAATTACAAATAAAAATATTGTCATTTAGAGCATTTATTTACAAAACAAAAAAATAACAAAAAAAGATGCAGAGCTTTCAGACCTCAAATAATGCAAAGAAAACAAGTTCATATTCATAAAGTTTTAAGAGTTCAGAAATCAATATTTGGTGGAATAATCCTGGTTTTTAATCACAGTTTTTTTTCATGCATCTTGGCATCATGTTCTCCTCCACCAGTCTTACACACTGCTTTTGGATAACTTTATGCTGCTTTACTCCTGGTGTAAAAATTCAAGCAGTTCAGTTTGGTGGTTTGATGGTTTGTGATCATCCATCTTCCTCTTGATTAGAGGTTTTAAGTTTAGTAAAATTAAGGTGATGAATTAACTTAAGTTTCCTCTCAGTCAACTCTCTTTCCTCACCTTCAGTATAACAGCAGATCTATACGTGCCAATCAATCACCTAAATAATTCAGATTATAGACTAACTGCAGCAGCAGGGCTCACCAACCAACCCACCCTGCTCTTGAAGAGCTTCCTCCCAGCTCACTACATCTCCACCCACTGATCAATCCCACCTCATCCATCTAATTACTGCCTGCAGCGGAGCTTCATCAGTGGAACAGGGTGTGTATGGGGAGGAACAGATGTGTAACCTGCAGGTTAATAGCTCTACAGTAACAGGACTGCTGACCCAGGTGCTACAGGACGACCATCTAGAAACTGTTCCTCATACACAGTCACTGCTCTGCCATAGAAAACTTATGATCCCCCATTGCTTTACAGTGTGAACGCAGGGTTAGGCGCTTGCGCTGTTTCTCTCTCTCTCTCTCTCTCTCTCTCTCTCGCTATCTCTCTCTCTCACTCTCTCTCTCTCTCTTTTACTGTCTGTCTGTCTGACTTTCTCTCTTTCTCACGCTCTCTCTGTCTCTCTCTCTGTATTTCGCCATCTATCCGTCTCTCTCTCTCTCTCTCTCTGTTACTCACACTCTCTGCATCTGTCTCTCTCTTTCTCACGCTCTCTCTCTTGCTTGCTCTTTCACCTTCTGTCTGCCTCTCTCTCTCTCACTTGCATGCGCCGTCTGTCTGTCTCTCTCTCTTGCTCGCTCTTTTGTAATCTGTCTGTCTCTCGCTCTCTTGCCGTCTGTCTCTCTCTCACTCCCTGTCATCTGTCTCTCCCTCTTATTCTCTCTCTAATACTGAAAAGCATCCAGTAATATGCTTAAAATTTGAATTGAATTTGTTGTTTTTGTTCTTAATAAAGCTCCTCAATCAGACTCATTGTTTTATTTGTTCCAATAAGATCCAAGAGATGGTTTCTCTCACGATAACAGAAGGAGAGAAACCTGATTATTAATAATTTAATAAAAGAGCTCGAGCCCTGTTACAACATCCCATCCCAAAAAACGCACCAAACCGTGGGGTTTATACTGAGGTGTGAACCGAACGGTGAATTATCTGTACCGTTACACCTCTAACAGACACCCACCTCTAGTCTTCTTCAGGTCCAGGGAAATCTCTTTGATGGCGAAATCAGCGTGAAACGGTGCGATCTGTTCCCTCAGGATCAGAAGATGTTTGATGAGGAAAAGCTGGCCGTCGATCTGACTCTGAGAAAACCAGAGAGAACTAATAAAAACACTTATTTATTTATCTCCATATCAGCAACACTAATTAGTGACTTCAAATCTGTTTGTTAAACACAAATCACATCACAGTGCTCCACACGCAGACAAAATACATCAGCAGTGGCAGATTATTAAAAACTGCTATTCTGATACTCAGATACTCTCATTTCCAGTAAAATCACTTAGATATGTTTTTGTGTGTGTGTGTGTGTGTGTGTGAGTGTGTGAGCGTAATTAAAACACTACAGGCTGTATTACTGCCTCAGGGAGGCTTTCTCTCACTTGTAATTTGCACAGTTGTCTGTTGAAATTAAATGAAAATGAACATCCATATATTCTTACATGTATTTAAAGCAGAGCAGCATGATCACGTACGCAGTAGAAAACACATCCAATTAAACAAACCATGGGTCACACAAAACACCAACATGTAAAATCCAACAATGGCATATATATATATATATATATATATATATATATATATATATATATATATATATATATATATATATATATATATATATATATATATACAGCTCTGGAAAAAAATAAGAGAGCACTTAAAAATGATGAGTTTCTTTGATTTTACCAAATTAAAAACCTCTGGAATATAATCAAGAGGAAGATGGATGATCACAAACCATCAAACCACCAAACTGAACTGCTTGAATTTTTGCACCAGGGGTAAAGCAGCATAAAGTTATCCAAAAGCAGTGTGTAAGACTGGTGGAGGAGAACATGATGCCAAGATGCATGAAAAAAACTGTGATTAAAAACCAACCAGGGTTATTCCACCAAATATTGATTTTTCTGAGGTCTGAAAGCTCTGCATCTTTTTTTGTTATTTCAGTCATTTCTTATTTCCTGTAAATAAATGCTCTAAATGAGAATATTTTATTTGGAAATTGGGAGAAATGTTGTCTGTAGTTTATAGAATAAAACAACAATGTTAATTTTACTCAAACATAAACCTATAAATAGCACAATCAGAGAAACTGATTCAGAAACTGAAGTGCCCTCTTCATTTTCTTTCCAGAGCTGTAGGTTTGTAAATTTGTCAATTGTCTTTTAATACATGAGAAAAATACATAAAAATAAACAATTACAGTAAGTAACCAACAGAAACCCAAACCCTCCCTCCGGGGTCTCAGTATGTAGATGATTGAAAGCTGAGTTTTGCTCAGTTTACTGCGGGGCTCAGTTCAGTCCAGGAGCTTCTGCAGCAGGAGCTAAAGCTAACGCTAGCGCTAAAGCTAAAGCAGTGCGTGTCTAGAGGGATTTGTCACAGACAGGCTTTGATGCTGAAAGCTTTCACCCCTCTTAGACTGAGCTTCACCAGGGTGCACCTCCACACACACACACATATACACACAGCTCACACACACACACACACACACACTGTACACATTACTGTATTCTGATATATGCAGCTCAGTATGAGAAGTTATTATTAATGAGATAAACTCTATTCCAGTTCTCAGTTCTAAGTGGCTGATGGGGTTGTTCAGAACTAAAAAAAAAATAATACACTAAAATATTCAGTAATAAACTACCTATAAACATCATACATCAAACATTACTGCATAAACTGCATATTAACAGGCAGCTGACTGCTTAGTAAAACATCATTAGGTGATTATTAGGTTAAATTACATTATTTCCCCCCCTGTTAATAGTAAATGTATTTATATAACTGCATATCCCAATGATCTGATCATAGTAACTTAATTATGACTGTTGGCTGATTGATACTGATCTAATTTCTGTGATTTAGATTTATTATTTTTTTAAATTCCATTTTTTCCCCAATTTACACAGCCAATTACCCAACCCACTCATTAGGACTCCTCCCCAAAACACACCACGAGGGTTAAGAATACCTAGCACACGCCTCCTCCGACACATGTGACATCAGATCCCACCTCTTTTTTAACTAAATATAAAACTAAATATAAAATATAACTCTCGAGAGGACAGCAGCGCAGCGACTTGGTTCTGATACATCAGCTCACAGACGCAGCCTTGTGCTGATCCACATCACCCTAGGAGTGATAAGAGTATACAGAGAGCGCCATCTACTGTACTGTACCCACCCAGAGAGAAACAGCAAGGACAACTGGGCTCTCTCGGGGCTCTGGCAGCTGATGGCAAGCAGCATGGATGAGCATTTACTCAGCGTAGGTAAGAAGATGGATAAACACTTCAGAAATGAGTAGCGTTTTTGGATATTTTAGATTTAAAAGATAAAATGTCTGTGTGTAAAGATTGAAAAAACACATTAGAACTGTAATTCGAATTAATTGTGAAAATCGCCCTGCACTACTATGCTGAGCTTTTCCTTTAAAGCAGCTGCTTTTACCTTATTTTTGAGAATATCTTCTGAAGCTTTGAGGAGAGACTGGATACAGGCGGACAGCGCCTCCTGGGACAGACCCTGAAACACAGCCCTCTGAAACACACAGATAAAACACTTATTAACCCACTAACACACAATCCACAATCATTTTAATCAGGATCATAAACACACTGTCACCACCACTGAAGTGTGAGAGTGTGTGTGTGTGTGTGTGTGTGTGTGTATATACTCACATCTATGCAGCGGTAGAGTTTAGACAGACAGACCAGAGTGCGTCTGACCGTGGGATACCACATGCCGTGCAGATCAGCTGGAGACACACTCGCCGGCACCCGTGAACTTTCAACGCCACCTGGTGGCCAAATAATAGCAGATAAAGATAATGAGCAATAATGGCAGATGTTGCAAACTAATATGTACATAGGATAAAACGTATAAAAAATAAAGACTAATCAGTACATAACAATGTATTATAGTTTGAAAATAATTAAAAGTAATACTAATAACAGTCATTTACCACTATTCCATGCTATTAAGTCTATTTTAAAGCCTGTACCAGTCTGAGAAATTGGTTTTATTGTTTGCTTTCGTTTGCACTGACCGGAACTGATGAGCTTCCGGGACTCCGGGTCTTCCAGCTGAACATCAGAGAAGGACGAGTCCGGTGAGTTCAGCCTCAACTGCTCCTCCTTCAGAGACTGAGCGATTTTCTACAACACACACACACACACACACACACACACACACACATTTATTAATACCAGTAAATCATCATACAGTGTCAGATAACATATATTATTTAATACATTTAATATACAAATAATATCAGGATACTTCATGGTATTCATATTTTAAGAATACACTACTGCAACAAAATACAAATTTAAGTTTTATCACTGCATACGATGTTATATGGCACACCCCTAACTGAGATATTAAAAAAAAAATAATAATAATAATTTTTCAGATTTGTAACAGAAGCCAATGATCCATAATATTATTATACTAATAATAATAAAAATGCACTTTAAATATCTCCATATATCCAGGATTAAAGTAAAATAAATGATACTGGGCAGATATAATCTGTCTCTAGTAGATATATAATGGAAAATGAAATGAGAACAGTGTGTTTTTCTTCTGATAAAAACAGTAAAAAAGTAGAACCCTGATGTGATAATTAGATAATTATGGATGGTTGATATGGCACCACATTTCAGTTCTAACCTCCATCATCTGCAGTTTCTCAGGGTAGGCCAGGTCCCCGGGGGCGGGGCTATAGCCGCTGATGTCTGTCTGGATGTAAATGTGGGTTCTGTAGACCAAACGCTCCTGAACGTCCTCCAGCATCTGCTTTACCACCGCCTCGAACGCTCCCAACTGCACCGCTGGAGAACACACACACACACACACACACACACAGTTATGCTGTGCTTTAGATGCAGGACCTTCATAAAAGTGCAGAATTACCATGAAAAAAGAGCTACACATAATATAGGAATAATAATAAAGAACCTAGATTTAACCCAAACAATCATCGAAGGCCAATCAGTGTCCTAGGCCTGATAAACTCCAGCACTCAAGAGATGATATTTCTAAAAACTCTTAAATGGACAGGCTTAAAAAATATAATAATAAAAGACAATATAATATATGATACGAAAAGAACTATAAACAAACAGCAAAACTTAGGATCTTAGTAATATACAGCTCCAAAAAAATATAAGGGATAAACTTCTAAATTATTATCTTCTCTGATTTTACTATTTAAAGATATGTGTTTGAATAAAATGAGTGTTGTTTTTTGTTTTTTATTCTATAAACTATTGACCATTTATCTTCCTCTTGATTATATTCCAGATGTTTTTTTTTAATTGATAAATCAAACAAACTCAAATCAAAGAACATTTTTAGGTGGTCTATATTTTTTTCCAGATCTGTATTTGAACAAACATACAAATAAACATAATAGAAAATAATATACAAAAATAATCTCGATTATCAATTATTACTGAGGTTATGTTTATGTAGTTATTGTTATTTAAGAAAAGTCGCTAAATTGCAAGTCAATACAATACAGGACCAATATTATATGATATGATTATTTTTTTTATATTTATCTACTATTGTTGTGGACGTGATCCTCCAGCATTTCGTTCTTCAAGATTCCACAGAGTTCAGAAAGCGTCTCCAGGTGAACCACGTGGATGATGAGCGGCCGCAGCACGTCGTACAGAGACAGACACAACTTCTCCAGCAGCTCACTGAGAAAAAACACAAACACAGGCTTTCAGACAGCAGTTTATTATACATATACAGCATTAATAATCCACACAATACAGCATATCTGAGGTCAGAACTCACTCCAGTTTGGCCGTGGGTTTGGAGAAGAACTCGCTGTAGAGCTGGTTTTCATCCTGACACACATGAGCCATGAAGGCACAGCCACTGCGCACCTGAGAGAACAGCACAGGTGAGACGTGTAGGAAAAGTTCAGGCGCTTCTCTAGTTTACCATGGAACATGCTAGAAAACATTGCTAACAAACACTAACTGTAACATTGAACACTGAACTAGTAGTAGGAACAGGGGGGTCACCATGTTTTCCTTTTTTCTAAATTCAGACACTGGGTGGCGAAACCGGTGAAGCTAAACTAAGCTAAGTAAACAAAACTGTAATTCTTAAAAGTCAAACGAGAGCTGGATGTTAATCCACACAGATTTCTCTCCTGAAAACTATTTATTTGGGTGAGTAAAGTGCTTCTGTTTATTTACAGTAAGCTTAGATTCACAAATTTCTCCAGCACTAAGGCTGGAGCATTAGCATTAGCTGCTAACCGCTAGCACCTGCGCTCCATTGAGGAACCCTGAGTGTTCCAAAAAGCCAGGGTGATATTAGCTAGCAGTTCATCTCATGTAGCTTGTTTTAACGTGGTAAACATGTAGGCAACAGTCTGATATACTCGCCTCTGAACAGCCAAAGAGCTAGCGCTTAGCGTGGTTAGTGGGTAATGCTAATGCTTCTCCAGCAGTGCTAGCTGGAGGAGTATTGGTGTGTGTGTGTAGGTGGGGTTGGGGTGCAGTGTGATGAGTACTGACCAGAGCACAGTGGTCTTTGTTGCTCTGACTGGTGAGGTCAGTGATGGTGGAGTTGATGCTGGGGCTCAGCAGCGCCTCCCTCTGTTCTAAATAAGACTGGTGGATATCATCCAGCAGCTGCTGATACCTGAGAGAGAGAGAGAGAGAGAGATACAGAGAAATGCTTAATTAAATAATACTTTATACCAAATTGATCCACACTTTCTGATCAGCCTTAGAAGCCACTAAACCCTAAACCATTTTTTTTCATTAACAGTTGAAATGTGTTTTTTGCAGTAATATAATATACCAGTCCTGTTTAAAATGTTATAAACATTTCCTAACCTAACCTGTGTCTCACAGCTATCAGATACACACTGCTGCTACTGCAGCTCAACCAATCAGCTCTCCCTCCTGAGATACTTCTCAAATAATATCAATTTACAATATATTATTATTATTATTATTGAAGATATTAGATGCATTACAGTATTAAAATTCCCAGCCACAATCCCTTTCTTTCTTCAGTGAACAAATACATTTGATTCAGTTTGTATTAATATTATCCGTCAAGCTACAGTATTAATATATTCAAAAGTTTTAGGGAGTTTCATCAAAAGTGCTAAATAAAATTATTCTAATTCCAAATGAGATCAATTCTGGAACTTTTTTCTGAGCTGTGGATCGATTACATAATTCTATTCCTTTATTTCATAAGAGAATAATTGCTGTTTGCTGTTGTTTTTCTATTTTACTTGGATAAAAATACTGATACAGTGAGGAACAGCAGCAGGAGCTCCTCAGATAAAGTACTGTTTGTATTTCTCTACAGGCAGGACAGCATGAGACAAGTGTTTGACTCCCCAGAGCTGAGCTTTCGGTATTAGCTTGTTATGCTAACTAGCTAGTGTTAGCTAGCAGGCTGAATCTGCTTCTTTGGCCCAACACAGCACTTCATAGCGCTCCACAGCGCCTCTAGTGGTATGGCTGTACAGGATCAACCAGTACTTTGTTTATAGTGAAAGGGAAAATACAAAACTTACTCTGGTATTTTTTCAGACCGCTGTTCGACCTGCTCAATGAGTGTCTGAAAATAAAAAAGAGCATATTAAATAAATAATAAATAAATCAAACCCTAAATGAAAGAGAAGCTGCTGTGTTTGGTAGAAGGTAAACGGTGAGCGGGTCTTACTCTGAGTTTAGGCGCCGCCGCTCTGAACTTTACGTAGTAAAGCGTGAAGGCGTTGTCTGCATTAGCCACGCCCAGCGGGTCCTGCTGAGACAGAAGCACAGCGCTCAGTTTACTCTCTGATAGAAACACACTCACCTGTTTTACCTGTTTATAGAGATTAATAACAGTGCAGCAGTGCTGACCCGCTTGGTGAGCTGGCTGGTGAGGTTCTGCAGGGTGCTGACGGCGTGGGTCCTGATCAGCTGCATGGCTTTAGACAGACACTGCCTGAACTTAGCCAGATAAACTGGGTGATCCTTAAAATTAGGCTGCAGAGAGAGAGAGACAGGATCAGTCAAATTTTAAAAGTCAAATTTAATGCTTTTTTTTTCCCCCAACAAATATCATTTAAGACCCAGAAATGCAGTCATAATTTCATTGGCAGAAAATAATTTATTGTTTTGTAAATCCAAACGTAACATTTCCAATTTGTTATCATTTATTTTGTTTAATTGAGCCAACATAACATATGTAAGTTGCATTATGTTCAAAAATACAGTGAATTGCTGGTAAGAATCAGAAAGAATAATGAAAACACTTAAAAGAACATGTTGCTCAGAAAAAAGAGAAAATTATCAATTAAATTGTAGTGATGTTTATAATATTAATACTAATGCTAACACCATTGCTACTTCTACTAATACTACTACTACTAATAATAATAATAATAAAAATAATAATAATAATAATAATAACAATACTAAAAAAATTAATAATAAAAAAAAAATAATAATAATAATAACAACAATAACAATAATAATAAAAATTATTAAAGTATCATTTATCATTTATCATTATCTGATTTGGCCATAGCTTTAAATTGGTGCCTGTTAACATAAAAACCCACAAAAACAAACTTTTAAAGCATACAGACAATGAGTGCATTAAACGAACCATCTGTAAATGTAATACAATACATCTTATTTACCTGAATACAATTTAATTACCCAGATTTTTATTTAAGACATTTTAAGACTTGTAAAGGACCTGGATTAGACATAAATTTACATAGAGTATTTGAGAATTTGATTCAAATACTCAAAGAAGTCTTTAAAACACAGTAATGTACAAATATACAATATACCCCCCCCTCCCCCTCCCTCTTCACACCCACAGTGTGAGACTCACGTGTGCAGAGACATACTCAATACAGTCGTCTAGTTTGGACAGCATGGGGACGAAGCCCTCGCTGTTCACCGACAGAGTGGGAGAGTTCAGTTTCTGAACAGAAAATTAAAAAACAGAATTAAAATACAAGTTAAAACAAGCGAACGTCAGTAATCGCAGTGCAGAACCGTACCGTGTTGATGTTCTCCAGCTCATTAAAATACGAGAGTTTCTGCTGGATGCTCTCGGCCAGATCCACCAGCTCAGACTGCAGAACATAAAACACAATCAGATTCACACTCAAAACAACCCAAAACAGCACTACTGAAACAGCACTACTGAAACATCACTACTGAAACAGCGCTACTGAAACAGTACTACTGAAACTGCAGTGCAGAAACAGCACTACTAATACAGCACTACACAAACAGCACTACACAAACAGCACTACACAATACCACTACTTAAACATCACTACTGAAACAGCACTATTAAAAAGCGCAACTGAAACAGTACTACTGAAACAGCACTACTGAAACAGCACTACTGAAACATCACTACTGAAACAGCACTATTAAAAAGCACTACTGAAACAGTACTACTGAAACAGTACTACTGAAACAGCACTACTGAAACAGCACTATTAAAAAGCGCTTCTGAAACAGTACTACTGAAACAGCACTACTGAATCAGCACTATTAAACAGTACTACTGAAACAGCACTACTGAAACAGCACTACTGAAACAGCACTACTGAAACAGCACTACTGAAACAGTACTACTGAAACAGCACTACTGAAACAGCACTACTGAATCAGCACTATTAAACAGCACTACTGAAACAGTACTACTGAAACAGCACTACTGAAACATCACTACTGAAACAGCACTATTAAAAAGCGCTACTGAAACAGTACTACTGAAACAGCACTATTTAAAAAGCACTACTGAAACAGTACTACTGAAACAGCACTACTGAAACAGTACTACTGAAACAGCACTACTGAAACAACACTACTGAAACAGCACTATTAAAAAGCGCTACTGAAACAGTACTACTGAAACAGCACTACTGAAACAGCACTACTGAAACAGCACTACTGAAACAGCACTACTAAAACAGCACTACTAAAACAGCTCAACTGAAACAGCGCTACTGAAACAGCGCTACTGAAACAGCGCTACTGAAACAGCACTATTTAAAAGCACTAAATAACAGAACTACAGAACAGCACTAAATTACTGAACAGCAGTATTGCATACTAAGACTAAATATCACTACTACTAGATCACTAATAAACACTTAGCTGCACCACTGAACAGTACTACTGAACATTGAACAACACTGTTAAAAAGCACTATTAAAAACAGCACTACTGGACAGAACTACTGAATAACATCAATGAACATCATTACAAAACAGCACTACTGAAATAGCAGCACTAAAAAGAACTACTGAACAATAGCACTACTGAACAGCACTACTGAATTCTAATACTACATATCACTACTACTAGATCACTACTGAACAGCATCACTGAACAGCACTATTAAACAACAGCACTACTGATAATTACTTTACAGCAATACTGAACACCACTAAACAACAGCACCGAACCACACTACTGAACCACACCACCACTGAACAGCAGTACTAAACACACACACACACACACACACACACACACACACACCTGCTCCTTCAGCAGCTGCTCACAGGCTTCATGCAGAGTGCCGGTTTTAGTGGAGACGAACAGGTACTGCTTCTGCAGAGAGTCCAGATGTTCCAGCGCCGCCGAGACGTCCGTCAGGATCGCATCACACTGATCCTGATAACAACTCAAGCACTCGCGGGTTCTCCTACAACAGAGCGGAGTTACCGTTACTGGTTCTGCTTAATCTGACTGTGTACACAATATATATCACACACACACACAAACACACACACCTGTACTTGGCTCCTTCGTCCTGGTCCATCTGAGCCTGCAGTTTGGAGAACCAGGAGAAGAACTGCAGCAGAGAGAGATCAGTGATCAGAACACAAATCACTCATTTTGCACAAAGAACCAGAAACCACACAAGACAGAACTCAGAACCGTGCAGGATCCGTACCTGCTGAGCGGTCTCTATCCGCCGGTCCTCCATGTCCAGCATCTGGAAGCCCTTCAGCAGGACGTCCTCAGTAGATGCAGGAATAGCGGCAGGGAAGAGGGAGCGAGACGGCAGGGAGCACAGGTCTTCTATGGGCAACTGGAGAAGAACCAGAACACGGGGAACCATCAAATCCAGTACAGAACATTAAAAACTGCACTAATATTAATTTAAACATCAAGTTTTACCATCCATCTTCCCATCAACTCTGACCAGCTTGAAGAAAAGCATCCCCATAGCAAAGATGCTGCCACCACCATGTTTCACAGTGGGGGTGGTGTGTTAAAAGGGATGAGCACCTTCCCCTACATGGCTTGTGGAAAATGTTGTATGTCTTTCATTTAACAATTTTTCAGGACTTATAGTTGTCCTGTGGACAGATTCTCCTAATCCACCTGAGCTGTGGATCTCTGCAGCTCCTCCAGAGTGACCATGGGTCTCTTGGCTGCTTCTCTGAGTAGTGCTCTTCTTGCTTGATCTGTCAGTTTGGGTGGATCATGGCCTTGTCTTGGTAGGCTTGTAGTTTTAGAACAATTTTTCGGGTTCATTTTTGGATGATGGATTGAACAGTGCTGCTTGGGAAGATCAAAGCTTGGGATATGTTTTTATAACCTAACCCTGCTTAAAACTTCTGCTCCACAACTTTATCTCTGACCTGTCTGGTGAGTTTCGTTCTTGGTCTTCATGCTGCTGTTTGTTCACTAGTGGGCGGGTAGGTAGGAAGGTAGATGGATAGGTAGGTAAGTAAGTAGATAGTTAGGTAGGTAGATGAGTAAGTAGGTAGGTAGGTAGATAGGTAAGTAAGTAGATAGTTAGGTAGGTAGATGAGTAAGTAGGTAGGTAGGTGAGTAAGTAGTTAAGTAGGTAGGTAGGTAGGTAGGTAGGTAGGTAGATGAGTAAGTAAGTAGATAGGTGAGTAAGTAGGTAGGTAGGCGAGTAAGAAGGTATGGAGGTAGGTGGCTGATTGATCTTTACTAATATGGGATATTGATTTATGCATGTATAAAAGTCAGAGTACTGTAGGTAATGTTTATAAATCTGAACAGTGAAAGATAAGGGTCAGCTTGTTACTCGAACTGTCAGTTCCACCTTAAGAGAAGCAGCAGGTACATACAGGAACCTCGGGCGCCAGAAAGGAACTGCTGCAGCATTTAAGGTGGAACAGACAATTCTAAAAACTGACTGATAACTTTTAATAAACCAGTGAAATGTGTGAGTGTGTGTTACTGAAGAGTGTCAGAGTGTGTGTGTGTGTGTGTATAAGTGTGTGTGTGTTTGTGTACCTCTGAGGGTAGCTCCAGGCTCTCGGCGGATCTCCGGATCTCCTCCACAGACTCGCTCTGTTTGTGGGTGAGGGAGCTCCAGCCGCTCCGCTCCTCCGCGCGCTGCTCCCCGCGCGGCTCCGCGCGCTCCTCTCCCCGCGGCTCGGTCCGGCTCTCGCGCTCTCCGTCTCCGTCTCTCTCCGGCTTCATCTTCATCATCTTCCTACTCAGCCGCGGCCGGGGGACGTCATCACAACACACCGTCTTCCGCTTACAGACGGAAGAGGCGCGCCTGCGTCACGCCACTAACGCCGAATAAAGCAAAATAAAAGCCAAGGCTACAATAAAAGTCTTTAATTTTTATTTTTTTTACTTCTTACTAAAAATAAATTATATGACTAAATTATAAGTAGACTAATAACATAATTAATAATATAACATAACTATAATATAAATCTATAATAATAATCATAATAATCTTAATAATAATAATCACAATAACAATAATAATAATAATAACAATAGTATTAACAGCTACATGTAATTATTATTATTATTATTATTATTATTATTATTATTATTATTATTATTATTATTATTATTATTATTATTATCCTCCAAATGGATTAATAATTTATAAATAAATAAATAAATAAATAAATAAATACATTTATAAATACGTTTATTATTGTTTATTATTAAGTTTGTCAAGCTTTCTGCATATGTCTGTGTCATTAATATACATTTATATAAATTCATAAAATATAATAGAACATCTGAAAAACAATATATAAAAACATTTATTTTATTTATGCATATCAAATGTACGATTACATTTTAATATTTTGACTTTACAGTGGTGGGTATCCTTTTAGTGTATCCTAGTGTACCTGTATCACATTAATTGGTAATTAAAGCAGGGTGTACAAACATAAAATATAATATACTCAATAAAGAATCGGTAGTAAATCTAATTTAAACTTGGAAAAGTTATCACAAAACTATTCAAATAAACTACATCAATGCAATTACTTCCAAAACTGCACTTTTCCTTAAGGCCTACATTTCATTTCAGGACAGAACATTGTAAGGATGGTGAAACATTTCTGACACTTTCATTTTTAAACAGTATTTATTAAACAATTTGATGTTTGACAGAGATCTGAGAGCAGGACAGAGTGCATCATGGTGGATGGGGTTGGAGGAGAAACTGAACAATACAGAACACGAGATTGGACAACAGACATCATGTGACATGTTGACTATTTTTTTATGTTTTCTTCACAATGCAGAAATCAAGCACCTCATAATTACAGGTAAAGTGCAGCAGGGCTTGAACTGAACTCACAGCGACATTATTATAAACCCAGTCAAACTGTAGAAGGTGCTGATCAGTGTCTGTGCGTCCATGCAGCATGTCTGTGCTTCTGTCAGTAACCGGGATTTCTGTTCCTGAGCTCCTGATGATCCTGGTGGGAGTTTACGTGATCCTGATGATCCTGATGATCCTGAAACGTGTCGTGTTATTGAAGTACCCATAGTCTTCAGCCTTTTGCTGTTGTGAAGCATCACAGCAAACACAAGGTGCAAAAACCTGTGGAGTGTTTAAGTGTTTTTGGCTAACTTGACCAGGTTCTTTAAGCCAGATTAACTGTGCATTAAGGAAAATACAAACTAGTGCAATTAAAGCAAAATCACCAAGCACAGGAAGGACACGCTACACCACTGACCTCTGACACGTGGGATTGGATGAGTTTAATTGATGAGCATCAGTACTGGCTACAGACAAAAAAAAATACATGATGTGAAAATAGCCACTAGATTTTGAGTTTGAAGAGAGAGATGTAGCTGCTGGAGAGGACAGCGAGGCACAATTTACCTTTTGATAAATAATAAAAATAACTATAACATTTATAGTTTTAGTCTTATTTTTGGTTTTATTGTCCATGTCTGCACTGATGTTTTAAAAATCATATGATCATGAAAACTGGCCTTGAAGGCATGGAAAAGTACAGTAATCGCAGCCTGAGAAACTACCTGCACCACATAGGGTTGGGCAATGCTGTAAAACATTAAAATCTCGATATTTTTCAAATAAATGAGCGATTTTTGATTGAATGAATGATTGAATTTAGTTTTTTAATTTGGAGCATTTTAAAGAAATACTGTCGCAAGCAGGTTTCTTTAACCACACAAGCAGCTTTTATAATAAACAGAGTAAAAAAATAACCTCCTTATATTTCTGTTAAAGAAAAGTGCAAAAAATAAACACATAAAGGTCACATAAAAGATCAAAACATCGAGCCTATCTACTGTTTTAGACTGGAGAAAAGTCATCTGGCATTTGATTATCAAATTAATTAAATTAATTTGATCAATCCTACAGCACTTCCACCATGTGTGGTCTTTGTATTTTAGTATTTTTACTTGTATTCTTCTAGCTGTAATTGTGACTTGTGTATTTGGTTCATAACGGTGCTTTAATTACACTACCGACAGGTAACTCAAATAATATGGCAGTAAATCCTGGGACTTTTACACACAGCTCAGGGGAACATGAGAATACGACCAAAAGTATGTTCTTCTTAAACCAGTTAGAAATAAAATAAAAATGCATATTTTTCCCACAGCTAGTTTGTGCCCTGCTCTCCTCTACTGTTTGCACACATTGTGTCCCATAATGTTTCTGCAGGCGACCAAATGAATAATGTGAATTAATGTGCAAAGAAAAGGTCAACAAAACAGTCCAAACTGACCTTAAATACGTTTAAGGTCAGCAAATACGTTTAAAACTGCAAAAGTCCAAAGCTGTGATTCAGTTTCCAAAAGTGGCAGGATTTTGTTCATTCTGGTTTAAAAGTGTTATAAATGCTGATAAATCTGATAAAATCACAGATCAGACAGTGCCCCCTATGCCCGCGGGTCATTAATCTCCAGGTGGTCGGGTATGGGCAGGCCGGTCAGGATGGTCAGACACTTGTTCCAGACGTTAAAGACGGGGCAGACGGGCTGGGAGAAGGCGATGTCGAAGGTGTGCAGGTGCTGCGTTCCTGCAGCGTCGTAAAACGCCAGCGATCCCAGATCGTAGTCCAGCAGGACGCCGATGCGCCGCATGTGGGGCGAAGGATCCACCGCCAGCTCTTTACCGCTGTGCCGAACCACCCAGGAGTTATTGCAGCGGGACAGAACCCACGAGGCAGAGTTCTTCCCCACCCACTCGTGCTTCGGTGCAGATTTATAGGCGATGCCGATGGCGAACCTGTGGAAGATGAACAGTGTTGTTACTCTAAAGGTTCGACCATGTGCTTTTCAGAACGTAGATTTTGTCTAAATAAGTTCCTAAAGCATCTAAGGGAAAACTAAAGAACTACTACTTAATCAGCCTTTACATGCTTGGTGTGTGATGTTTGCTTCTGCTCTAGTTTTGCGCTAAAGCTTACAGCATAATTTGGCTGATACTAAGATAACAATAGTAGATATGAACCAAATGTTGGGCACATTAAATTATTTAGCGGAAAATGGTACAAAAAGCATTTTCTGTCTTCAGAAAAAAACAGTGAAATTGCTACATAATTTATAATGATCAGATTTATGAATAGAATAACTCTACTTTATCTGCTAAGGTAAATTTATGATAACTCTACTGAGGTACATTTATGAATAGAATAACACAACTGAGCTAAATTTATGAATAGAATAACACCACTGAGGTAATGTATGATGAGAATAACACTATTAAGGTACATTTATGATAAGAATAACTCAATTACTCTACTAAGGTACATTTGTGATAATAAAAACTCTACTGAGGTACATTTATAATAAGAATAACACTAATGAGATAGCTAAGTGTGTGACTAGAATGGCACTGCTGAAGTAAATTCATGATTGGAGTGGCACTATTGAGGTACATTTATGATTAGATTACCTCTTGGTAGCTAATGAAATTAGTTAATGAAATTCTCAGAAATCTTAGTATTCATACTTCCGCCGAATGTTAAGTGAAGTTGTTTGTTTAGTTTTGGCCTCAACCTCATTTTTTGTTGGTTTTATGGGGACTAAATTATACTATACAAAAAAGAGTGGGAATGTTAATGTGAATGTGCTTATGAATACTATCAAAAATCATGCACTCACCATGTGCTTCCTCCAATCAGAGTCTCCCAGTAGTGGCGTCCGCTGTCGATGTAGACGTTCCCAGTGACCCCGTAACTCCCAGTGCTTCCGAACCGGTCCTGAGAGCTCTTCTTAGAAGATGTCTCGTCTCTCTCCACCGTCAGGTTATCATGAGAAACCTTCAGCTTCTTGTGAGCGGATTTAGAGTCCAGCTTAAACGGCTGACCTGCAGGTTTAGGATCACATTACTCTCATTTTACAGCAGAAATATTAAATATGATAAAGACTTAGGGCAATCAGTGCTCCAGTAGTCATTCCCTTTAAGAGTCAGGTGAGCTCTGACTTTGGCGCGTTCGTATCATAACAGTGCAGCGCTTTTGCGCGTCTCAGCAGAGACAGATACTGAGCTGCACGTTCACACTGTGAAGATACACAAGAGAACAGTAATGTTATTTTATTCTCATTTCTTTATAATGTTTAGTTAAAAGTGAAGTTTTCATGACTGCATGGCTAAAACAGGATTAGGTGGCTGACTGTTGACTGTTGTCAGGGTTTTAATCAGTCAGTGGCGCACATGTATTTTCATAGAAACACTCTAAACACACCTCACTTCCAGACCAACGCACCCATTGGTGTAAATAAATTCCTAAATGTAAAATAGACTGTTGACTGGGTGTAAGATATTGTTTCAAAGAAATTCTACATTTTTATTACACTGTATGGATAAAAATAAGGTGTAAAGCATGAGGAAAATAAGTTGATGTTTATCTGCTTCACAGGGTCTTTCTCTGTTTTGGACATACTTACATATACGATATACAAGGATTAGACAAGTTTTGTGTACACATTTACACATCTGTAACAGCAATAGGTGCTAAATTTGATCAGTTTTGGGTAAAATACAGAAACGCAGAACTCACTGTTGGTCTTCAGTTTGCCGGGTTCACTGCTGCGGCTGCCGGCGTGGTTCATGGCCTTCACAACGAAGATATACTTGGTGCCGCTCTGCAGGCCGTGAACCGTGTAGTGATTCTGCTTGATGTTGGGCACCAGCATCCAGCTATCAGCCGAGTTACACAAACCTTACAGGAGTAGTCAGAGACAGGCAGGGTCAGTATCGAAATAGTAAAAATAATAAACAATATACTAGAGTGAGCAGGCAAAAGGGTCATACATGATGAATCCAACAGGAAAAGGACTAGGCAAAAAGGGTAGTCTTAATACAAAAATAAGGGTCTGCAACAGTAAACAAACGGTACAAATGGCAAGGCAACAGAACAATGGCCGGAAACAAGGAAAAACAAACAAAAGAAACGCTTAGTAGAAGAGTGAGCAAGCTAGATTCAATACTCGACCAGGAGGAACTGAAACAAAGGGGTATTTATACTAACAAGACCAGGTGTGTGTAATCAGAAGCTTGGAGAGCATGAACGCCGTAGTGTCATGTGATCAGCAGAGTGAGTGCATGCTGGGAGTTGGAGTCTTTAATGTGTAAATCACAGTTTGGAGCAGGCAGACTGACAGCATCAGGACTAACAATTACACAGATGATTTTATGATATTGTAAAATAATTAGGGATGCACTGATGTGGAAATGCTGGGCTGATGGTGATATCCGATAATACACATGTATATACCTGCTTATATACACATTAGACTAGACTTTAAAACTAATGAAAATGAGTAAAAATGAGCTCAAATAAAAAGGAATTTTCATAGTAAGTAGTGTTGCCAGTGTCGGCCAATTACTGCACTGACCTTCCTGTGAATGTTAGAGCCAGGTGTGAAACCTCTTTTTTAAGCATTCTCTTTCTGCACTGTGTGTGTTTAGTGTTTTTTTAACTTACTGACGACGTTGGTCTGTCCGGTGAAGATTGTGTACTGCAGTTCGTAGGAGACAACACTGAACTCATCCTCCGCTGTCCAGTGCACTGTGATAGTGTCGTAGGACGCTGTGCACAACTCTTCACGGATCACCGGCGGATTCGGGGCTACAAAAATAAAAAATTATAAATCAGTGTCTTCTAAATAGCAACCTGTTTATGGTTTATCTTCAAAAAAGCAAGGGATTTGAATATAGACCAAATCTGGATGGCTGTAAATACACATTTTGGTGGTTGTCTACTTTGGTCAGTGTAATGTTTATTAGTTTGATTATCTCACCACTTAAGGGTAAATTAAATAAAAAAAAAAATCATTGCTTCCCCTCCCAATTGAATTTCAGGGAAAAAAGACCAAAAAAAACTTTACTCTTTACTTTTTCCATTTTTGAATCTTGTAACAAAAGTAGGTTGGATTATTTCATCAGAATTATCATCAGGGTTTGATAGATAGATTGTTTCCGGTTGAGAGTACGCTGTGTGCTATTGGCTGCCACTTTCCACTGGTGTGTGGATGAGTGCTGAGTATAAATGATTGCGTGTAAAACATAATTGTAGAGTGTCCTTGGGTGTCTAGAAAGGTGCTATGTATATATATATATATATATATATGTGTGTATCTTATAACATTCATGAATTAATTTATTATCACCCACAGTGGACAGTGCAGAACAGAGAAGTGCATTTCTGTTTCTTATATATATATATATATATATATATATATATATATATATAGTATATTGGATAAAAAAAACTCAATGGTTTCCATATATTAGCGCAGTGTTAACAGCATTATCCACCCAGGCGTAAGTTTATCGTTATTGTGATGTTGTGCTAATGTGTCCAGTACTCATCCTGAGGCAAGAGGCAAAGAAATGCTGGATCTATGAGACTTTGGAAAGTAGGTCTTCTCTTAATACGACTTCTCAGGAAGCTTTGACGGCTCTAAAGCACAGAATTCTCAAAGTGCTCTCAAACAATAGTCTGAAAGTTGAGCTAACTCCCTCTCTCTGTGTGACTGTGCTCAGCTGAAAGTGTCAGAATGTAGAGATTACTGCCAAAAGCGCAGATATCAAACGATGTCTCTACGGTAAGACTCTCCAGCTGTGACTGAAATAGGCAACCATGCTGCTAGACCAGAAAAAGAACCCACTAAAATCAGTGCATGTCTTACAGAAACCCAGGGAAATCCAAACATTCAGCTCCTCACTTCAGTTTCTGAATCAGTTTCTCTGATTTTGCTATTTATAGGTTTATGTTTGAGTAAAATGAACATTGTTGTTTTATTCTATAAACTACAGACAACATTTCTCCCAAATTCCAAATAAAAATATTCTCATTTAGAGCATTTATTTGCAGAAAAATTTAAAAATGGCTGAAATAACAAAAAAAAAAAGATGCAGAGCTTTCAGACCTCAAATAATGCAAATAAAACAAGTTCATATTCATAAAGTTTTAAGAGTTTAGAAATTAATATTTGGTGGAATAACCCTGGTTGGTTTTTAATCACAGTTTTTTTCATGCATCTTGGCATCATGTTCTCCTCCACCAGTCTTACACACTGCTTTTGGATAACTTTATGCTACTTTACTCCTGGTGTAAAAAATCAAGCAGTTCAGTTTGGTGGTTTGATGGTTTGTGATCATCCATCTTCCTCTTGATTATATTCCAGAGGTTTAAACTTTGGTAAAATTAAAGAAACTCGTCATTTTTTTATATATATTTTTAAGTGCTCTCTTATTTTTTCCAGAGCTGTATTTGGCAAATGTTCCAGCATTTTTCCATTTTTTCCATCATCATTTTTAAACACCTCTACAGTACTGGCGAACTCTACTGGGTTAAGATGAATGATGAATCTGATACTCACCGGTTAGATAATCCAGACCCTCCAGGATCTTCTTCTCTCTGCTGAAGTCCAGTGCAAAGGTGTCAAACGTGTCGTTCAGTTTGACCTCTGGGATCAGGATCTGTGAGGAAGTTGTTGCCATTGAAACTCTGAAAACGATGGAAATGAAGAGTTATGGTAAGGCTAGAAGCTTCTATAAGCACAATAAACTCATTTACACCTTATGAGAACATGCAACTGAAGTGTGGATCATGCCTGGTTAAACATTGACTAGATCTACTGTGGCTAAAATAGACCCCCCACCCCCAAATCTCTCATTAGTGTTGTATTAACTATGTTGTTCATTAACATGTATGAATCAATGACTCTTGTATACAATTCTACTATGTACAACATTGGTTTTAGTAAAAATTACATAATTAATATAATTTCCGCCAACTTCACCAGAACACAAAATATATGATAGTCTATTATTATTTCGTTATATCAATTGCTTTGCATAATAATTCTACTTTAAATGTAATGGTTAGATGAATGAAATTTGTAAATTTTGTATTTAGTCTTCTCGTACCACAGAGTAACACAGAGTTACTGTAGCAGCTCAGAAAATGATGCTTGTTCTTATAGCCTACAACACAGAGACCAAGCAGGTAGCCTAGAGGGGATAACTACACACTGACGATGAGTGTCTGTCAGAAACTGGGGGATGCTCCGAGTATGCAAATAGATTGTGCCAGAAGCCAATGGAAAAGAAGCTGCCAATGACAACAGACTAAACTACATGTGGCCCCAAATGATCACTTAACTCAAAATACGTAAAACAGGTTTAATTTATTTTAGTGGATTTACAGTGTTGGTGTTAAACTAGCGTACCTCTCTGCGATGTTGCGTGCGGTCTGCAGGAAGCGAGCGTGATCCGTCTCTTTAAGCACCTGATCAGCCTGGGTGATGAGGGAGGACGACCTCTCGATGCACTGCTTACAGCTGGATATCTGCTGCGCCAGCTTACGCAGCCGGACCACCTGAAACACCACGTGTGGAGAAGATTCAGTTAGAAAAGCCAAAAAAGTTTGCTTGCTTAGAGAGTAATTTATATTCTTATATTAGATTAGAGCAGTGAGGTTTGAACTATAATGAAAATAAAAATAAAATAAAATAATAAAATAAAATGCTTTTCTGGTGAGCTTTTTGTTTACATTCCTCCCCTGTCTCTCTGTCGCGCTAGACTGCAGTAGTGTATTGCACCCTCACAAAACAGATTTTGCTCATTCAAACAGCCCCAAAATGTTTTTTAAAAAGCTCAGTTTTAACGACTTACAAAAAAAATGTGGGGTTTAAATCAGGCTTGTGCTCATAATGACAGTTTATGTGGCGGGTCGGGTCAGGGCTAGATTTGTTAGGCCTGATCTAAGCTCTATCAGATAATCAGGACACAGTCAGAAGAAGAGTGAACTACAGTTGACAGGATCTCTCTCAGAGAGTACTGCTCACCTGACAGGACTGATACTGTGATTACAGCGATGTGACAAAAGAAACAACACACTGGACACCTATACGAGTGGAATCACATGGTAGATGTTTCTTATAAAGTGGCCAGTGATGAACTGTTTACCTGGAACCCTTATCATTATGATGATAAGGAGATCAGTACTGTTGCTTTAATTTTGGAGAGGATGCTGCTGTTATCTGTTCTGCAGGGTGGTGCTCCACCTTTCACCCTGACATACGGAGAGGAAGGAAACACCACTCCTCTGAGAGAACAGGAGCTTCCCTTTTCCCTCTTCTATCACTTTATTTATTATTAATACGTGGAAATACAAGGTAAGCGGTTTTAAAGTGAGTGGAAGAGCAAGGTTCTGTAGGTGTTCCTAATAAAGTGGCCAGAGTGAGAGAATGGAAGCACAAGGTTAGGTAGGTGTTTCTAATAAAGTGGCCAAAGTGAGTGAAAGCATAATGTTAGATAGGTGTACCTAATAAAGTGGCCAGAGTGTTTCTAATAAAGTGGCCAGAGAGTGAGTGGAAGCACAAGGTTAGGGGAGTGTTTCTAATAAAGTGGCCAGAGAGTGAGTGGAAGCACAAGGTTAGGTAGGTGTTTCTAATAAAGTGGCCAGAGAGTGAGTGGAAGCATAAGATTTGATAGGTGTTTCTAATAAAGTGGCCAAAGTCAGTGGAAGCACAAAGTTAAGTAGGTGTTTCTAATAAAGTGGCCAAAGTGAGTGAAAGCATAATGTTAGATAGGTGTTTCTAATAAAGTGGCCAGAGTGTTTCTAATAAAGTGGCCAGAGAGTGAGTGGAAGCACAAGGTTTAGTAGGTGTTTCCAATAAAGTGGCCAGAGTGAGAAAATGGAAGCACAAGGTTCTGAAGGTGTTTCTAATAAAGTGGCCAGAGAGTGAGTGGAAGCATAAGGTTAGATAGGTGTTTCTAATAAAGTGGCCAGAGTGTTTCTAATAAAGTGGCCAGAGAGTGAGTGGAAGCACAAGGTTAGGCAGGTGTTTCCAATAAAGTGGCCAGAGTGAGATAACGGAAGCACAAGGTTCTGTAGGTGTTTCTAATAAAGTGGCCAGAGAGTGAGTGGAAGAACAAGGTGCTGTAGGTGTTTCCAATAAAGTGGCCAGAGTGAGGGGAAACACAAGGTAGATAGGGTGTTTCTAATAAAGTGGCCAGAGAGTGAGTGGAAGCACAAGGTTAGGTAGGTGTTTCTAATAAAGTGGCCAATGAGTAAAAGAAGAAGGTAATTGTTTATGTTGGGTTCTTTACTGTTTCCACTACAACTGTTCTTATGGTTTATCGTTTATTTTAATGTATTCGTACCTTTCCCTCTTTTATCTTGGTTCCGATGATTTGTCTCCGCTGCTGGATGATGTCGATCAGAAGGTCGCACTCCTCTATCAGCTTGTTCTCCTGTCGGGATGCGTTCATCTGTAAACAGTAGTGAAAACGTATGAACAGCACGGCAGCTGATCACCGACAGATTAGTGTCGCTTCGGCTGCAGACGAGGGCGTGACTCATGGACCCACATATGCTGCGGCTCACAGATTCACTCAGTACAAACAAACCATCACAGTCAATTACGCTACAGCTGAGTCACCGGCTTCTTCTCAGCCAGCGCTCAAAGAGTCGACATGTTCATCAGAATGGAAAAAAAACATCAGTTGACCTTTAATTTACAATAATAAACCTCAAAAATAACATCTAATATTTAATGAACTGTGGCAGAGACACTTTTTGATACAGAATATAAACAGAAAATACTATATATACCTTTACAACAATGTCCAAGCACTGGTACTGGTATGGTACTGTATTTGGTAGCACCTTATATCAGTTTTTCAGACAAAGATTAAACCTACACTTGGACTACACAGTTTAGCTAGGCCAATTGCCGAGTAGCATCACAGCGCTAACGCTCGGAGGAAAGCGCAGCGACTCGGTTCTGATACATCAGCTCACAGACGCAGCCTTGTGCTGATCCACATCACCCTAGGAGTGATGAGGGGAAAGAGAGAGCGCCATCTACTGTACTGTACCCACCCAGAGAGAGCAAGACCAACTGTGCTCTCTCAGGTCTCCGGCAGCTGATGGCAAGCTGCATAACCAGGATTCCAACCAGCGATCTCTCAGTCAAAGTGGCAACACTTTAGACTGATGGACCACTTGGTTCCCCACTATACAGCATTTTCAATAGAGATTTGCCACTGGATTGTAGATATAGTAAATACAGCTCTGGAAAAAAGTTTTGCTATTTATAGGTTTATGTTTGAGTAAAATGAACATTGTTGTTTTATTCTATAAACTACAGACAACATTTCTCCCAAATTCCAAATAAAAATATTCTCATTTAGAGCATTTATTTACAGAAAATGAGAAATGGCTGAAATAACAAAAAAGACGCAGAGCTTTCAGACCTCAAATAATGCAAAAAAAACAAGTTCCTATTCATAAAGTTCATAAAGTCGCTTTAAGAGTTCAGAAATCAATATTTGATGGAACAACCCTGCTTTTTAATAGGTTTTTTTTCTTGCATCTTGGCATCATGTCCTCCTCCTCCACCAGTCTTACACACTGCTTTTGGATAACTTTATGCTGCTTTACTCCTGGTGCAAAAATTCAAGCAGTTCAGTTTGGTGGTTTGATGGCTTGTGATCATCCATCTTCCTCTTGATTATATTCCAGAGGTTTTTAATTTGGTAAAATCAAAGAAACTCGTCATTTTTAAGTTTAAGTGCTCTCTTATTATTTTTTCCTGAGTTGTATATAATGGATAAGTAAAATCTCTCACCTCGACATGCTGACAGGTCTGGATCAGCTTCCCCATCAGACCCTCCAGCTCATTATTGCGCTTGACCAGGCTGCTCAGACTGGATTCCAGTCCTTGCTGGAGATGGAGAGAAGGATAAACATTCATCACTCTTTAAAACAACATATTAAACATATACACACACATATATACACACATATATTTATCTTCATCTGCAGAAAAGAAAAAAAATCCTAGTAATAAACAATAAATAATAGTGTAATAAAATAGTAATAAACCCCGTACATCCATCTGTGCTGTTCTTTTTGTACTCCACCTTCCGCCTGGATCCGTCTCTCAGCACTGTGAGAGTCGTAGATGCCTGTATGAACCCGACAGCCCGAGAGGAGGAGGACCAAGAGGAGGAGGAAGAGGAGGGAGAGGAGGAGGGAGGGAAGCACTGATGTGAAGAGAGAGAGAAAACCAGACCATGCAGAAATCCCTCTCTCACCCACTGGCCTCAAATCCCCCCCGAGCTCCAGTCCTCATCCCCAGCCTCCATCAGACCTCAGCTCCAGCCCAGCAAAGGTTTTAACCCTATATAAAAGCTTTTATCACTTAAACTTCCAAATCCACTCATGCAATACATACTGGATGCACGTTAATGCGAGCTGCGTAAACACAGCAGTTTACACAGTAGGTCAGTGTGGGGGTGGGTGGTCAATCCTCAGCCTAATCCCTGATGTACAGTCAGTGTTTATCCTGCTGCCTCTGCTGCTGTTAAACGCTAAAATAAAATAAAAAAAGAAAAAAGCGAGCAGCTGCAGCATACAGTATGTATTATCTGAAAAATTCATATCGTGCCGCATTACGCTGTCGCCGCGGTTTAGAACTGATGAAAAATGCAGGCTGTGATTACGGTCTGTGCTTTAGAGAGCGGTGCGGAACAGCGAATTACGTAAAGTAAACTTTTACAGAAACAGCTTTTATCCTCTCAAACTTTTTTTTTAAACTAATAAATCATTTTAAAAGGTTAGATTATGGATTATGTTTGTTAAAAGTTTGTTATATCCAAGAGTGTAAGAATATGTGCATGTGTGTAAGAGTATGTGCATGCATGTAATTGTACGTGCATGCGTGTAAGTGAGTGTATGTGCATGCATGTCAGTGTGTGTACATGCGTGTAAGATTATGTGCATGCATGTAAGAGTATGTGCATGCGTGTCAGTGTATGTGCATGCATGTGAGTGTATGTGCATGAGTGTAAGAGTATGTGCATGCATGTAAGTGAGTGTATGTGCATGCATGTGAGTGTATGTGCATGTGTGTAATTGTATGTGCATGTGTGTGAGTGTATATGCATGTTCATGCGTGTGTGTATGTGCATGCGTGGTACTGTATGTGCATGTGTGTGAGTGTATGTGCATGCCTGTAAGTGTGTGTTTATGTGTGTGTGTGTGTGTGTGTGTGTGTGCACGTTCAGAGTCATGGGAGCAGAATTAATCTGGTGTAGTGAGTCACGGCGCTGCAGACGCAGGACGACGGCTCTTTTGGGTCAAAGCTTTTCCAGGTTGTGATCCAGTAATCCGCCGCCAGCGTAACCCCTGCCTTTTATTGAAGCTTCCAAATCTTTAATTCATGCCAAACACAGGTGCTGAAAGCCACCGAGAGCTTCTATATTTAGCAGGGTTTTATTTTAGCAGAATTAGATTGATCTGACCTGTGATCTGAGTTCAGTTTAAAAGGAGGATCAGAGACCTCAGTTACTCTCATTTAAACCCGCAGGTCTGAATTCGTCAACATTTCATCAGTGATTACAGATTTTTACAGCTACAGTTTACTGTATTAGCTGTAGATAGATACAGCAGCTCACAGACGCAGCTTTGTGCTGATCCACATCACCCTAGGAGTGATGAGGGGAAAGCGAGAGCACCATCTACTGTACTGTACCCACCCAGAGAGAGCAAGACCAACTGTGCACTCTCGGGGCTCTGGCAGTTGATCGCAAGCTGCATGACCAGGATTCGAACCGGCGTTTTTCTGAACATAGTTTTAATGTTATGAACTGCTGGGTGTATGTTTTTCACAGTTCGGTTTTAGAAGAATGGATGAATGAAGATAACATCACGTCTCATCCGATAGTATCGCTGATATCACCTCCACAGTCCTGCATTCCCCCGTATCCGGCGCTTCAGGGGCTTTATGTTCTTAGACACCGGTCTGCAGGAGAAAGTGTCGGCTGTCCAGGAAAAAAGGCTGTTTTCATGCCCAGACACTTTCTGTCCACCGGGGCGATTTCCTGCACTATCAGGTTCGGTCTCAGGAAGGAAAAGAGACTCCCGAGCCAGAGGTGTGGAGCCAAACACCGCATCCAAACGGAGGAAGCCGCCAGACTTCCCTTATTCATCCGTTTCAAGTTACTCTCTGTTTATTAGTTACAGCAGACAACGATGTGATCACCTGCCAAGTGTGTGTGTATAGGTGTGTGAGTGTGTGCAGGTGTGTGTGTTTGTTGAGGAATAGCTCTCTTCTAATTATTTAGCAAGAGGTCCTCTCCAAACTCGCTCAGAATAAAAAATTAAAAACAGACTGAGTTCCAGCTTCTGCAGCAGACGTGTATAGTCATTTATTATTTAATGTTCTCACACAACAACAAATATTGTATTTTCCTGTAATAGGGGGATGGGGGGAGGGGTCTCAGAACAAACAAATAATAGACCAGGACCAACCACAGTTGAGGGAGGAGTCTCAACATTGAGGAAGTAGTCCAGAACAAATTAGGAAAAAAGAGTAGGATCAATCACAGTCTCAGAACAAATGAGGAACAATCGTGGTTGGGCAGGGGTTGGTGGGCGATCTCAGAACAAACAAATCATAGACCAGGACCTCCACAGTTGGAGGAGGAGTCTCAATGCTGAGGAAACAGTCCAAAAGAAGAGTATGACCAATCACAGTATCCGAAAAAATAAAGTGTTACTAACGGCCAATCGTCATTGGGTGGGGTTTGGGGTGGGGTGGTAACAGAACAAACAAGTAATAGACCAGGACCATTCACATTTGAAAGAGGAGTCTCAGAACAAAGTAGGCAGAAATTAGGACCAATCACAGTTGGAGGACGAATTTCAACATTGAGGAAATAGTTCAGAACAAGAGTACGATCAATCACAGTCTCTGAAAAATAAAATGTTGCTAAGGGCCAATCATAGTTGGGTGGGGGGTCTCAGAACGAACAGATAATAGACCAGGACCAATCACAGTTGGGGGACAAGCCTCAACATTGAGGAAATAGTCCAGAACAAGAGTAGGACCAATTACAGTCTCTAAAAAATAAGGGTTATTAAGGGCCAATCGTGGTTGGGTAATGGATGGGTGGGGCGGTCTCAAAAAAAAAAAAAAAAAATAGGCCAGGACCAATCACAGCTGAAAAAGGAGTCACTGAACAAAGGAGGCAGAAATTAGGACCAATTACAGTAGGGGGGAGGAATCTCAACATTGAGGAAGTTGTCTAGAATAAATGAGGAAGATAGTAGGATCAAACAAAGTCTCTGAAAAATAAAGTTTTACTAAGGGCCAATCGTGGTTGAGTGGTGGTTGGGTGGGGGGGTCTCAGAACAAACAAATCATGGACCAGGACACATCACAGTTGGAGGACAAGTCTCGACATTGAGGAAACAATGACCAATCACAGTCTCTGAAAAATTAAGTGTTACTTAGGGCCAATCATGGTAATAGACCAGAACCATTCACAGTTGACAGAGGAGTCTCAGAACAAAGGAGGCAGAAATTAGAACCAATCACAGTTGAGGGGGAGGAGCCCTGAACAAACAAGACAACTATTGGTACCAATCACAGTCAAAGGAGAAGAAGGAGCATTAAGTCTCAAAACAAACAAGACAGAAATTAGGATCTATCACAGTTTGGGGTCCAATAACAGCCAAAGGAGTCTCAGAACAAACAAGACAGTCATTAGGACCAATCACAGTTGGGGGAGGAGCCCAGCATCTTTTCGATAACTATTGGAACATTTAGCAAAACATGCAAGACAATTTGAAGGGTAAAACTGTAAAATAGAAATGTGTTTTTCTAACAGAGCTGTGTCCATAAAGTCACGGTCTCAGAGTCTCAGAGTTTTAAAATAAATGATGCAAAGATTGAACGGGATGCCATTTGGGGGAGGAGTCTCAGAACAAATGATATACTGTACAAACTCAAACCACTGAATAATTGTATTCAAAATATTTCTGCTTCAGAATATAACTTTTGCTTAACTTTTGCAACTCGTTTAACTGTACAGTGAGGGGTGAGTGAGGCTGAGCTTAGCGCTGATTAGAAATAATGAGTTCTTCCACAAACATTTAAAGACATTTAAAGACATTTAAAGGAAAAAGTCTGGCTCTGAAATAAACACCTCGATCATATTTCACATCTGCTTTAGAGTCTCTCTCTGAGTCTCCTGCTGCTGCCAAGAGTAAAGACCACAGGGTCCAACACCAGAACACCAGCAGAAACAGAGATGCATCAAATATGATACAGTCTGTAATGTGTTTCTCTTTAATATTTATTCTAAAAAGACTCTTTTCATTTCAGAAGAGCATGAGCTGGAATGTTTACTGGCTGCTGGTTTCAGCGCTGCCAAACTTCAGATTTGGAGATGTTTCAGATCTGTCACGCTCAAGCAGCTAATGTCCCTCAGAGCCATCACACAATTGGAGATGTGAGAGTCAGGAGTCAAGAGTAAAGGAAACATCAGTGAGTGAGGGATTAATATTTGTGTTTCTGATAAAAAACTTTGATAAACCCTATATATCCACATGCAAAGCATTTAAACTGAGACACATCTGTACAAATCTGAATATAATCATAATTTAAACTCCTGTAAATGTGTGCAGATCAGGTCTAGATTGGTTCTAGATTGGATTTTAGGTCCAGTTCTGGTCAGTACTCAATTCTAGGTCAGTACCCACATTTAGACCAGTACTAAGGTATTTGTAAGTAATCAGGTCTAGGTAGGTACTCAGATCTGGGTTAGAATCTAAGAGCCACTATACTTATTTTTTATATATAATTATTTTTTCCATTACTAACTGAAATGTGTTCCTTTAAAAGTAATAAATCAAACGAGTCATGTTTACAATTTGTACAAACATTTCCTAACCTTTAAAAATGCTTTTACTGTGGTCATTTCTGCCTCTGCAGCTCCTCTCGTGTCCAACTGTGCTATAGTCGAGGATAGCACCTCTACCTCCTGCCCCACCCCTAAACCCATACATCACCCAGTGCCCCTCCCAAACTACCCCTCACATTTTTTAGCCTGGTCAGTACTCAAATGTGGTTATGTACTCAGGTCTTAGTCAGTGACATTTTAATGATGTTAATGTAAGCTTGAAGCTGTTGTGCTCTTTTTGCTTTAAGTGCAGAACATTTTGTGTGCAGAACCTTTTAAATTTTCAATGGAAGTCAATGTAAAAAGAGTTTATTTCATGTTATCTTGGAATATTTCCATCGGTCAGTTCCAATAATTTTTGGCGCAGGGTAAAGGACAGTTTGTCAGTTTAAATTGACATTAAAGATTAAAAGATTATAGATTAAAAATGGAGATGCTTGTTTTTCATTGAACAGCAACAATATGCATTTATCCCAGGTGGTTGTATATCTGTGTACTGGTATAAAAGTACTGTTTGAATAATCAATTACTTGTGTAATTCACTAATTTAAATGTGTGTAGACTGGTGTAGGTGCACTGGTTAAGTGTGTGTTTATTGTGATGTATATCGTCACTGTCCAATGAAAAACAAGTATCTCTAAACCAACAGCTTTACAGGAAAGAGAGAAAACCTTCATAATTTTAAATAGAAGTCAATGAAAAAAGAGTTTATTTTAGGTCATATTAGATCATTTCTTTTGGTCCATTCATCAAGACATTTTGACACATAGTAAGAAGGAACAGTTTTGTGTGTTTAAATTATGAAGTTAAAAAAAAAAAAATGGAGACAAGAATTTCATTGAACAGTGACGATATGAACAGCCAGTGGAAACAATTTTCTCAATTTTTGTCGATTTTTAGTGTGTGTTTACTGGTTTAAGAAGATAGATGGATGAGGCTTCAGTTCTTGTTGGATGCGCTGTGTTTTTTTCCCTTAAATGTGAATTTGTGTCTTGCTAATCCACAGTTTTGATTAGTATTAACTTTTTCCTGTTTTATTGAATCAGATAAAGAAACCAGTACGAGATTTATGACATACATAGACCTATATTAGATCACCTTTATTACAGATCGAGTTTAACACAGGGACAGCAGAAATGATCACCTTATTAATATAAGAGAGCAGATTAAACTGCAGAAATAGCAGAAACACTCAAGGGTCTGAGGAAAGAGGTCAAATATCCTTTGATTCGGCTGAAAGGAGACCAGGACTGCAATAATAAAGCAGTGTCTTTTATTATACTGACGCCAATATGAAGTAATTGCTAAAGCCTCACATCTAAGAACTGTAGTCGTGAATTAAATTCTTAATTCCAGATGAAACATTTGAGCCCCTCCAGTCAATCTCAGAAAAGTCAAGAGCAGATGAAAGCAAAAACACTGCCTTAAAAAAAAGCTTTAATACTGAATAATGACATGACAGAGCTTCCCTGAGGTATTCTGACATCTCCAGTCATGTCATCTAAATATTAATCCACTCAAAAGTTTAAAGCTTCAAGACTTCTCCTGTTACATTCTACAGGTTTTAAATTATGCTTTTTATTAACATATTTTTCTCTTGTATTGGTCTTCTCTGTACATCGTCTCTCTTATCTCCCCTCAGATTAAACGGATTGATACCACTTTAAAATAAGGCTTCTTTGTCAAGGCTTTATAAAAAGTTCATAAAGGAGTTTATTAATGGTTATAAATTAAGCTGTAAATACTTTAAAAACATGAATAAGCACTTACAACTTATAGAAACAATAGAAAGAACAACAGTGACAAAGACTTTTTTAACATATCTAAAAAAAATAATATAGAGTTTAGTCAGTTTAGTCAAAGTTATTAAGATAAAAGTTATTAATGATGTGAAATACAAAGTAAGATAAGAATCTAATAAGACCTGAGGTTTAACAGTATAAACAATTGTAGAGTCATTATTTGCCCATGCTATTTATGTGTTGTAACTAATTAACAATGGTTTATAACGTAATTAATAACCATTAATACACTTGTTTATAAAGTATTTGTAAACCATTTATGAAGGAACCTTATTTTAAAGTGCTACTAATGGATTAAACATTTTTTAGAATGAGTTATTCAAACAAGCAGTGGTAAGGTCACTATTGAAAATGGCCTCTCCATTAGAAACACATTATCAAACTGTGCAGAGATACAGTATCTACACACCTACATTAAAGCAGAAGTCCCTAAACCTTTTTCTTTCAACGTTCATACTTATGAAAGAAGACATATTCCTGAGTATTTCTGAAGAGATAAAATATTTTAATTAATGCTTTCAGTGTCATTTCACCTGGCATGATCATCCCTGCAATGTTTAATATATACATTCTAAAAACAGTGGTTTGGTAGTTTTTTTGGATGTAACTGCTCTGTACATTGAGACAGCATTTAATAAAAGAACAAAATTAGTGTCCATATATATAAAAACACAGAATTTGGCAAAGCACACCCGGAGTAAGTAAACTGCAACACTAATAATGCAAATGAAAAATAGCCAAAGTGGGGATAACTTTTAGATCAACAGTTCAGAAGAGTGATCGCCATGGGAAAGAAGCTATTTTTGTGTCTAGTTGTTTTTGTTTCGATGTTTCACTTAATAACACATAAAAACAAAAGATTTTAGAGCAAACAAAATTGATTCGTTTTCATGCTTTAAAGAGCACTTACTCCCACATTTTACCTTGTCAAAAATACTTTTGCTTTGAACTTCTATGTACACTACTGCTAATGAACATTTTAAACTGTTTGTAAGTCACTTTGGATAAAAGCATCCACCACATGTAATGTACAGTAATGTTGACATAATATGAGACTAGGGAAAGCTTTGTCCTATTGATTGTTAGCAATGTTGTTAGCCTAGCATCTCCCACTGTATATATATATATATATATACTAAAGGAGAACACATTAGTTACTGAAAATGTCTTGCCTAATGGAATGAATCTGAGGTCAGTGATTAATCACATTCTCAATCACATACTCAAATTCTTCTTTTTTTGGTTCTTACCTTAAGTTTTTCGTATCTCTCTCCAAGTGCCGCCACCTGATGGTCTCTGTGTCGTCCCACCAGCTTACACAGAGAGCAGATCAGGACCTCGTCGGTTATGCAGTACATGTTAACCTTCTCGTCTGCATGTTCAGAACAGGCCAGACCCCGGAGTCGAGAGTCCGGCAGCGGCTCGGTCAGCCGGTGGCCGGTAAAGGGCTTCTTGTTTGGGTGCGTGGCCCTCAGGCACTCCTCGCAGTACGACACCTCACAGGTGATACAGGTTTTTACCGCGTCCTGAGGAGGGTCCTGATCGCAGAACTGGCACTGCACTGACTCTTTAGCACTCATGGCTGGAGCGTCGGTTAAACCGAACGGTGAACTCTCACGATCGCGCTCTCGGTTACAGCGTCGAGTTTCGCTCGGCGAGTTGGGTCCGCTCAGAGAGGCTTCCTGGAAGCGTTCGATGATGTTCTGCAGGGTGACGTTACGCTTGAGCCCCTCTAGGCCTCGCTGGTTGAGGGTGATGACATAGCGGCAGGTCGGGCACTGGAAGGCTGATGGAGGATGCGAAGATTCTGGGGTTGAGGCGCACTGGGTGATCAGGATGCGCTGGGCACAGTTAAAGCACAGGCTGTGGGCGCAGGGCAGCAGCAGAGGGTCATCAAACAGCTCCAGACAAATCGGGCAGGTCAGCTCCGACTCCAATGTGTCCATCTTCAGATGCAGAAAAGTGACGGAGACGCCAGCGAAAGCCAGGGATGATTCTGCAAAAATCAATTTTAGCTTCCGTTACAAGAGAGAAAACAAACAAATGCACAAATCTAGGCTTACTTAGAAATGGGGTCAAATGAGGAAAAAGCTTGTTTCACATAATGTAATTAATGAGAAAACATTTGTACTCCATTAACGATCACATTTGTAATATTTATGAAGCAGAGAACAGAAATGAAGCTCTAATGTTTGATAGATGGTGCACATTAAGAGCAAGAATAAGTCAAACATCATTACCACGGCACTGTGCATCTAGAAAACAAAAAACAACTTCTCAAAATCTCATCTACATCTATCTCCTTAATGAACGGATATCCTCAGAAGACAGTCAGCACAGATACAGCTATTAGAACCATCTGAAATTCAGCTTATAATAAGCTTATTTATTATGTAGCATGATTAAGATACAAAAAGTGTGCAATCCTTAGGGTCTTCTATGCCTTCAGAGAGAGTTTAATGATTTGTGAGAATTAAAAAGCAATCTCTGTAATTATATAATAGTTATTTATTATAATTGTTGGTCAGTAGAATGAAGCTTATGATTAAACCCAAACTGCAGTGTTACAAAACTAGTCACTACTTATTTTGGTATTCAGTTCCGTGAGTGGTAGGTGGTGTGAGTGGAATAAACATCACTCAAGTCCTTCTGGAGGTTCAGGACAGGCTGTGAGGGAAATGGAAAACACCAGTGGCAGCTTTGTGCAGAATTTTCTAAAAACCAAAAGAGACATTATTTCACTATTTCACTATAACAGACAAGCTTAAGTTTTTGATGATGATACAATTTTCTGATTAAGGCTAAAATGCTCTAGATCTAGATGCTAGAATTATGCTAGCAGAAGTTATCATTACACTCTAAAAAAAAAAAAAAAACAGAGGTACGATATAAGTATTTTTTTGTACCTAAAGGTACACTCTTCATAATTGTACCCTCAAAGGTAAAGTATTGGTCTTTACAGGGTCAGATGTTCCCTCTGAAGTACAAAGTCATTCCCAACAGTACAGATTGGTACCATTTATCCTGCAGCCAAAAGGTACATTCAGTATTCTGTATCACTGTACTAATAAACAATTTATATTTTAATTGCACATTTTTTATTTGAAAGCCAGACTATTTTGGATCATCAAGTTATTTGACACATATTCAGTTGATGATAATGTTTATAATCTTTATAATCTTTACTGGCACAAAAAACATGTGTACAAAAAAGGACTTTCACTGAAAGGTACTTTTTTTGTGTACCTCAATACCTCGACAAGCTTTATACTCTTTTAAGTACAAATCTGTACTTATTTTTCTAAGTGTGAACCATAGGTCTTTTGTTTAGGACCCAGTTTTGATATGTGAGTTCTGAATTAAAGGTTAACTTCTAAGGAACTTATAAAAAATTCTCTTGATGTTTGGCCATGTGTTCATGTAGACATTTAGCTGTGTCCTGAATATAACAGGTCAAATACTGTAAAGTAAAAGTATTTTTGGCAGAATATGTTGCAGCACTAGTGGCAAGATTTCCGCAAGTATTCCAGATCTATCTTCGCAGCCCAGTCAAGCAGAAAAGTCTGTGCGGACATTAAGCTTTTGTTGGTAAGGAGAAAGTTGCCACTGCTGAAGCAGACAGGCCATGTCGGTCACGCTCAGCCAGGCGAGCTCCCACCTCCGCTCATTAAAGTGTGAAAAGAAGTTAAAGCTCATTACCCAGGGCTGAGCTTTGAAGCTGATACAGTGATTACTTCTGCCACAGTGGCCGAGGCGCTTGTTCCTCGAGTCCATTGAAATCCTCCGATTGTCCCCAGCTGCTGAAAGGTCCTCTGTGAGGGTGAGGAGACAGGCGGCAATTGTTGTAGGGCTGTGTGCAGGTGTGCCTTTCCCATCGGGAGGAAGACAGGAGGACACTGACGGAGAGTTTCAGAAGGAAGGTGGGTGAATGCGACGGCTATGAACCTCCTGTGGCGGCGGCAGAACTTCATCGACATCAGTGTAAAGTTTTATAAAGTCTATTAAAAAAGGAAAACTGTGGAATCATCAGTAGTTCCACAGTTAGTAGTAGTTAAATTTAGTAGTTCCTAAATTTCTTTCGGGATAAATAAAGTATCTATCTATCTATCTATCTATCTATCTATCTATCTATCTATCTATCTATCTATCTATCTATCTATCTATCTATCTATCTATCTATCTATCTATCTATCTATCTATCTAGCTAGCTAGTCTGCATGTTAGAATAGAGTAATTGGGAAAACACATTGGTGTGGCCTTGTAAAAGCGCTTGACGACAACATGATACTTGATACTCCTTGCAAGTATCATTTATTTAAAAAGAAAACATTGCTAAGCTAAAAGCAACAGCAAAAACACATATTCGCAAGTCCTGCAGTTTTCTAGCGGTTCTTCAGTGTTAAAAAAGATTACACGAGGTTACAGAACGAGAGAAAGAGAGACATGTGTACAGAGATATGTACAGTATATGGGAGCATCTGCCTTTTGAAAGGCAAGGTGCTGCACAGTAAGCACACATGGAAGGCAGGCGGCGCCGAACATGTGCTTAGCTCTAAGTACCCACCGATGGATTTCGCCTCGATTGGTGCCTCAGAGCCATGTCAGCCAGCAGGAACTTCTGACCCGATTCACCAAAAGCCTGTTTAGTTTTTTCCTACAGAAAAGCGCCTGAGTCGAGGCAGGCGATCCAGATGGTGCAACTCTCCATATTGTACTAATCCACAGAGCTGGCTTTCGCTGCACAGAGAGAGAGAAAAAGAGAGCGAGAGAGCAAAAGAGAGAGAGAGAGAGAGAGAGAGAGAAAAGGGCGAGAGTGTCTAAAAAGAGGCAGAAAGTAAGAGAGAGTTAGAGAGAGAGAGAGAGAGAGGGAGAGATACTACGAGCACAACAGGAAAAGCTACTCCCGATCATTCCAGGAAAGCCAACTCCACCTAGCCTAGGAGAAGAAGTGTAACTGAGCGAGAGACACAGAGAGAAAGAGAGAGAGAGAGAGGGAAAGAGAGAGAGTAAAAGAGAGAAAGAGAGAGAGAAAGTGGGCAAATGCCAGCAGCCCTAAGCTGTGGGTCACTGTCCTGCAAGTACTGTCCCTTTTTACAGTGGGATCGGTTACTCTCTCAGCTCCGCTATCAGACTCTTCCCACACAAACACACAATGCTGCCCTGTGTGTGTGCACGATCAGTGTGTGTGTGTGTGCACGATCAGTGTGTGTGTGTGTGTGCACTTTCGGCACTCGCTCCCGGGGGATTAAAACGGAGAAAAGCTGACGACACACTGTGCCAACGTGACAGCCCCAGAGATCCATCTGGAAGAGCTAGCCTGGCACCAAAAACACTCGAAACTGGCACAGAGAGTTACTGCCGAAACACATGACGCACCTCTCTCTTGACTGACAAGATTCGAGATGTTCAGACTGGTGCCAACATTAGCTGATCATGTTATTGAGGATCGTCTAGTCTGAGGACTGTTCAATCCTGCTAAGGTTGATGTTATAAAGAGATGAGTGCTAATAAAGGAGCTATAAGTGCAATAGATGTTTTTGTTTCCAAAGGAAAATCCCACGTCATATTTGTGAAAATGTAGTGTACGTCTCAAGCAGCATTTCCATTCTCTTAAGAATATTTGACGAATTGAGTAGATAAACCAGAAGGGGGCGATAATACCTTACAAAGTTTGATTTGAAGTTAATCAAGAAGCAATGCAAAGCCTTCATCCTGGACAGCATTCTTAAAAACCGCCATCCTAGAGAGGATTTATTAAAACCTTTGCTCTAGAAAACTATTCACACAAACCTCCACGATGGAGGGGTTCTCAAAAACCTCCACGCTGGGGAGCATTTTTATAAATCTCCATCATGTATAGGGTCACAAAACCTCCATGCTGGTGAGCATTGTCAAATAGAGGGACCTTAGAGAGTATTGTCAAAAATTTCCACCATAGAGATGCTTCTCAAAAACCTCCACAGTGGAGATTCGTGTTCTAAACAACTCCACTCTGCAGAAAGACCTAAAACAAACTCCCCTCTAGAGAGATCTTCGAAAACTTTATTAATAAAAAAGCATTTTTAGAAACCTCCACCCTAGAGATGGTTTTTAAAACGTCCACACTGAAAAGCATTCTTAAAAAAAAATCCACCCTAGAGAACCTATTCTCAAAAACCTCTGCCATGGGGATCATTTTCATAAATTTCCACCATGTATAGGGTAAAAAAACTCCATGCTAGTGAGCATTGCCAAATAGAGGGTCTTTAACAACATCCACCCTCTAGAGCATTTTTAGAAACCTCCACCCTGGAGATTACTATCAAAAACTGCAGGAAGGTGGAAAACCTCCACTCTTCGAAATCTTCAATCCTATAAAGCATTTTTTGGAAACCTCCACCCTATGATTTTCAAAAACCTCCACCCTTGAGATGGTTCTCAATTACCTTAGCTCTGCCCATGAGCTCTGCATCATGAGGAGAAAGGAATGCTCGTGTCATTTCTTAGAACAGTAAATCAGCTGAAGGTATTTTATAGGCTGCCATATAATGCCATAAATTGATTTTTTATAACATAATACAGATGACTGCTTCAAAAAAAGCTCTGCTCCCAATTCTTCTTTACTTTATCTCATAATAAATAGTCTTATGATGTTTTGCAAAGGAACAATTCAGCAAAAAAAAACAAAATTACAAAATCACATGAGCACGATTGATCTCTGACCACAGATTAGGTCCATCAGACATGCACTGGGTTTGGATTACTCCTCAGTTTCTTATATCTGTAAATGTGTCTTCTCAAAACCCAAAACTAAAAAGACTAAAAATGGACCAAGGTTCAATTCTTTCTTTCATTCTTTACACTTGGTCCGTTAAGTTTCAGTTTTTTTTTCCACATTATGTTCCCAGCTAGACAAATGCTAACATTATGCAAATGTTAAAAGTAAAATTCCCCACTCAAGCACTGCCACTATGATCTATTGGGAGATTGCTGGTTCAAATCATGTTTATGCAGCTTGCCATCAGCTTCCAAAGCCCTGAGAGAGCACAATAGTCCTTGCTCTCTCTGGGTGGGTACAGTAGATGGTGCTCTTTCTTTCTCCTCATCACTCCTATAGTGTGATGTGGATCAGCACAAGGCTGCGTCTGTGAGCTGATGTATCAGAACCACAGAGTCGCTGCGCTTTTTCCTCCGAGCGTTAGCGCTGTGATGCTACTCGGCAATGCTACAGCATCAGCAGCAGTTCAAAAAAAAGGAGGAGTCTGACTTCACATGCATGGGAGGAGGAGTGTGCTAGTGTTGGGTGAGACAATTGGCCACATAAATTGGGAGAAGGGAAATAAAATGATTTACTAAGAATTAGAAATTGTTTTAAGAACATCCAGAAAATTCAAATGCTATTTTAACAGTGCAGGGGCATCGCATGAAAAAAGACTGTTGATGGGGTGCAAGATAGCAACAAGCAGGGTGTTCAATAGGACCCTCCATGTTTTAAACCACAAAGTTTTTAGGCAGTGTGTTTACTGGGTTTGTATAAAACATTAGCTTTAAGCCAAATGTAGCCGAAAGCGCTTGTCCGTAATCTTGCTTTACTGTATCCGTGACCAGTTACTGACCCTTTCAGTCACACTCCAACCCTCCAGCTCTACAGGACCCAATTTTCAGCTCCATTTGATTGAAGGTTTTGAACTGCAGTCGCTGGTTTAAAGCTGCACTTGATCTCCTAACCCTGCACTCAGACACATCCCAGTGATTACAGCCATCAGTCTGGACCTGGCCTACTTCCCCCTGCCCTCCTCACACTGCCAGCTGCACATGGCATTTTTGGTGACATGTTAGTGATCTAGGTGACCTCAATGCTCCAGTGATGATGCTCTTTTATATAAATGGCATTAATTCTGGGTAGTGCAGACTGCTGGCAGATTATTCAGACTTTGGACTGACAGAAATCTCTTCTCTTTCATCTGTGGGTCACAAACTCTGACACGAATCATCATAAATGAATATTTATTGACTTTTCTGAGGTTTTTACACCTTTTTAAAAACAATACCCTTCTTTAATACAGACCTAAAACAAACCAGTGCAGTTTAAGTTCAACACATGCAAAGAAATATAAAGATACAGTTTCTAAAATAAACCCTAAAAACAGAGAAACATCAAATCAACCAGCTGTGTGCAACCTCTATGATTCTTAATGGTCACCAAGAAGGTCCATAAAGTTATAAAATTAACCATCACTGACATCTAGTGGCCGATTTCTGCAATTAGGCTGAATTAACTCTTCATACAGAAAAACAAACTATATACTCATTGGCCACTTTATTAGAAACATCTATGCTAAGCTTTCACACACTGGCCACTTTATTAGAAACACCTATGTTAAGCTTTTACATTCTGCCCACTTCATTAAAAACTCCTCCCTACTTTGTGCTTCCACTCACTCTGGCCACTTTATTAGAAACACCTATGTTAAGCTTTTACATTCTGCCCACTTCATTAAAAACTCCTCCCTACTTTGTGCTTCCACTCACTCTGGCCACTTTATTAGAAACACATATATTAAGCTTTCACTCAATGGCCACTTTATTAGAAACACCTTACATTGTACTTTCACTCACTCTGGCCACTTTATAAGAAACACCTTACTTTAAAAACACCAATATTAAAACTCTTACAGAAACCCTTACCGTGCAGTTCCACTGCATAGGTGTGGATATACAAAGATCTGTAATAGTGATTAGCCAAACAACCTAAAAGCACTTCTTATGCAAAAAAGATAATAAAGACTTTTAACACCACTAACTGGATACTCCTCTCAAGAGTGGATCTTTCAGCCTATACAGTGAGTAGCTATTAGCACAGCAACACCGCAGCACAGCAGCTAATAAACAGCACCAAACACACATATCTGCAAATGGCATACCAACATTTGGAAAGATAAAGAAATGGCTTTCTAGTAACGTTTTTTCACTACTTTATTTCATCCTTACAGACTGTGCATTCAACTCTGACCTTGATTGGTAACGGTGATCAGCCGATCAAGCTGAAAGCACTTGAAGGAAATATAGTAAAGACTTGTAACACCACTAACTGGATACTCCTCTCAAAAGTGCATCTTTCAGCCCATACAGTGAGTAGCTTTTAGTACAGTAACACCATAGCAACACTAGCATATTTCTTCCTGACCAACAGAATATGCATTCATCCCTGCCCTTGATCAGTAACAGCGATCAATCGCTAAACTGAATGCATTTCTAGTAAAGGAAACACAATAAAGGCTTTTAACACCACTAACTGGGTTGTCCTCTCAAGAGTGCATCTACCATCCCATACAATTAGTAGCTATTAGCACAGCAACACCACAGCAACACTAGCATATTTCTTTCTGAAAGACAGAAGAAATCATGTAGCCATGATCAGTCGATCTGGTTGAAAGATGATCAGGGATCGTATCGGAACCAAAACCACTGGTTGATACGTTTCTAGCTTTAGAGTGTTACATTTTGGAGGGAAAAGTCCAGCCTGAGCAATAAGATCTGAAATCTGTGTCTGAAAATCGTGTTAGTTGTCGCTGGCAGGCCTGAGTGCAACTGACAGGCAAGAAGGAATGTGGAGCGTAGAGTTAGCCTCCAGAATGAGGTCACATCAGGGCTGCTCAGTAAAGAAATTCCTGACCATTACTCTCTGATCACACAGACATTCGCTCCGGGAGGTTCTCCTGCAGCGTTCCTGAGGTTCAAAACCAGCAAACATGAGAAACATTCCTGCAAATAAAGGTGCTGTACAGGTACATTTTGTTCTTTAAGGTACAAACGGTGCAAATTTAGCCTCAAAGGCATAAAATATTTTTTTAAGTCCATATGTTTCTCTTAAAATGATAAAAAAAACAACTGCAAAGGAATAGAATACAAAGGTTCCAAAGATAAACCCCTGAGGGATACCATTCCAGTGACGTTATGTTTTTTGACATTTTGAAGGTGCAGAGCATAAAAAAGGATATCTGAAGACTCTGAAGAAGAATCTGAGCCTCAACAGGTGGGACACAGCCAGTCTTACCTGCAGCATGATGCGTCCTGACCACTGTCCTGATCCCACACAGACAGAGTCCTGTAAATCCTCCTCTATAGCTCCTCTAAAAGTCCCAAACCCAGGGCTCCTGAGGTTCTCCTGGTGGTTTGTTTGTTTATGAGCATTTCTGTTTCTAACTCTCAGGCTATTATTCCAGCTTCTGCAAGCAAAGCTGGGCCAGACTCGTCTCTCCTGTCCGAGAGAGAGAGCAGCCCAGCGTGCAGGGGGCGGGGCCTAAGCGACCCTGGCCAATCACAGGGCGGAGGCGGGTTGACTGGTGGACTGGGTGTGTGGTGGGTGGCTTTCTCTAAAACCTGATGAGCTACTGTGAGTTTTTTAAAGCACGCTTCTCTCCTAAATAAGAGGGGTCAGAAAGGCTTCTCTAGAAGAACCAAATGTGTAATTATATAAAAGATTAATTTACTTTATTTAACTTGAGAAAATAAGAAAATAACCCCTTTGTTAAGTTAATGGAACATCATATTTACCCAAACTTTAAGTATTCAATAACTCTTGATTATTTAGTTAGACATATATGTTAGTTTTGAATTAAAGGTCTACCTTTGTATTTTTTGTATATTTCTTGTATATTTCATTTTTTTGTAATTTAGAAACCCAAACTGGTTCTTCTTTAGAACTGCACAAAAAAACATCCGTTATTTCTAAGAGTTACCTTAAATATTTGATCTTGATCAGTAATGGCAATCGACCAATCAACCTGAAAGCATTCCTATGAAGAAAAGACAATAAAGACTCTGAACACCAGTAACTGGATTGTCCTTTCCAGAGTGCATGGTTCAGCCCATACATTGAGAAGCTTTTTTTCCTTCCTGAAAGACACAATATGCATCCTATTTGTTATTTAAGGAAGCAAAACCCCTAAACTACTCAACACGATTTGAGGCGGTTTGTAGCTCACAATTATTTTGAAGTATGTGCTCTGTGACATAGAAAGAAATATATGACCATGTATTCGTTTATATGAAAAATACATAAAAAAAAAAAAATATATATATATATATATATATATATATATATATATACAGTACCAGTCAAAAGCTTGATTTATACACATTAAATAAAGTGACATTTTTTGGAATTCAGGCTTTCTGCGCTGAACTCATCAAGAGTTAATTACCTAAATCTTACAGCACTTCCTGCTACTGACAACTTTTATGGAGATGAGGATTTCATTTTCCAGCAGGACTTGGCACATTGCCTAATTTTCGGAGACACTGATTTTTTGGGTTTTCATTGGCTGTAAGCCATAACCATCAACAATAAATGAAATAAACACTTAAAATAGATCACTCTGTGTCACATTTTGAACTGAATTATTAAAATAAAGTAACTTTTCAATGATTTTCTAATTTTTTAAGATGCACCTGTAGTATGCATGTTGGCGAAACCATGAGAATACCTTCAGTAACCTCTAATAAACTTGACTGTGTGTTTTTTAGACACTGTATGTTCTCACAGAAAAGTGTCTAGAACAGTATCTTCTGGTACTACTGGTAGAATTTGTTTCACGTTAATAGGTCAGGAAGTTATAATAATAACCTAGAATAACAGCAAACTCAACTTCAGTCCATCTGGGTTAATCAATGGAGGTCAGTAAGTGTTAATGCACATTCTGGGAGCCTCCAGCAGCCAGCGGACGTCCGATTGAATTTAAAACCCCGCAGAAAAGGAGGATGCGAGCTGCACTGAACAATGAGGCCGTTCAGCTCAATTTAACAGCCTGTAAACTCAGAGACGTACAGCAGTTTAACACTGAGCGAGTGGCGTCTTCGGCGGCGCTAACCGTTTCTGAGTTCACTGGACCGGTTCTGCTCTGACAAAATACACGTTTGTTCCTCTTCGCTGTGTAAACACACCACTGCATTTCATTTCATGGCCACAGAGCCGCCATGTGCGAGTGATTGTGGGGAAATTCTTGAGCTTTAGCGTTGCGTTCTTTCAAACTAGCGGTCATGCGGAACGCCACTTTCGGGTTTTAGAGCCACAAGCTTTCAAAGCCACATCTCATAGATTTAAACTCAAATCAATAACTAAATAATCCTTCAAATCTATTCAAATACACTTTTTCTCCACTTCAGTTCTGGGTTTTGGAGGAGTTTCTTCTACATTCTGCAGCACAGATCAATAATCCCACTGCCTGTGTTCACTTTTTCCACTCTGGCAGCTTCCTGAAGCTGCTGATCCAGGTCTGAGCAACACTTGACCACGTTTCAGCACAGCTTAAAGGCAGTAACTGGCCACCAGTTCCAACACCAGTTCCAGCACCAGCGTCTCAAACGCTTGACACAGCCCTGCAGACCAGTAAACCCAAGTTCAGGTCTGTTAAATGACGCTAAACCCCTCGGAGCTACCGGTACAGTTCCAGCACAAGCAGAAGGTCAGGGGGGATTATTAGCTTTGCTTTGCGGGAGTGGCTCCATTCTTTCTGCTCGAGCATATGCTGCGTTTTTTTGTTTAGATCCAAGGAACAGAGCTGGAAGGGATTTTCAGTAAGTAGAATCAACATCTCAGTACTTTTATTTAATTACTGTAATCTGCTCTAATCATTCCGGCTAATGGCTGTGTCCCCCAACATTCAGCAGATAATCTTAGATTGATCTCAGACAGACTGGGCTGGGGGTTGCAAAGGCCACACAACATTACCAACACACTACTAACACACTACACACTGTGTAAATACACACTGCATAAACACTGCATAACATTAATTTATCAGTTCACTGATAAATCAAATGTCCACAGTTCTCTTTTCCCCCAGCCACTTTTCTTTAAATGTAGATGATCACCTGTGCATCATGCAAACTCAAAACATTGACGAAACACAATTGATTTATGATTGGATTTCTTTTCAGATTTGTTTCAGATTTGTTTGTATGTTCTGAATGGACACTTTTCTTATTATACAGGTTTATGATTAGGCTGGATATTGATTTGGATCATTTTTTATTTGGCTGGTTTCTGACTAGACTAATTTCTGATTGGATTGAGTTCTGATTTGCCTATATGTTTTGAATGGACTGGTTTCTGATAGATTGGTTCCAAATTAGACTGGTTTCTAATTGGGATAAATATTTTCAATTGGTCTGATATCTGATCAAACCAGCGGTGCTTATTGTGAGTTGGGCTGATTTAAGATTCTATTGATATCTGTTTTGTCTAGTTTCAGAATTAATATTTTTTTGATTTAACTGATATCTGATCAGACTGGTTTCTGATTGGGCTGAGTTATAATTGTGCTGGTGTCTGTTTAGACTGGTTTATGATTGGGTTTATTTATTGTTAGATTTGTTTCTGATTTGTCTGGTTTTGGACTGTACTAATTTCTGATTAGACTGACTGCTTTTGATTGACTTTTCTGGTAAGACAGGTTTTTGATTGGGCTGGATATTAATTTGGATGATTTTTTATTTGATTGGTTTCTAATTTGGATAAGATATTGATTGGGCTGGTTTTGAACTGGTCTCATATTATATAAAATAAGCACAATATAAAATATAAATTGTGCTTATTGGAGCTGGGCTGATTTAAGATTGCATTGATTTCTGTTAGGTTTTGTTTTAAATGATCATTTTTTTGATTGGACTGATTCCTGATGAGGCTGATTTATGACTGGGCTGAGTTCTGACCGGGTCGAGTTCTGATTGTGCTGGTTTCTGGATATCTTACATCAGCCTAAGTTTTTTTTTTTAATTGAGCTTTTGGACGTTTCTCCTGCTGAGAGTTTGGACAGGGCTCCTGCCTGCGGAGCTGAGATGACTTTGAAGAAGGACTTCCTGCTAAGAAGAGTGTGTGCGCGAGTGCTGATGAAGATTGGCAGACGGTAAGAGCTCATGCCCACCGTTACCATGGCACCAGGCGGGCGCTCCGTGGTGTATCTTGGCACTTGTGATGCTAATCTTTTCTCGCACACAGTGGTCAGCTTTTGTTCTCTGCTGTCTCAAAGCGAGAAAGAAGAAAAGAGAAAGAAAGAGAGAGAGAGAGAGAGAGAGAAAGAGAAACCACCACTGCTTTTAAAGGAATTTCAAAGCTCTAAACCACAGGGACGGCTCTTCAGTCTGACCCCCGCTGACCCCTACAGACATCTCCAACATCTCACTGACACTGAGAGTCATCACACTGAGAGTCATCACACTGAGAGTCATCACACTGAGAGTCATCACACTGAGAGTCATCACTCTCCTGTAGGAAATACAGTGTCTTTAATCACTCACTACCTGTACAGGATATTATGGGTTGGATATGCTAATGCTATTCAGTGGAAGCAGCTGAACATCCTCTAAAACTCTGCTTTAGTTTTACAGTGGAGACAGAAGGATAATGTAGTTATGGAAGCAAACTAATACAGCAAACAACTAATATCTGACTGGGCTTGGTTTAGATTAACTGGTTTAATATTGGGCTGTTTTTGATTTAAACTAATTTGGTTTAAAGTAGGTTTTGATCTGGTCTGGTTTCTGATTGTGCTGTGTTCTAATAGAAATGGTTTCCTCTTGGACTGATCCTTAATTAAACTGATTTCTGGTTGGACTAATCCTTAATTAAACTGATTGCTGCTTGGACTGATCCATAATTGGACTGATTAGGCTACGTTTGGATATAACTGAATACTGACTAGGATTTTGCACTTACTGATTTACTATTGTACTGTTTTTGGAGTAGACTAGTTTCTGGTTGGACTAATTTTGATTGGTCTAAGGTGGGTGGGGCTTAAAAGAAGGTGTTCACAGTGGACAGAACCCTCTTCTGAGAACTACCAATAGAGATTCGAGGTAAAACACCTTCTCCTAAGCCCCGCTCACTTGTAAAAACTGTGCCAAAACTCAGAAGCAAAAGATTAAAGAAGAAGCAAATGAGAGATTTTAGAACAGAAGTCTTTATCAGCAAAATCCACAGAAAATTCACACTAATATAACTAAAATAATATTTAAATAACTAAAAGCTAAAATTTCCTTTCAATACTTAACATTTTGATTGCAGAAAAAAAATTTGAGTAAAAGTTTTGGCACAAAATTCATTCTAAAGTTTTCTTGAAAAATTAAGGTTTTGAAAAGAGGTTATATGAGTGATGCATTAGAAAAAAAGCCGTGCAAAATTTCAATAAGAAGCTGGCTTAAACAACAAAAGTTTGTATACACTGAAAAATGGAACTGTTTGATACTTTTTGGTGCTATAGAAAGTATATTAATCATATTATCATTTTAGATATTTTTTTAAAAAAGGAAATAAAGCAAAAAAATAAGAAGCAAACTTCTTAAAGCAGAAGCCATATGTATTGGCTGATAGCATCAGAAATGCTAAATGCTCTCACTCTAACAGAGGAACTGCTGCAGCCGCTGATTCACTCAGAGCTCAGAAAGCTGTTTAACAGCCGTGGCTAATTGTCGCCCACGTGCAGCCCGGGCCCGGACCCGTTCCTCTGGATCCGCTGACTCACTGAAAGCCTTTAAAATCACAGACACTCGCTGTTTTCTCTTTTTTCAGTGAAATTCCGTTTCCTGTTTTGTGCAGCTCATAATAAAAGCTGATGAAAAATCCCTCATCAGGCCGTCCTGAAGCAGACGTTCCTTGGCAGAGCCTTCAGTCTGTGAGATCTGTTCCAGCAGGATCTACTGCTGCTACTGTAGTTATACTCCCTCCACCCCCGCCCTCATCCCCGGCCACTTTATCAGAAACACCTCACTTCTGGCTCTGTTGTGCTGGAGTAGAAGAAGAGACAGTATAAATCACAATTACACAAAAAAAATGATAGTGACATATAATAAAGTATGGATTAAATGAATAGTATTTTGTCTAGCGTAGTGGATAACAACACCACACTGCTTGCTGCAGACCAGTCTGGGATCAGTTCACCAGCCATGTAAGCATACTCACAACACCTACTCCTGTTTCTATACATTCTGCACATCCATTTCTTTTAGCTCTACTGATCATATAGGAGCAAGTTGTAGTCCTATAATTACAAATTGTAGTCCTGTTTCTGTTTCTGTATCTGTTACACTTATATAGCACCTTTCTAGAAACCCAAGGATGCTTTACAATTTACACGTTTTACACACAACCATTCATACACATCCACTCATACACACACCGTTGAGAAGCGGCAGCCAATAGCACACAGCGTACTCTCAACCGGAAACAACCGTCCACCTGAAGGACTGCATCAGGCACTGCAGCATTTATCCAGGACAGAGTGCCAATTCATACTTATATACATATATTTCAAGATAATTCTTTGCTATTTGAGCTAAATGGCATCTGATTGATGTAAAAAAAGAGAAATAATAAAAAAAGAACAACATGCCATGCAAAAGTTCGGGTCGTAGGAGGATACAGTGACTGCTCTTGTGAAAATATGCACTAAAATATAAGTGATGAGTGTAGAAACAAGGCAATGGTCATAATGTTCTGAACGAGCTGTGTATATACGTAACAACACACTATATCTTCAAAGAAACATACTGTACAGTAATGCATATTATATATATATATATATATATATATATATATATATATATATATATATATATTTTTTTTTTTAAATATTTAATTTGTGCAAAATCTGTTGTATATAGTTCTTTATAGCACTATTGATATATTATATTTATTAATAGTAAATCCCAACAAGCCCCTTTTTGTTTTTGCATAGATACACATATAATATAAGTATAATATTATAAAACACAAAAATTTCAATTTCAGAAATCCCTTAACTCAACAAACAAAAATGCTTCTCAGCATTAAGACCCCCAGCTCAGCAGCTGAGCTCCACAAAAAACAACACCAGCTCAAACAGAGGCCAGTGATCCCAGCAGAAACCAGAGTAAGTAAGTAAGTAGGTCACCAGTTAAAGTAAGGATTAATCCCAGTACAGACTGGTCAGATCCACTCACACGAGGCGGCGCGGTCCGAAGTCCGGCTGGGCGTCTGGAAGCGAACGGTCAGCCTGAAGCACATGGAGCTCCAGCACTAAACAAAACACTGACACCTATCAGCTGTAGCCCCGCCCACCGCCGGCCCCGGGGGGGCGCTGCTCCACAGACCCTGCCTACATTAACTACAGGGACCCCCGGGGGCTCAACAAAAACAAAGAGACCCGACAAATGGTGAAACAAAAGGGGGATCTGAGGGGGAAGTTCTGCTTTCTTAAGTGAAGCTGAAGCACTTTAACCAGGAATCTCTCAGACAGACGGGATCTGAATCATTAAAAAACAGAACAATTCAGATTTTATAACCAAATCCAATGTTTATTTCAATCTTTAATGTGACCCAAACAGTATCTGATATTTATCTGATATTTAACAGTTTATACTGTGTATCTGGATATGGATACACAAAACATCAAAGCTTTACATGAACTGATGAACGGAATGACTTATTTCTGATTAGACTGGTTTCTAAATTGACTGATTTCTGATTGCTGTTCACACACATTGTTTTAATGTGACTCAAACAGTATCTGATATTTATCTGAACAGTTTAGCTAGCAACGCTTCACATGAAGTTTCAGTTTCATTTGAGCTTCTTTTTAACTGGACTGATTTCTGACTGAACTGATTTCCGATTGGACTGGTTTCTAATTGGACTGATTTCTGATTGGGCTGCTTTTGGAATAGACACATTTCTGGTTGGTTCAATTTCAGCCTGGACTGATTTCTGATTGGATTAGGATTAGAAAATTATTTTAGTTGGGCTGATTTTTGATTGAAATATATTCTTATTGGGTTCATTTTTGATTGGACCGATTGCTATTTAGAGTCATTTCTGATTGGACTGATTTCTGATTGGACTGCTTTTGGAATAGACACATTTCTGGTTGGTTCAATTTGTGCCTGGACTGATTTTTGATTGGATTAGGATTAGACAAATGTTTTAGTTGGGCTGATTTTTTGATTGAAATATATTCTCATTGAGTTCATTTTTGATTGGACCTATTTCTATTTAGAGTAATTTCTGATTAGACAGATTTCTGATTGGATTTTGTCCTCACTGGGTTGATGTCTAATTGTCCTGAATTCTGAATTCTGGACTGATTTCAGACTACTTTCAGATTTGACTGGTTTAAATTGGACTGATTTACGATTGGGTTAGTATTTGGATTAATTTGGTTCCTTGTTACCTTTTTTTGTGTGAGTCCTTATCTCTCTGAATCTCTTTATTATGCTGTTACTGATGTAAATCACTATGAATATAAAGAGTGTGCTGTATAAAGAGTGTGCCCCTCCCCCTGAATGCAGCGTAACGCTCATGAATAAAGTGTTAATGAAGTGCAGTCTGCTCAGCTAAAAGAGGCGGCTCCCTCCACTGACCTGGAACTGATCATTTCACCCCGAGAATATGGAGATACACACTCCCTAATCCCTCACAGCCTGAGTTTAACAAGACAGAGCTGAGTTAATCAGTATGAGCCAGATTTATCACTGTGTTAACTCTGTGTTTATCTGTGTTAACCCATTAACCTGTAATTGTATATATATATATATATATCAGCCATTAGCCAGTTACTTACAGGAAGTGATGAAGTGGTAATTCATGAAGGGATCCCAGGTGGGACTTTTTGTCTTTTATTTAGTACCAGTCAAAAGTTTGGACACACCTTCTCATCCAATGTTTTTTTTTTCTACCATGATTGACAGTAGGTACAGATCCCTCCCTCAGGTGAAGTCTTCAGGTCAATCCAGCTGTGTTCTGTCTGAGGTTCTCAAACCAGCAGAAAAAATTGTGGAAAATTTAACTGATCTAGTGGGTGGGGCTCTGATGGGGGTTAATATGTGAGTGACCTATTGATTGATTCATTCATTTTTATTTTTTGCACTTGGGGTGTTTACAGGGCCAGTCGTGATCCAAGTGGAAATACAGCGAGTTTTGCAAAATATGTGCCCTTTAAATAAGAATTAATTCGATTTGTACCAGATTTTAAACATTGCTGTAAAGCTTTGGTTGATCACCACCAGGACGCTGGATGATCACCACTTTTCCAACAACTGGGTACAGAATGGAGCACCATGATTCCAGAGAACACAGTTTCACTGCTCCACGACCCCACCAATCAGTGCTGGGGAGTTTCATACCCACACCTGGCAACCAGATAACTCAAAGCTACTTTTCTCCCAGTGCATCTGTACAAAGACTAGACTTAAGCTATGTCTGTATATTTATACATCTTTACATTTATACGTCTGTCTACTGACTGCTCTGGGAATTACTGTTCATCTAATAATGATCAGAACCGGAAACCGAGAGGTAAGATAAGGACAGGGATGAAAGATCAGACTCAGAGAAGAACAGAGTCAGAAAGAAAACTCCACAGTCACTCTCTAAAACACCCTGCCAGGAACAGCCCTGGAAAAAAAAGCTTCCAAAAGAAAGTAGGACAAACATGTTTGGTTTCCACCACAAGCCAAACCAAAGCACTTCTGGCTTTTTTATATTTTCCTTAAAAAACATGCAGACATTCTCCTCCAGTCTGTGGGAAAGAGCTGCTCACATTCCTGCTCCAGGTTGAGCTGCTTAACCGAGACCAGTGAGAGCTGAGACACGGCCTGTAGGTTCTGTTAGTTTCCTTTCTGTACAAATAAAGACAGTGTTGTCCACCACGCTGTCCAATTTACAACAAAACTAGATCCCAAAGGTAGAGCCAGGTATGCTTATTTATTTACTGTACATGCCCTATTCTGCCAGATCAAGTGTCTCAGACTGCCTTCATTGATCTTTCACTACAGAATATTTTTTTTTCCTCTGGATGCCTAGTTTGTTTAGTAAATGTTTCCAATATTTCGACATGAAAGTATGATTCATGTATTTATTTTAAAACTATCAAAACTATTTACATTTCCCTCAAAGTACAATACATGAGTTCAGATATGTTCACCACTGAAACAAAGCAAAGTATTTTTTAATGGTATTTGGAAATTATGAAAACAGAAATCTTTATATATTAGAAAGAAATTTACTATTGGCAAGAATATAAAACTATATATATATATATATATATATTGCTGATCTTTGAATAATGATAAAAAAAAGTCAAAAAAGCCAAAAACAATAACATTATAGTGCCTTGCTTTGCTGATGTTATTAATACAACTATGCTTTTATCATGTTATTACAATTGTGATTTTAAACTATTATTTCTTTCTTTATTGTTATTATAATGTTATTACTATTGTGTAAAATAACTGTGCTATATTGTGTTGTAACATTAAATACTGGGGAAAAATTTAAACATGCCAAAATTAGCACAGACAAAATTAACTAGGCAATTATATTTTAATTTATGTGAATATTCCCAGATGTAAATGTAAATATAAACTGCTAAAGTATAAATCATAGAAGTATTTCTATGAGTTACAACAATAAAGATTAGTGCTACCACTAATAAGGAAGAGTATACAATGAAACAGTACGTTATGATTAAAACTTGGTGAAACAGCTCAATTTAAGATACAAGCTTATGCAAATGTCTTTGCCCCCCCCAGACATTTTTTACTGTATGCAATGCTTAAACTTAATGCTTAATCTGACAATAAATAAAGACACATTTTTTTTGCAAAGTTTTTTCTGCGTTTACATGCTGCAAGATAGCGTGTATAAAACTAAACTTTTCTAAATTGATAAAAAATATATATTTGTACACACCTGTACAAACAGCAAAATACAACAAACAATTTTTAGAGTTTGTACTATTTAGAGTTTACATTTACGTATCATGCTAAACTGAAAAATTATGATCTCATTTGTCAGCTTCATCCGGATTTTATATTTATATTAATAATAAATTTCTCTCTCCTGTGTTGCATTGCATTAATAATCAGCATTGTTTCTGTGCTATAATAAACACAGCCAGTACAGTTATTTTCTGCAGATGATAAATGGTAGAAATATAAATTGATATAAAGTGCAGACCCCCCATGTGGTGCTGTACCTGTACCTGGTTCCCCATGGTGTCAGGATGGTCAGGGTCTCGGCGGGTGAGCGTCGGCTGGTGGTTGGAGTGGTTGGAGAGTGGTTGGAGTGGTTGGAGGTGGTGGATGGAGGTGAGAGTGAGTGTTCAGCCGGGCCTGAAGGGTGTGTTTATCATCAGACATACCTCAGCACTGCAGGTTTATACAGGAGACGGGCGGAGTGAGGGATGGCAGCGGTTGACGCTTCAGGCGCTGACCTTCCTGAACCGCTGAAGCGCTGAGAGGGGCGTGGCTACAGAGTGGCAGGAGTCGCGGCAGGAGTCGTGGCAGGAGTCGTGGCAGGTCGAGCTCTACCTGCTGGAGCGACCTTTACCTGAGGAGCGGCTCGTCACTGTTTACCTACGGTTTCTGTTTTCATTGCTGAAAAGCAGAATGGTTGCTAGACGCCTCCACAGCACTCGCTGAAGGACGTGATTCCCACGCTGAGGTGGAGAAAATTTAATAAATTACTGAATAAATACTGTAGTCTTAATATATTTTTGTTTGTATTTACCTCAGCAGTCTTTAACTTCTACTTCTAGTGATAAAACTCCTGCATCCGGACTGCAATTGAAAAAATAGGCTCTCAGTCACATGACATCATGACATCGCGGCGTTCAGTAGCTCCTCCATTTCCACTCGCTGTTGTGTTTTTAACGTGGATCTCCGTGGAAACCGTGGAACGCCCAAAGTGTAATTACGGTGTGCAGCAGTGGACAAATAGCTATTTTATTAAACGCGAGGAGACGAAACTCAGAGATGTTCATCCGGACGGGACTAAAATTACCGGAGGACCACGAAAAATGCAGCGAAATACAGTAGACAATTCAGCCTGTAATTTTTTTCAGAGGACGTCCGAGAAACACTTGTACATGATCGTTCTGGACGGTAATAAAAGAAAATATTACCCCAGGACCCCTGAAAAACTAATCCTGTCCGGTTAGGGCTATTGACTCATTATTATTATTAGTAGTATTAATTTACAATGTAGGAAATTGTAGAAAAATGTAAAAGCATTGTCCCAACTTTTGACTGGTAGTGGATGACTGGACCCACATAACCTTCTTCCATTGCTCTAGACTCCGATCTTTTACATCCCTAGCAAACTGAAGCTGTTTTTTGCTGGTTATCCTCACTGATAAGTGTTTTTCTTAAGGCTTCTCTTGAGTTCCTTCACTGCATTATGTAAGTGGAAAAGCTCTTACTTTCACTATTAAACATGACCCTGAGTTCTAGTGTTCTAGTGTCTGACCACATTTCCTCCTCAAAGATGATATTAAGATAAGATAAGATAAGATAAGAAACTTTTATTGCCGTTGCACAGTGTATAACGAAATTTAGCAAGCAATCCTTAAGGTGCCTGAACAAAAATAAAATAAAAACAGCTCTATATACAAATACACAAAATTTACAGTGTATGTATAAAAATATATACAATACATGGAAAAAGTACGCATGTGTGTTTGAAAGTCCAGTTATTAAGGATTTGTTTTGTTTTGTTATTTTTCAGTTCCTTGGTAGTGGTCTGAGAGCGTACAGTACTGGGTTAAAAACTGTTTTTCCTGATGTTCCCCCATTTTAATAATGCATTAGATTTTAGTAGTTCGGGAAATCTCCTTAGATATTTTCTCTGCTGGATTCATGATGCCAATAATTAGACTCTTCTAAAACAGATTAAAATCTTTTCAACATGGTTGTTTAACAAGTGAGAAGCTACTCTCTGCATCAGTTAGGGTTAAATAACTTGTTGGCATCCGAAGTGAGGCTCTTTGGTTCGATTTATTTAGTTAAATACAGTTGTTGAGCTCTTTTTTTTATCTGGGCAGTGGATATAAAAACTGATTCAGAATCAGTCCCTCTGTCAAAATGTTCCATGAAGTGATCGGAGCAACATTCCCGAGCTGTGACTGTTCCTGAGCGCTGGCCTGATCCCAGCTGGCAGGAATTCCCCTCTGTTTCTGCACCTCTAATAAAACCGAGCGGCTGCTTATTATCGCTGCTGCTCTCCGGCTCGCTCTAATTAACGCCTGCTTTGCTCTGGTTTTGATACGCGGCTGTTTTAACGTTTTTAAGTTTCTCCTCTTTGACTGAAAGTCGAACGGTGAACCAAAAACACCCAGAAACACCCAGAAACTTTCCCGTAGCTCGCGGCTCTGAGACCGGCAGCGAGGGGAGCTTATCTTCAGCAGAAGCCCTGAAGGTTTGCTTAGGATGCACTTTTCCAGAGGAGGCAGAAACTGCTGAACTGTGACACAATTATTTTACTTTCTTCTGAAAATGTAACCACTGAAAAAGAAATGATAAAAACACAGAATAGTAAAGGCTTATAAAGATGTCCAGTGGGCACAGGTAAGTTAAAAAGGTAAGGTGCTCTATTAAGTTTAGGTCTGTAGGGCTCCAAGTGGCAGAACGGTTGCTAGACTCCTCCACAGCACTCGCTGAAGGAGGTGATTCCCACACTGAGGTGGAGAATTTTTAATAAATGACATGATTGTATTCTTAATATATTTTTGTTTGTATTTACCTCAGCATTCCTTAACTTCTACTTCTAGTGATAAAACTCCTGCATCCGGACTGCAATAAAAAAAGAGTTTTTAGGCTTTCTCGGTCACATGACATCATGTCATTGCGGTGTTCAGTAGCTCCTCCATTTCCACTCACTGTTGTGTTTTTAATGTGGATCTCCGTGGAAACCGTGGGGTGCCCAAAGTGTAACTACGGTGCGCGGCAGTGGACAAATATCTATTTTATTAAAGGCGAGGAGACGAAACTCAGAGATTTGCGTCCGAACGGGACTAAAATTACTGCCACTATCATGCAGCTCATGCAGCTGGACATCAGCTGCTGGAGCCCTGAAAGAGCCCAACAATTTTTCCTTGCTCTCTCTGGGTGAAAACTGAGCGTTTCCTGTTTCCTTTGTTGGTTTTCTTTGTATTCCTTGTTTCTATGTTTTGGTTTATTTTTCTTTATTTCTGGTTCTTAGTTTGTTTTCTTGTTTATATTGTCTTATGTTTCGTTTTTATACACCTGTGTCCATGGAAGTGATTGAAACACCTGAGTGCAATGATTGGTGAGTATCTTGTTCTTATTCAGCAAGATTTTTTTTTTCACAATGGTTTGGTTGGCTTTATTTTTATAACTTCAAAATGTTATTATGCATTAATTGTTAATTATTGAAATTGATGTTTTTTGTTATATCAATTGCTTTTAAAATTCTACTCCTAATTTTACAGTCTAAGTTTTAAAGGTAAAAAAAATATATATTAAAAATTAACAGCTCAGAAAAAAAACTTGTTTTACAGCCAACAATTCAAAAATGAAGGCAACCAAACCATTGTGGAAAAAAAAAATCTAGCTGAATACAAGATATAGGCAATATAGTGGTAATATAGTGTATTTGAGTTGAGTGTAAATTCAGAAAATGTGTTTATTTAAATGTATTTAAATACCTCTTTCACAAAATATTAGGAAATAAAGCTCACAACAGTTTTTTTTTAGTTCTTTTCATATTTGTAGAAACCACAAGAGCTTTCTGAGGACTGCAGCTCAAACCACAGAAACAGAAAACAGCTCTTTCTGATGTGCTGTGAGGGAAACATCTGGCAGGTCGAGCTGCTGGAACACATTGTTTGGTTTCTGAGCTGAGAGGACGAGTGAAGTCTGGAGGGAGGAAGAGGAGGGAAGTGTTGGGCGATGAAGAACAGCATCTCAGGAGCTCTGGGCGGAGAGTCAGACCTCAGCATTAAAGCAGGAATTCAGAATCCCTCCTTTACCCCAAATATAGAACCACTATATACGGCATCCCTGTTCTGCTAAAAAATGAAGAGAGTACTTGAGTTTCTGAATCAGTTTTTTTCTGATTTTGCTATTTATAGGTTTATGTTTGAGTAAAATGAACATTGTTGTTTTATTCTATAAACTACAGACAACATTTCTCCCAAATTCCAAATAAAAATATTCTCATTTAGAGCATTTATTTACAGAAAATAAGAAATGTCTGAAATAACAAAAAAGATGCAGAGCTTTCAGACCTCAAATAATACAAAGAAAATGCAAAAAAAAGTTCATATTCATAAAGTTCTAGGAGTTTTCAAAGTTTTAATCACAGTTTTTTTTTTTTTGTATGCATCTTGGCATCATGTTCTCCTCCACCAGTCTTACACACTGCTTTTGGATAACTTTATGCTGATTTACTCCTGGTGCAAAAATTCAAGCAGTTCAGTTTGGTGGTTTGATGGCTTATGATCATCCATCTTCCTCTTGATTACATCTTGATTGAACTTTTATATAATCTTATTTACCTGACTGTAAAATTTAGAGTAGAATTTCAAAGCAATTTATTTTTTGATAACAAAAAGAAAAAAACAACAATTAAATTAACTTACAATTTAGGCTTAATATGTTTTTTTTAAGTTTTAAAAATGAAGGCAACCAAACTATTAAGAGAAAAATGTATCCAAATATAGTAGATATGCTTAAAAATCAGGTTTTGGCTGGAGGTTAGAATATAGACTACATGTGGAGCAGTGAAATTTACAGACCTGGATTGTAAAACAGTAGTTTATGAGAGATAATACATCCATTCTGTAGTCTATAATAGTGAATAATGTGCTTGATAGTGTCTCCCTCTAGTGAACAAAACACAAAAGTGCAAAAGAGGTTTCAAAAGTCAGCACACTTTTAATCAGCACAGGTAGAGCATAATGTATTGAGAATTCCCAAATTACACACTACTACCTATGTGCTGTACTATGATAGTCATAAAATTCCAAATTCTATATTCTAAATTCGTTAAAAAATACTTAAAAAAATACTTTTTTAAAAAATACTTTTTTTTTCTAATTGTAATCCATCATATAATGTTAGCATTATTGCACTTCTACTGCACCATCTGTATCTACCGAGTGTTCTGCTGACCTCCAGCTCTTTATTATTTAATGTGTGAGGATATGATGACCACAGGATCTCCCAACCCACCACTTTATCCAGCTTTATCCAATTTTAAAAGTCATCTAGTGCATTCGAGACTTTATTTAATTTGTTCTAAAACACAAATTGATTTTAGTTTTAGTTAAGAATTTTTTTAGCTTTTAAAATTCACTTAAATATATAGATAGAGTACAGAGTAGGATTGCAATGATTTACCAACATAATTGACAAAGTCATTAATAAAAACTACACCAAATGTTCTGGACAGAAATGTAATGCATTTAAACATGTCTTCTGGGCATTTAAATTCCACTTCCTGCTGTTTCTGCTCTTTGGACACCTAGAAGAAGCAGAGAGACACTGTGTTCAATGATCAACAGAAATTGAACAACATTGAACAAAAAATATTATTTGACTATCAAAAAAAGTCATTAGTTGCAGCTGCAATATAGAGAATTTGATTTGGGCTTCTGAAAAGCTGAAAATGTCCTGTATTGCAAATGTAGAAATGTAGATATTGAATATATAAATCTTTAATAATTCATACAATGGTTTATTTTAAAAGTAACAAATCTTTTTTTAATATTTATCACTGAAAGTAAGAGGCTGCTGCAAAATATACAGAATAAATACAATATAAACTCTACACACTGATCTTACAGGAGATTACAGGACTGATACAGAACAATAGAACAGTTTTACAGTAAGATAAATTAAAATAAAATATTCTTTATTTTTTACTAAAACGACTCAAAACCATTACAGACTCAGTACAGTATCAGAGCATGATGTGTGAACAGAATAATAATACATATAAATCATTATATACATACTGTACCACTAACTTAAAGGCTAGTTTTACAGACATGGACTTAAATAAACCCCATTTACCCCAGACTAATGTGGCCGAGGCTGAGGTGGTATCTGTGGTATTTGCTCCAAGATGTTCCAGCAGGTCTTTTAAGTTCTGAGAGGTGGAGCTCCACCTTTCTCCATCAGTCTGAGGTCCAGTTCTGGTATCTTTACATGTCCTTTGTACAGGTGATGGTGGACAGGGACCAGTATGATGGATGAGCAACACACGGTTCCTTCTGTAACCATTATTAAACTATTTTTGTTCTTGTGCTGCAGTAGACTTTATTTTAGTTCCAATAAAAAGGATAAATGAGTCGGTAACACTTTATTTTAAGGTCCACAAACTAGGCGTTTATTAATGTCTTATTATTTGCTTAATAAAGCCTTAATTAGACATTCGTAACTGATTTATTCACTACTTATTACTACTTTATTCTGTGTTATTAAGTGTTAGTGGTGCTTAATTAAGGATCTGTGATTGATTAAATATATTTATTCAGTTCTTTTTAGTGTCTAATTAGTGATGAACTGAACCTCACTTTAGAATATGGTGCACACCTTGGTCTATTAGTGACTTATTAACCCTTTATTAACCCCTTATTAACTCTTAATAAACTCAAGCACAGCCATAACCTTTCCAAACTCACATAGATTAATCAAACTGCTGATAATTATACACTTATAACATGAAGAATTAGCTAATAGTTAATTCTTAATAATCTGCTAAAAACAGGGTGCTGACTTAACTGTTTATAGTGCACAAAAGAACTAATACAGCCATTATTAATCATTCCTGCTTAACAGACTACTAATTAAGCATCAATAAAACTAATAACACAGAGTAAAGCATAATAAGTCGTGAATAAATCATATACACATGTCTAATTCAGGCTTTATTAAGCAAATAATAAGACATTAATAAGCACCTAATTTGTGTTGAGCATCTCTGCAAAGTTTTCTGATGGAAAGATGCTCCAACCCTAATTATGTCAATTATGGACATAATAATCTGAGCATCGTTAAAGTGTCTCAGGTCTTTCTGCTGTAAATTCTTATCTAAAAGAACCAACTGTTTAGTTACCACAGAATGATTTAGATCAGTTTAAAGCTTAATGTTCTTCATTTGGCTTTCACTTAAAAATATTACAATCAATAATATAATATTTTAATATAAAAGTGCTAAATAGAAATGTTCAACTCTGCTGCTGGTTTAAACCTCAGAAATGTTGAGAAATGTTGAGAAATGTGTGTCTACTTTCAGGGGATTAAATATAAATCTATGTTATAACATTAGCCTTGTTGGGCAGTTCTTCCACTCCCTGATATTACAACAACTCTGGTGTTAGTCTCAGTTAGCCTGTAGCTAGCTTAGCTAGCTAAAAAGGAACCACAGCTTTTAGAATTTAGACTTCTGAACCCCTTTAAAGAGCTATATTCACAGAGAAACAAGGGTTTTTTTTTTTATTTGTCTAGAATGAATATAATGTAATTTAAGGAGCTTTTGCAATGGCATAAAACCCATATATACAGTTGCAAGAAAAAGTATATGAACCCTTTGGAATTATACTTGGATTTGGCTGTTTTTGGTACATACTATACATTTACAAAGACTCTAAAAACAGAAACTACTGTAAATGAGTGATATGAGCTTTTTAGGGTCAAATTAGAGCAGCAAAACTTCAAGTTTACGTGAACTGAAAACAAAAATCATTTAGTATTGAATATCCCTTAAATAATCTATTTAAAAATGTATATTACATTAGAAGTAATTAAGGGACATACTGTAAAACTCACCTAAACAGCCAAAAGACTTGAGAATAATGAACTATATATCCTACATTTAACTAAATAGCTGCATTCTGGAACCAGGAACATTCGTTTGCAGCGGGAAATACAGAATAATACTATGTTCTTTAGTGCAAACTGTGTGATGTTTTAATGGTTTCCAATAAAACTGGTGGAAATGTGAGCTGATTCACTGAAAAACAGCACTAATAGTTGAGTAAAATGTCTGTGGGATTTTATGTAACACACTTAAATAATGTTTTATGCAACCTTGGAACTGACCAATAACCATACAGTATATTTAATATATAAGGAATAATGAGAGTTTTTTTAGTAAAAAAAATGTATTAAGACTGTTTGTGGAACTTCCTATACATTCACAGATTTTGTAAGTGGACCTAATGTGGAATTAAAAACAGAAACTAAATGAGTCATATGAGCTTTTAAGCTCTTTAACCACAAGCAGCAAAAAGTCATGTTTATGTGAAATGGAATGATCAGAATGCTGTTTTAATAAAGTGACGTAAGCAAACACAAAATAAAACGAGTATAAAAAGTTCAATCCTGGTCCTCTTCAGAAAATAAAATGAAAAGAGAATAAAAAGATGCACTCGTTTTATACCAGAGTTTCCGGTAACGTGTCAATACCGTCCGATGATAACAGCGGCCAACCCTGCCATTTCTCCTGATAATTTCCCGCTGCAGGGTCTGTAATGTCTTTGTGAAGAGGTGCTGCCCCCTGGCTGCTGGGAGGGTTACTGCAGTCACTGTGGCGGTTTGTATTTGAGGACTCCTGTAACGTGGGGGTTCTTGTTAGACTGGGGTATAGTGTCTCCTGTGATTGGCTTTTGACTTCTGAAGTATTTCGTAGTTTCCATGGTGACGATACCAGGCTGTCCCAGGATTGGTCGAGTGGGCTGTCTCTTGTGGGGCTGCTGTGGGCGCGTGCCACAGGTAGGTGGGTTCTACCTTTGTCTTGAATCGGGGAGGTGCATGTTCGACGGACTGGTATCTTCACATCGCCGTGTTGACTGTGGAAGGGTTTTGAAGGGCTGGTGAAGACTGAATCTGATAGATCAGAATCTGCAACACAGAAAAATAACTGATTACCAAAAATAAAAGGTCTTATTCCATTGGTGTTTCATTCATTTTGAAATGTCTAGTCGTGTCTCTAGCATGAGTGAATGCCATGAGTGCTCCGGTGGTCCTGTATAACTCTGCTTTAGTCCGGTGGAGGAGTGGGCAGAGAGAAACGATAGGATTTTGGCTCTTGCTCATGAATATTCATACATGCAAACATATCGCCTCTGATTGGCTAACAGCACTGCAACACCAGGAGGCAGCGAGACGAACTAACACTAATAACAATCTTTGCAGTGTCATATGTTACTTTACAACATGTGTAATAATGCCCTGCTAAGTGCAGTTCAGAGACTGACCTAGTCTTAGAGTCTCTGTAAAACGCAAAATCCACTGGAGATCCTATTTAAACCTATAATTACACACAGAGGAGGGTGGTTCAGGTCCAGAAAGTAAAAATCCACTTTTAACTAGTGTAAACTGAACTGTTGTAAACATACGCCTACCTATCTCAATTGTACTTGGTTGGTGGTGTTTTTCCTCCATAGACTAATTCTAACCATTAGTTTCTTAGCTCTGAATTACTGGGTAAAGTATATAAACACTGATGTGTTAGTCGCACAAATAACACAGGAATGAACTGCATGCTGTTTTTAGCACTGTTAGCTCCTATCTGACGAGACGGCGTCGCTGCCCATCTTCTGCTCTGACTGTGGGCAGTCCCAAGCCGAGGTGGACGGGGCCATGAATACTAATTCAAGGGTTGATGTAGACACGGTGCTTTTCCTGATCAACTCGTTTTTCTGAATATTTTCTTTTACTAGTTACTGCAGAGAATGGAGGTTCTTGAGAGACCTACTGTATTTCACAATCAACAAGAAAAAGAGGATTTTAGTGGAAGGAACCCTTTAAAAAAGCATTTTGACATTCAGATAACACCATGCTAATTGGTGTACACAAGTTTTAGGTACCTGATATCTACATTAGCCTCCAGTGTAAATCCAAAGAAGCACCAAACAAGTCTCAACTGATCGCCTACATTCAAGGTGAAAGCAGAGCCTGGGACTATTGTACGTACATGTCTGTGTGTGCAGATGATCATGAAGCCCAGACTTTAATGTAGCATGCCACGTTCCCCACATATTGGTCCTATCTTCATCTAAAAAACAGGAACAGTGTTTAGTTTCGTTATTCAACAGTGTACCTGTACTTATAATAGCAGAAAAAACATCTAAATGCTCACATAATTCAACTATAATATACAACAGAAAGGAAATGGTGAGCTTTATAAAGCTGTAATATGTTCAAATGATGCAGTGATTTGTTCTGACATCACTAAATGAGTGTAGAGGGCGCTCTATAATGCTCATATGAGCCAACATTAATTCTGACACACTAAAATTCACTACACAAAATGCAGAGGGAGCTCTACAATGCTCTATTATGTTCTATAATGCTCAAATGAGCCAACATTTCTGCTTACACACCATAATACACTGCATAAAGTGTAGGCAGCGCTCTATAATGCTCATGTGATACTCTATAATGCTCTGTAACGCTCTATATGAGTCAACATTCATTCTGAAAGACCGTAAAACACTACATGAAGTGTAGAGGGAGCTCTATAATGCTCATGTGTCTCTCTATAACACTCCATAACGCTCTATGATGCTCTATAATGCTCATGTGCCTCTCTATAATGCTCTATAATGCTCTATATGAGCCAACACTCATTCTGACAAACTGTAATTCACTACATGATGTATAGATGGAGCTCTATAATGCTTTAGAATGCTCATATGAATCAAAATGAACTCTAACAGACTGTAATACACTACAGGAAGAAAATAGGTGCTCTATAAAGCACTATAATGTTCATATGATCCACACACTCATTCTGACAGACTGTAATTCACTACATGAATTGTAGAGGGAGCTCTAGTATGCTCTATAAAGCTCATATGAGCCAATATTCATTCTGAGGTAGTGTAATTCACTACAGGAAGCAAAGAGGATGCTCTATAAAGCTATATAATGTTTATATGATCCATACTGCCATTCTGACAGACTGTAACACACTACATGAAGCATAGGAGGCATTCTTTAATGCTATAAATACTGTAATTCTAGAATATAAACTAGAAATAATATTCTGTTGTATTTCTTTGTACTCATACTGACCGGTGTGAGGGAGGGGAGGGGGTACAGGGACGTTGTTGTCTCCAGCAGGGGGCAGAATCTGTGGACTCAGCTGAACCTCTCTGTCCCCCACAGGAAGCCACTGGGACAGAGTGGGGGAGTTGTTTTCATAAGGAGAAACTTCTCCACTGGACGCTTTATTAGAGTCACTGGAGGAGCAGCATTCCCCCAGACTGAGAGAATCCTCTGAGAGCAGCTTGGATGGACTCCTGCCAAACATCAAACACCAGCATCTCACACTCTATCACTCTAAACACACCATTAATCACTGACAGAACACACACTCCCACTCACAATGCTTTCACAATTTTGCTTAGTTACGCTTTCAGTCTTTTCAAAACCCGTGTTCAAACAGAAAGAATAAAGAATAGATTAAACTGAGAAGTTTAGCATTAAGAAAAAAAAAATAATGAACATAATAAATAAATAAAATGATACATAAAACCAAACCCCCCTATTCTGTATATGATGAGTGTTTTACTCACTCTGAGTGACAAGCTTTTCTCCTCAGCAGGTAATCCACCACGTCACAGTCCGTCTCCAGCAGACTCAGCAAAACCTCATCCTGAAGCTCCGCTGGAATCTACATCATCATCATCATCATCATCATCATCATCATCATCATTATATTAATCATTATCATTATTATTATCTTCATCATCACCATCATCACAGTCATCTCTCAGTGCAATCTTCATCATTATTTTACTATACAAATTGTAATAAAATCTATATAAACCTAATTACAACAAACAGTCTCTATATGGAACTGATTATTTTAGTTATTTTAAGTAGTTAAATTGTAAATGTTGTGTAGCCACAGTGTGGCTTAATTTTAAAGAAGTTATTAGCATAGGCATTAAAGTGTATAACAAAGAAAATGGGTGTAGTGTGAACAAAAAATATATATTTTACTGTCACTATTAACATAGGTTCAGTGTAACAAAGAAAATTTGTACAATGAAACCAGGGAAATTGGTGTTGAACAATTGAACATGGTTAAGCATCAAAATGTTCCCAGTCTGGTTTTCTTCTATTCATATCTAATGTATTTTATGGACTATAATGTGAACCAGATTATAAATTAACTGACACTATTATCAATGAATCCTTAAAGTGAACAAGGGTGTCACCATGTTTTCCTTCTAATTCAGCACTTCTTAGTTTTCTTTGAAAGAAAAAAAACTTTAAATGAAATTGTAAGGATTTTAAATGCATCTTATAGTCTTATGAAAAATATGGTATTGCACAAACACGTGGTCAGATTATTAAACTCGCTCTCCTGCTCACCATAAAGAGGGACTCGTGAGAGATGATCATTCTCTGGATCACTCTGATGACGGCGGCGCTCTCCTCAGCTCGGGCCGAGCTCTGAACAGTGAACTCTTTCTCCGTTCCCTTCAGTTTGTGCAGAACGTTTGGCCCGAAGATAGTGGCCAGATTCAGAGTGGTCATCTTATTCCCTGCAACCTGAGAGACTCAGATTATTAAAACAAGCAAACAGACTATATCTACGTTTAGAGTGTTATTAATGTAATGCAGATCTGTCCTCATAGCTGAACATATTCATATTAAACATATTCTGGTTTGTTTAACAGCTTTTGTTTACTGAATAATTCTGGATGTGTTCCTGAGTAGCTTTAATATAGTCTTCAGTATTAAATTTACAATGTAAAAAAGAAAAAACATTGAATTAGAAAAGGTGTGTTCAAACATTCGGATTGTACCGTATGGAAAAACACAATAGTGGGAGGAATTGAGTATTTAAGTCAAGTATTCTTAACTTTATTTTTGTTAATTCTGTATTATAAACACATACACACACTATTGGTTGTGTTGTAAGCCTGACTGCATATCTGGATTAAAAATGTGTGTACTGTTCTATTTGATTCAAAGCTATTTTACCACAGTTAGTCCCAACGCTGCAATGTGATTGGCTGGGAGGCGTTCTCTGAGTGCCGTTATTAGCCGGTAATGCACTGTAACCGAAACTCTCCATGTATTACTCCGCCCACATACAGGTAACCTACCAATGAGGCAGCGCTTACAAGCCAAACAGCGCAGCTACAAACAGATCAGCAATGGAACTATTTTAACTGGCGGAGTTTTTATAACCAAACAGATCCTATTTTCTCCTCCTCTTTAACTCAAAATCTCAATTCAATAAACAGAGATAATGGAACTGTGGTATAATCACAATAATACACTCGAAGTTTGTGCTATAAGGTGTAATATTTGCACATTATAGCACTCCCTCTTGTGTCCTCACCTTCTCCCGCTGGTTGTTGCAGGTATCCTCTGCGTGATTGGCTACGGTGGATAGAAAGTGAAGAAGGCGCTGCAGGGTGTCGCTGTTACAGGCAGGAAGTAAGCAGATGAGCAGCTGCAGGACAGTGATCTGCTCTGTAGTGTCCAGTGCTGAATACACAAACAAACAAACACACACACACACACACACAAGTTGCTTTATTCCTTAACACATATATCATGCTATAGAGGGTTAAGTAAACACATTCACTATTGTAGCTAACCATCTTCTTTCTTTTCTGCTTGTGGTGACAGGTTAAGGCTAATGCTACACTGTAAACCCATTCATTGTTTGAACTCAAATGATTTAAGTCTGTTTTATATAAAATTGGATATATCTAAACATTACTCAGCTATTTTAAGTTAGTTTAACTTAATATGTTATCACATCTACTGAACTATTCAAACTGAGATCTTTGAGTTGAACCAACTTATAGAGTTAACTGAGTTTAGTCTGTTTTGCCATTAACAGCTTCTTTTCCATTGGCTTCTGTCACAATCTATTTGCATACTGGGTGTGTCCAACAGTTTCTGACAGACACTCACCATCAGTGTGTAGTGATTCCCCATGGGCTACCTTACAAATAAATCAACTTCCCCTTTAGTTGTAATAACTTGTAAGTAAATTCAACATAACAATTTGAGCAAACCAGCTGTAAACCCAGTAAAATCAGCTTATCTGGTTTTACAGTATAACAAAAAAAAGTTAAATTACTTACCCTTTAGTTGTAATAACTTGATGTTCTAAGTTTTGCTAACTTAAGGTTTCATTACCCATTACTTAACCTTTTTTAAGGCAACCTCCTTTTTCCTCAAATTTTCCTCCCGTTTCCTCAAATTTTTTAAGTAAGTTCAACTTATGCGGGCTTACAGTGCACCGACTGATTTACTAAAAAAATACTAAAAAAGATTTCCCTGGACAGTAAGCACAGTACCTCCAACACAAGCAGGGTAGACGCTTTTAAATAAATGTAGCTGTCCCAATACGTTTTTCCATATAGCGTGTCAGTAAAGTTGATGAGAAATTAAAAATGCACACCAAGCAAAAGTCCAGATCTCAGAAGGTTAAACATCTGTGATGATTCTAAAATCATTCATGATGCTGTGGGATCTGAACAGTGTGTGTGTGTGTGTGTGTGTGTGTGTGTATTTGTTCTTACAGGCACATTTGATGAAGGCAGTGTAGAGCTCTCTGGTCAGCAGGGGATCAGGCATGTCTCTGAGGAACTCTTTCAGCAGACCAGCAACATCATGAACACTGTGCTCTGAACCAAACGCCACCTCCACCCCCTGATCAAACTCCTCACGCAGCTGAACAAATACAGAGACAATAACCAGCATTATATATACAGTATATACACACATGGGCTGCATCCCAACTGCGTACTACACACCAATAATTTTAACAAACTAACATGTTTTTTCTATTAAAAATGCTTGCTTTAGGTCCTTTTATAACATTTAGATTGGATTAAGGTCATGACTTTGACTTTGTCATTCCAAAGAATTAACATTATTCTTCTTGAACCATTCCTTGGTAGAGCAATTTGTGTGCTTAGGGTCACTGTCCTGCTGCATGACCCTCATTCTCTTAAGATTTATCACTAGCCACGTTAAGCGCTAGTCGCGGTTAGCACTAGCTGTGATTAGCGCTAGTAAATGCTTCCTGTTAGCTTCCTAATGCTGCTCCAGCCTTGGTGCAGCCTTTTGGGGAAAATGTAAGGATTTTAAGTGCACCTTACTGTGTGAAAAATATGCACTATGCTTTCACACTTTTATCTATACTACATACTACTAAAAAACGAGTTAGTATTACTATTAGTACACAACTGGGACACACCCAAAATCTCCAAAGGAAGTAAAGTAGGCTTATAAATCTAATCCTCTCACCTGTCTGACTCTCTTCTTGGAGCTTCCGACCCTGAAAATCCCAACAGTGTGCAGACCTGAACCAGAAGATGAGCAGAAATTAAAGACCAAACAGATAATGTTAAAAAAAGCAGATTAACTGATCTACAAGCTGATATTTAGCAGTAGTTAATGACCTAATATTCCTGTTCCTGTTTAATTAGAAATATACCGTATTTCTCCAGATGTTGGCAGCAGAGCTCCAGAACTCGAGGAACCTGTCTGTAGATGGGGTTCAGGCTCAGCTTCTTATCTCTCTTCTTCTCTTTCTTATTGAGCGCCTCCGCCGGCAGAGATAATTGCAGCGCCTCCAACAACCGGGACTGACCGTCGTCCAGGTCAGTGATGCAGTCCACCGACATCCCGCCCTGTAGACCAACCAGCATTCAAAACATTTTACTATAGCAATACATATCTCAGCTTCTAAACCATCATCTGCAGTTTACTGTAGTTTAGTAATTTTATAAAGGTTTTTTTAAAGGTTTTTTATCTTAAAGTAACTTTATCTGTAGTTTAGCTTTAAACCTTTAGAATCTCCATTTGTAGTTCTAAAGGTTTTAACTACAATTTCCTTCAAATTAACAGGTTGTGAACCTCTTGAACCTCCATAACCATGTGGTTTAGCAGTAAAAAGTTCTAGCCTCCACTTTAACAGGTTACTTACTCCAGTTTTACAGGTTCTAAACCTTCAGAACCTGCATCATTCACAATTCAGTAACTTTCTTAAGGTAATAATCACAATTCTCTGTAGTTTTACAGGTCCTAAACCTCAGGAACCAAAATATAAAATCATACATTCCCAACCGTCATATTGAGAAGCCAGAATGTAACTGCTGCAGTATTTAAAGTAAAATTTGTGTGTTATAATCTATTTACTTGTGAGTAAAATCTGAGTCTTGGTTAATTGGTTTCAGTATCTGCAGGTGGATTGGTGTTTGTTACCCGTCTGCGTATGTGTGATGTCCCCTCGGGGATGACGGGGGACGAGGGGTCGTTGGTGGTGTCGGTGGTGGAGCTGAGGGAGGAGTTACTGCTGTAGAAATGTCGGTTATTGTCTCTCGGGCTGGTTAAATGCAGGAGGAACGAGGCGACGTTCACCACAGAATCACGCTGAACCTCTCTGTCATCCTGTCGCACCTTCAGCCAGCGATCGTTAGCAATAACCTGCTGCAGCGGCACGCCGAACGCCTGAGGCACATACTCTGAGAGAGAGAGACAGAGAGAGAGAGAGACAGAGAGAGAGAGAGACAGAGAGAGAGAGACAGAGAGAGAGACAGAGAGACAGAGAGAGAGATACAGAGAGAGAGATACAGAGAGAGAGAGAGAGAGACAGAGAGACAGAGAGAGAGACAGAGAGAGAGAGAGACAGAGAGAGAGAGACAGAGAGAGAGAGACAGAGAGAGAGAGACAGAGAGAGAGAGAGACAGAGAGAGAGAGAGAGAGACAGAGAGACAGAGAGAGAGAGAGAGAGAGAGAGAGACAGAGAGACAGAGAGAGAGACAGAGAGAGAGAGACAGAGAGAGAGAGAGAGAGAGAGAGACAGAGAGAGAGACAGAGAGAGAGACAGAGAGACAGAGAGACAGAGAGAGAGAGAGAGAGACAGAGAGAGAGAGAGAGAGAGAGACAGAGAGAGACAGAGAGAGAGAGAGAGAGAGAGAGCTTTATTTTTTCACCTTACATTACTTTTACTTTTATACTTTAATAAGTAGATTTGAATCCAGTGCTTTTTTAAAACACTTTTACACTGTAAAAAGTGTAGCCCTGCTCAAATTAAAAAAATTGATGTCCATTTGTTGCATCTAAACTATTTGACTTCACTCAATCTAAATAAAGTCAATTGTTACAACCTGATTATTTTATTTTGACATAAACCATATTACTTCACTCGACCCAATATTAATTATTCACCTTGACCCAAGTTAAATTCTTTACATTTCAGTTTCGGAACCAAACTAATACACTTAAATTGAACCGAACTTAAAAAAAAAACATGGCAGCATATTCAGAAGTTCCAGAAGTTACTGTGGCGTGGAAGAGGACGGATTACCAGCGAGATTCGTTTCAGTGCTCTCTTGCTCTTTTTATTTTGCTCTGAGGAGGACACTAAGAGCTGGATTTACATGAGATTCCACTTTTGAAAGTGAAACTAACTACAGCTCCAACGCAGCTAACCCCACTCCCACACACAGAAAACACACAAAGGGTGAGGCACAAAACAACCACATAACTGATAACTACATGAATAATACTAGAACAGTGATAATAAAACATAACATGAAACTCTGGGATAAACAGTAACATAAACACGCAGAAAAACACCCACTTTCCCCAACAGGGTGAGCTCCCATAATTCCTTCCGCCCCCCCTCCAGTCCCGACGCCACAATACCATAAGCATGCGTTGCTATCTCGCGAGCGCGTTCAGGCACTTTCTCCCTCTCTCATTCTCTCTCTCGCGAGCGCGTTCAGGCACTTTCTCCCTCTCTCATTCTCTCTCTCGCGAGCGCGTTCAGGCACTTTCTCCCTCTCTCCCTCAGTGCTCTGAAGCACTTCTCTACAACTTCTCCCGTGCTCCACAGTGCGCATGCGCAATTCATGTTTGATTCAAATTAAAAATATTACATCCTTATCTCTTTTCTTCGAGTATGATTTCAGTGGAACCAAAACATTTGGTTTATTTCCTTCAGAATTGTAATTAATTTAGTCTGAATCAAAATTGACACATCAAAATTCAAAAAGGTTGAGTTTCACAATAAAGTCAATAATTGTACTATGTGTTCAATCATATTTATTAGCTTGAATGAACAGCTCCATGCTTCACTTTTTACAGTGTACTTAAAGAGTAAAAAGCTTGAGTTGATACTTCTTCAACTTCTACAGAAGTATTAAATACTAGTATCTATACTTCTACCTACAGAGTAATGAATGGAGATACTCTGATCTCTGCAGTCGTATGGAAAGAGTGTCGTGTTGCAGTTTGAGCTGAAAACACTGCGGGTTACAGTCTGACTGTTTACTAAACACATGTACTCTTAATATGGGTTCAGATCTTTATGGGTGAACGGCTTTGACTTCTCTTATGATGAATAAACATTTCAGATCTGAAGCGTCTGACAGATTTGCAGATTTGCACTGTGATCAGACTGACTGTGGTCAGTTCAAAGCAAAAATTGGTGTCTTAATTAATAGAATAATTCTGTTATATCATTTATATAATTTTAAAAAGATCATAGGGGTTACTTTATGCTTTACAGAATAAACAGTTTGTTTTATAGTAAATAAATGATAATTGTGACTTTTATGTGCAGAAATTACATAGCAGGGCACAGCATGGCACAGATATCACAATGATTGATTGATGGATTAACATCAAAGAAATTGATCTTACTTACAGGTATTGCTGCTATTCATGAGATTAAAGTAGGAGTTTTTTGTAACTTTCTTTTATTTGTTACTATTCTTGAAAAAAAGCATTTCTGAGGTACAAGATCTTTGCATTATCTGTGTTTTAATTCTCTTAACTGCAAATCTAACTGTTTAGCCTTTACTTGCCTCCTTAACCCTGCTGCTAACTCATGCATTTCAAATTAAATACCTTTATCTTTCTTTTCTTTGCCCAGATAATCCAACTTCCTCCTGAGCGACTTTTTCCTCTTATGTCCATCTGAAAGAGAACAGAAGTTATACTTCTTTTACATGGAACAGTTTTTAGTTTTTTTAGAGAAGGCCTGATGATCTTAAGTTCTATTTGACAGAAATGACATGTTACATTTAACCTCAGTTTTAAAATTTTTACGTTTTGCTTGGAAACAAAATTTTAAAATCCACAAAAAAATTTCCAATCATGATTGTTATTTAGATTGTAGTATCTAAACAGATTATACAGTATGTGTTGGGCTAAACTGCTGTAGGCTGAATGGGTGGAGATAATCTAAAAAAGGGAACTTAATAATAAAGTGTGAATACTATAAATAATTGTGGTTCATGACAGATGTTGTCATAATGTATAATTTACCTGTGTACTGTTATAGTGTTGTTATAAATGATTAATAATGATTTATAACCTTTAGGGATGGAGATGTGGCAGCCCAGGTCATAATCCTGCAGCAGGCGCATGAAGGCGACCTCCTGCAGTCGAACTCTCTCCAGCTCTGATAAACTCTGCAGAGGAACCGCCTTCAGCCGAAAATACCGTCCACACACACTCCTCCACGCAAAGTCCCCCTGAAACACACACACACACATGCACGGAAATAAAAACCAAGCCATTTTTAACACATAATTATCTGCAAGATGTGTTTTATAGTTTACTCAGACCCCTAAAGTTCAGACCAGCAGTTTTAGCAAGCAAAAGAGTGATTCTGAAAAACTGGTGTCAAATTCAATGAATTCTGTCTTATAAACCTAGAATAAATGCAGAGTCTCTAGAATAATAATGCTGAAATCCAGTTAGCTTGGATGTCAGAATTGGAAATGATGGCAAACTTGAGATGCCAGTGTTTCAGAAATAAATTTACATTTCCAAAAAAACGTTAGCTAAACCATTTAAATGGGAAATATATTATGCAAAACTCTTTTCTTCCATCTGTTTTATGTAAGACAGTTATAAGAGTTTGGTGTCAGGAATCATAAGCTTTTATTAGTCTTTGAACAGCTTATTTGCATGATAGTTACAGCTTATTTGCATAAAGATGGCAGAGCCCTTAAACGGCTCATTCTGAAAGGGACTGAAAGTGGTAAGAATAGAGCTGTGAGATCTTTATCTTTATCTTTATTTGAGAGTGATTTTATGCAAAGAACTTCATGAACATGTTTTGTATATCTCATAGACCTATTCTAACTTGTGTAGAAATAGGTATAATATGTCCCCTTTAAAAATGATCAATGCTTTAAATGTAGTAAAAAAATATCTCCCTCATTGAATAGCTCTTCCTTTTTTATATACAGTATAAAAATACAAAGATTATACAGTATTTTGTACATATCCACACTCCATCAAAACATGTCCACAGAGAGAAGTTGAAAACTACTGTGTGTACAACTGATTTAATGACTTAAATACGTAATAATACAAGCATAATAACCCTGTAATACGACTGCTTTTACTACTGTTGTGGTGTGCGGTGCAGCCATCTTGGATTTGTAAGAAGAGCTATTCCAATGCATTTGGGGGCAAAGAGCTGAATAGGTTATCTTGGTAGAATAGCTAGCATAGCATAGAAGCTATGACACTTTCGTCAAAATCGTTAAAAAAAGTAAAAAACGCTAAGCTATTGCAATGTCATGTCATTAAATTCGATAAACAGTGAATCTCAGAAAATTAGAATATTATATAATAAGACCAATTGGTACTTTTGGCAGAGTGGGCAGTGTGCCAAGTCCTGCTGGAAAATGAAACCCACATCTCCATAAAAGTTATTATCAGCGGCTTGGACTGTGTGTCTCTCCACTCTTCCTCCAGACTCTGCTTCCTTAATTTCCAAATAAAATGTAAAATTTACTGACGATCAGTGATGGTTTGGCAGGTAGCTAACTGAAACATTATCCATATTACTTATCTTACTTTTCTGGCTTTCTGATGGATAACTCCACTTTTGACAACTATCTTGTTGTAACGGGTCTGTTTGTAAGGTAATCCCAATTGTCTAAATAGGGTATTAGACCTGTGGGGACATTACAGACATTACAGACATCACTACTTTTGGTTTGTTTGGTTACTGTCTTAGATCCAGAAGAACTTCCAGGGCTGTTAAAACACCCATTCCAACGCATTGCAAGATCCAGTGTGTAAATCCAGGCTGAATTTGCTTCTCTTTGATCTTTAAGAAGTCTTTACATCTACTGATTACAGGGCTACAGGGTGAGCTCGACCATTAACACCCAACTGGCTCAAGGCTGTTGTTGCTAATCATCTATCTGCTGACCCTCTCAGATGTTTAGAGGATGTCTATATAGCAGCAGAGTGTCTTTCATGCGTGAGTAAGAGATCAGGATTTTTGTCAGCTGTCTGCCTGACATTACACCACTAAATCTTGAGGATTTCTATTTTTATATCACATAAAAATCTTGCATGTTTAATAAAGAACAATACTGAAAAGCAAAATTATAACTGTAATAGAAAATAGAAAAAATATTTAAGTAAATATGCTAAAAAAAAAAGTCAAAATATAATGAATAAAATCGTAAAATTGGCTCTTTCCTGAACATTTTCCTGAATACAAATAAAACAGTTCATGTCCTCCAAACCTTTTGTTTTCTTATGTTTGTCTAGTTTTTACGTCTATTTTTAAACATGCATAATTTTGGTTAATTCCTGTTACTGATCTGAAATTATTAAGTGGAGTAAAGAGAGAACAGGCAGCTTCTTCAAGTGTCTTCTCTAAATCAGAACTGAGAGCTGTTAAAAGAAGGATCCCAATAAAAGTAAGAAGGCAGGAATGAGGGATGGGGGGATTGGAGGTGTTAAACTGGTAGAGGATAATATTTACACAACATTAGCATTGACGCCCCTATTTTGCTTATTTAACAAGATGAGATGAGATCACTGATTAGATTTAAGAACAAGACAGGCGTTTCCAATAAAGTGGCCAACGAGTGGAAGCACAAGGAACTGGATTCTAATAAAGCAAAAGTTTGGCTGTTTCTCAAAGCTTTGTGAGTGTTCAGCTGATTTGTTTAGTGTGATGTTTAATAAAGAGTTGTGTATGATATATTTATATATATATATTTTCTCCACTGAAGGTAGGCAAGCTCAGCAATCATCAGAAAAGTGATGCGTCGGCAGAAACTTGGCTAGCGTCTCTATCTGACTCTGCATTATTTAGACTGGCTGCATACAGAACTACTGTGCACTGTTTACTGTACACAGAATAAAGCTGTGTAATATATATCTCTGTCTGTATTAATACAGTGCAGAATTGAGCAACTGAGGGCTTTAAGCCAGAAAGTCTGTTGCATCTTAAAGGATTGAATCCAGATGGTGTAAATGAAAGGACACTCCCAAAACACAACGCAATCTCACTGCTGGATTACATTTTTAACAAAACATGGCATGTATATCATAATAGAAAAAAAATAAAAATGGAGATTCTGGTTTTCTTTCCAGTTCCACACTGCTGACAATTTTTACAGAGGTGCGGATTTCATTTTCCAGCAGGACTTGGCACACTGCCCACACTGCCAAAAGTACCAATTGGTTTTATATAACATTCTAATTTTCTGAGACACTGACTTTTGCGTTTTCATTGGCTGTAAGACATAATCATCAACATATCTCCCGGATATTAGGAGCAAATTAAAAGCAGAATCTTCTCTAAGCAAAATTAAATCTGGAGAAAAAAGAAAGTCCTGGTTCAACAGAGCAGATAGAAAAATGTTGGACTGGAGGACAGTGCCAGAAAACATGCATGAACACATCAGTAACACCAGCAGAATATTTATGGAATAATTTATCCGTAGACAATTTTATCTAGAATACTCCCTGTGGGGTAATCTGTGTAAAATCTGTGAGCCACTAAAACTACCTAACTGTGCTAAATAAAAACAAAAATGCTGAACATTAAAAGCCTACCTAGACAGGATTATGTTCTCAGGGGGATGTCTGTAAAAAATATTTTACTCTTCTACTCTTTAGTGATAAAACTCCTGCTTCTGGACTACAATTGAAAAAACAGGAGGACCAGTGAGTTTTTAGGCTTTTGTTTTTCTCGGTCACATGACATCACGGAGTTCAGTAGCTCCTTCATTTTCACTCGCTTTTGTGTTTTTTATGTGGATCTCTGTGGAAACCGCGGAGCGCCCAAACTGTAATTACGATGCACGGCAGTGGACAAATATCTATTTTATTAAAGGCGAGGAGACGAAACTCAGAGATGTGCGTCCGCACGGGACTAAAATTACCGGAGGAGCACGGAGTTCAGAGAAAAACAGTAAATAATTCAGCCTATAATTTTTTTTTTATCTCAGAGGACGTCTGAGAAAAACATGTACATGATCGTTCTGGACGGGAATAAAATCACAGAGGATAAAAAAACCCATAAAAGAGAGAGAAAATTACCCCAGAACCCCATGAGAAACTAATCCTGTCCGGATAAAGCTAAACACTAGCTGTCTAACTCTACTAACTTACATTAAACATATTTAACACTAAAACTAAGCTAAATCTAGCTTACTGCCATACATTCAACCCATACATTAGAGCATGGCAGCACTATAGAACCAATAAGGTAAAGTAAGAGCTAATTTTAATAATTTTATGTGATTTAAAACAATTTTTATAGTTTTATATACGGTATACCAATATCAAATATAAAATAATTTACAATTATTACAATAAAAAAGAAACAATTCAATAGTTTTTCACAGAGAGTTTATATCAGAATATTAGAGTCTTCTTTTGTGTTCATCACAAACAGAAAATACCATTCGTACCTTTTTCATCACTACATCATAGCTCAAGCCTTAAAGGGTTAAATTAGAAATATCTCACTGTTTAACCCCCAGTTTTTTTGCTCTATCAGTCCTTTCAGGATCTGTATGTTCTGAGTGCTGAGCAGCAGCAGCAGCAGACCCCTATAAACACATCCCTACTGTTCAGGTTTCAGTCTTCATTTACATCACAACGTCCTCCACGCTACACACACGATCTCAAACACGTCTCAACAAGAGCCTGTTGAGAAAGCTCAGCCTCCAGCTCGTCTTTACTGGAGATAAAAGAGAGCGACGGTTTCGCCTGAGAAATAAAACACACACAAGAGGGTCGGGCGAGGACGGCGTGACCAAATCAGTTACGGCCAGGCTTACTCGAACAAAAAAAGGCTATAAACTGTTTAAAAAGGTTTTTTTTAGCTCGTAATAGTAACTAAACATGTCTTGGTGTTTTTTGGAGGATAATCTACAAATATCTACGTTTTCTTTGACAAATATTGTATTTAAATATTTAAATCATTTTCTCATGCATTTATCAACAAAGTGCAGATTATCTGCTCATAATCCGCTCCAGTGCTTCATGACACTGTGTTTTAATGTGTTTTTGTGTGTGTTTGTGTCTTTCATGTGGCGCAATCCCCTCCCACACAGAAACCTCATTGTCAAATAAGCATGAAGAGAAACCAAACAAGACACTGTATTTGTTACTCTTTCACTATGTGTGTGTGTATATCTTCCTCTCTCACCCTTTGTTGCTCGTGTTAAAAATGGTTTTCAAAAAGATTGTATATAAATTGCATAAATTGAGTCCATACACAGATTTCTCCTGAAAACTGTTCATTTTGGTAAGCAAAGCCCACCCGGTTATTTACAGTAAGCTCAGATTTACAGGTTTCCACTAAGGCTAGCCATGGTTAGCGGCTAACCCAAGATATAAAAAGAAATAGGTCTTTCTTGTGGCTATATTCTATATTCTAAATGACAAATTTAGAATATATATCTGAATCTCCAGAAATATACTATACTGTAATATACAGCTCTGAAAAAAATAAGAGAGCACTTAAAAAATGATTAGTTTCTTTGATTTTACAAAAAAAACCTCTGGAATATAATCAAGAGGAAGATGGATGATCACAAACCATCAAACCACCAAACTGAACTGCTTGAATTTCTGCACCAGGAGTAAAGCAGCATAAAGTTATCCAAAAGCAGTGTGTAAGACTGGTGGAGGAGAACATGATGCCGAGATGCATGAAAAAAACTGTGATTAAAAACCAACCAGGGTTATTTCCCTAAATATTGATTTCTGAACTTTCTTTGAATCTTTTTTGTTATTTCTCATTTTCTGTAAATAAATAAATGCTCTTAATGACAATATTTTTTTATTTGGAATTTGGGAGAAATGTTGTCTGTAGTTTATAGAATAAAACAACAATGTTCATTTTACTCAAACATAAACCTATAAATAGCAAAATCAGAGAAACTGATTCAGAAACTGAAGTGATCTCTTATTTTTATCCAGAGTTTTATATATAGTTAGCCATATTTTGTTCTGCTCCTCATTCAACATAAAAGTCCCAAAACCCACAGCAGCACAGTCAGCACAATCTGCTTCACATTCCCTCCAATAACAGGACAGACCATCATCACTCGCTTTGACCCATCTGACCCGTGTGAAAAATACAGCGATGTGAAGGTCTGGTATAAATATGGTTTTCGTGCTTTTAGATCATCTTATTTATATAATAAAAGCTTGTAATTCCTTCTATACTGTCTGTTTATTTCTTTTTCTCTAAAAAGTGACGTTGGTTGAGAAGAGCACAGCTATGCTACACGCTATTTTACCACAACACACACTTCTAAACGGAGTTCTAACAATAGCCAGTGCAGTGCCCACTACTGTAGACCAGGACTTCCTGCTATTCAGCTGCAGAGGTCAACACTGTTTAATAAAACAATAAAACAAGGACATCGAAGATCTTCAGTTCAAACTCAGGTAATGTATTCTACAGATGTTCAAAAGGCCAATAACAAAACATACACACACTATAACACACACTAAACACTAAACATCTACAGTAGCAGTCAAAAGTTCAGAGACACCTCTCCTCATTCAGTGTTTTTCTTTATTTCTTTATTTAATGTATATTAAAGACATGAAATCATTTGCGGGACACATATGGAATTACGTAGTAAAGAGTAAAAAAGGGTTTAAATCAGCACTGTGACTACTCACTATCAGTCACTACTCACTACTAAAGATTCCACAGCCAACTGTCAGTGATATTATAACACAGTGGAAGAGACTGGGAACGACAGCGACTCTGTGCTCTGTCCGTGTAACATAAATACATAAAAGTGTGAGAACGTGAGTGTGAGTGTAAGAGAGTGAGTGACAGCGTTAGTGAGAGTGTAAAAGCGTGAGTGAGAGCATGAGTGAGAGTTATAGTGAGAAGGTGAGTGTGTGGGCTCTATGCCAAAGCCCTGGATTAACACAAAGAAACAGGAAGTGTCTCATTCAGGGAGTGACTTCCACCATTAATCATGTTTACATACATATTCACCGGTAATACACCAGTAATACACCAGTAATACACCAGTGATACACCAGTGATACACCAGTAATACACCAGTAATACACCAGTAATACACCAGTAATACACCGGTAAGTCACCAATACTACACCAGTAATACACCAGTAATACACCAGTAATACACCAGTAATACACCAGTGATACACCAGTAATACACCAGTAATACACCAGTAATACACCAGTAATACACCGGTAAGTCACCAATACTACACCAGTAATACACCAGTAATACACCAGTAATACACCAGTGATACACCAGTAATACACCAGTGATACACCAGTAATACACCAGTAATACACCAGTAATACACCAGTAATACACCGGTAAGTCACCAATACTACACCAGTAATACACCAGTAATACACCAGTAATAGACAAGTAATACACCAATACTACACCAGTAATACACCAGTAATACACCAGTAATACACCGGTAAGTCACCAATACTACACCAGTAATACACCAGTAATAGACAAGTAATACACCAATACTACACCAGTAATACACCAATACTACATCAGTAATACACCAGTAATACACCAATAATACACCAGTGATACACCAGTAATACACCAGTAATACACCAGTGATACACCAGTAATACACCAGTAATACACCAGTGATACACCAGTAATACACCAGTAATACACCAGTAATACACCAGTAATACACCAATAATACACCAGTAATACACCAGTAATACACCAATAATACACCAGTGATACACCAGTAATACACCAGTAATACACCAGTAATACACCAGTAATACACCAATAATACACCAGTAATACACCAGTAATACACCAGTAATACACCAGTGATACACCAGTAATACACCAGTAATACACCAGTAATACACCAGTAATACACCGGTAAGTCACCAATACTACACCAGTAATACACCAGTAATACACCAGTAATACACCAGTGATACACCAGTAATACACCAGTAATACACCAGTAATACACCAGTAATACACCGGTAAGTCACCAATACTACACCAGTAATACACCAGTAATACACCAGTAATAGACAAGTAATACACCAATACTACACCAGTAATACACCAGTAATACACCAGTAATACACCGGTAAGTCACCAATACTACACCAGTAATACACCAGTAATAGACAAGTAATACACCAATACTACACCAGTAATACACCAATACTACATCAGTAATACACCAGTAATACACCAATAATACACCAGTGATACACCAGTAATACACCAGTAATACACCAGTAATACACCAATACTACACCAGTAATACACCAGTAATACACCAGTAATAGACAAGTAATACACCAATACTACACCAGTAATACACCAGTAATACACCAGTAATACACCAGTAATACACCAGTAATAGACAAGTAATACACCAATACTACACCAGTAATACACCAGTGATACACCAGTAATACACCAGTAATACACCAGTGATACACCAGTAATACACCAGTAATACACCAGTGATACACCAGTAATACACCAGTAATACACCAATAATACACCAGTGATACACCAGTAATACACCAGTAATACACCAGTAATACACCAGTAATACACCAGTAATACACCAGTAATAGACAAGTAATACACCAATACTACACCAGTAATACACCAGTGATACACCAGTGATACACCAGTAATAGACCATTCAATATCAGACTTCAGCATTTATCAGATTATTATAGTGCTTCTGTAAATGACAGCATTTTCCCATTTTATTTCAGATCAGATTAAAAGAGATATAATTTACTTTAATCTTTTAATCTCACATATTTCAACATGTGTGAAAAAACAGAAGCTTACTTATTTACAATTACACTAATATAGCGCTTTTCTGCCACTCAAGGCACTCAAGGACACTTACAGTTACATTCCACACACACAAAAAACACCAGTGAAAAGCTTCAGCCAATCATGCACAGCGCATTCTCAACCGGAAACCACTGTCCACCTTTAGAACTGCTTCAAGCACTGAGGAGGTGACCCAGCACAGAGTGCCAATCAGAAAATACAGATGACTGGAAAAGCATACAGAGATGTCAACAGCCAGACGTTTATTCCTCTGCTTAAAAGTGCAGAAGCACTGCGCCATTAAAATAGCAATCCGCCAAAGTCAGCGCTCAGCTCACCTAACTCTTAAAGGAAATGGCAACTGACAAGCTGATTGATTTATTTCACATTACGTTATGCCAAAAATATTCCCATGATTAATTTTGTGCATTTTCTAGCTGAGCAAGGAGTACTTTTCTCGTCGTTACGATAGCAAAGACACAGTGACATGCCCTAAAGCAAGCTGCAATGACTCACCTATGGATCAGTAAAATAGCTTCCTTGGAAACAGTGACTTTAGATTTTTATTTCAGTACTAAAACTGTTAAACAAGGTCTAGAACCGTTTTAGAATAGAATAAAAAAATAAATTCATTACATTCTCCTGTGGCTTTTTCATCACATGCTGAGTTTCAGTGAGTTTCTGAGCAGCAGTAAAGATGAGTCAGACTGTCGACTCAGAGACTACAGTTTTCTCAGTATCAGATTATATTGCAGTGTTTGTAAATGTGTTAAATGGATTATTGCCAGAATCTGATTGTCTGTGGTGAATCAGATGATGATGAGCGTGTGCACACATGCCACTGTGCACCATCACTGAGATCTCTTACACTTTCTTTATTCTCTAACCAACCGCCACTCCTGATTCTCCTCCATCCAACAACTTTCATTTCTTTAATTTTAGCCAAACTGTCTGAGTCAGCGAGTGCTGTCTTGGATGGTTCCTCAAACACAGAGAACTTCTTGTTGAGCATAGAACTGTTTTACTGCAGCTGCTAAAAATGATCAAATAATATTATTCTGTAATTTTCTAATCTCAATAATAATCTAATATAATGTAGTTCATCAACCTGCAGCACTGTTAAAAACCTTTTACACTTTTACACTACAGGAAAGTGTATTGAAAAGAACTTCACAATATGATACGATTATACGATACGATATAGAGGATATGATTCAGTATGTTGCAATATATTGTGATACTGTAAGAGATAAGGTATATATGCGTGATTATATATATTAACCTTCATTTTACCAAACAATAAAAAACCTTATTTCAGAAACTCTATCTGCTTTCTGTTTTTTTTTTCTCATCAGTAAGAGAGGGGGGTTATAGTTTTATGTTCCTTGTGTCTCCTTCAGCTCTGCTTTGGAATATATTATATTTAAATTGCAGTTGTATAGTTTACGTTTAGAGGATGAGCAATTTAAGGCTCATTTGAGCTCACTGAAGCTCAGCTCTGATTGGTCCCTGTGATTTTAACGCATCTGACAGAGCAGAAAATCTAACAGGTTTGGATAAAAAAAAAAAATATGCAGCAACATTTTCCGCCAGTTTCGCACTAGGAATTATGATATTATTTTAATGAATTTAAAAAAGCCTGTCATTATAACTTTTTTATTCGGACGGTATGTTGTCCCTGGAATAATGGTGATAAATGATATTATTGTTAATTCAGGGTAATGTTATGGCACAGTGATAATAGTGACATAATGGCATAATAAAGCAATTATACACATTTAAAGAGCAGTTCACTTTTATTTATTAAGAATATTCATATATTGATACTAAATTGATTAAATTAAATATATCTATCTATCCCTAGTCAACTGCCATGGCTTTTAAGGAAAACAAATAAACAAAAACTAAAACAAAAATGTAATTTTAGTTTAATGTCTTTTCTTTAGAGAAATTACAGATGAAGCCAGAGAGCGGTGAGTACTGTTTCTACACCTTCAAATAAAGACTCTTAGAAACTGGAGGAAAAAAAACTGCTACAGGAAGACGTCTGACTGACCCACATGGAAACAGCAGCTTTAGCTTTTAGCTCAGATTCAGCAGTGAAATGAAGAATTAGAGTTAATTCTAGACAGGAGAAAAACTGCAGTATTAAAGTCATTAATAAGATAAAGATAAATAAACTAAACAATAGGGGTATCCTAAAACTTTTTAACGGTAGTGTACTGTATATCTATTAACTTTAAATCTGTACAACTGTATATCTGTATAAAGTGGGTGAGAAGGATGATCGGGGGATTGATATATCAAATCCGGATGTATTTTGTCTCACTTCATCAGATTATAGCAGAATATATTTTGTTTTTAATATAAATTAAACAAAAAATGCTTTGCATATCCAGCAGTTGCAACACCTAGAGACAACCTGCGTTTTTTTGACCTTCAGCAGAATGCACCCTTTCACAACAACGGCTGAGTCATTTGCATCCAACATTTCCTCCAACAACAACATTTCTGAGATAAATTCACTCCAGACCACACACAAGCCCCTCCCACTGCTTTATTCTGACCAATATCTTTATTCAGCACCTCTACATTCTTCTGCTCCATCACTAAACCCAAAGAGAAGAATCTACAGCCTCCTCTTCTATAAACAGATAATAATCAGATCATCCTGTACACAGTCTAATCTCTTTAATCAGACAGCACTCAACGCGCAGGACTCAGACTACAGGCGACTACATCTACATCTATAATACAACAATAAAGCACATTATAAACATATGTACCTTCTAAATCCATTTTATACTAATAAATGTGCATTAAAAGCCTTAGAAGAAAAATGATGTATATTAAAATCCCAGATCTGTTTTTAACAAACCCAATTCCACACCTCAGAAAGCATTTTCTGCTACTACAGTATACTTCTCAGCCCACCTTAGAAAAGCTATTCTGTACCGCAAAATCCCAGAACTGTAGCTTAAAAGCCCACTTCTCCACATCTAAAGCCAACTTCTATACCAAAGAAACCCACTTCTGTGCTTTCTAAGCCTATTTTATACCATATAAACCCATGCAGGTACCATTTCTGTGCCTTGAAACCTTTCTTTGTGCAATATTACTGCTGTAGAAGCAATTTTTTTGTACTTCTAAAGCTTCGAAGCATGTGTATACCTTATAAACCCATGTCTGTCCCATTTCTACCATTTCTACTGCTGTAGAAACTCACTTTTGAACCTTAAAAGCACACTGCTGAACCTCTGTCATTTTTATAACGTATAAACCCATGTCTCTACATTAAAAGTCTACTTTTGTGCCACATAAGTAGATTTTATATCTTTGAAGCCCTCTGTTGTATATTAGAAATGTATTGATGTACATTTTATGTACATTAGTGCACAGAATCAGCAGCACTGTTACATTAATGAGTTAAAACATCTGAAAAATTTGAGTCTAAAGCTTTAAAAGATCTAAATATTGTGACTCACGATCTGTGCTGTGTCTCCCATTATCTCCAAACCATGTGGTTCTGTCTGTCTGTCTCTCTGTCTGTCTCTCTGTCTGTCTCTCTGTCTGTCTGTTGGAGTGGGTGTTTACTCTGAGGGAAAGTGGCCGAGGGCGGAGGCAGAGTGCTGAGGGAAGCACCCAGTGAGCGAGTCTGTACTTGAAGAGTGTGTGTGTGTGTGTGTGTGTGTGTGTGTGTTTTACCCTTTACTAAACGTAGCTACAGCTTCATTACAGCAGCCTGACCCCTGTACACAGTATAGCAGTCTGTGAAACATCCTTACTATAATAAATATATCTATTAAATACATTTATTTTGGTTATTATATTATTCTTTATATATTTTTATATGTAAGTTTGAATGCTATTTTTTTCCATTTCAATTTCAAGAAAAGTAATTGCGAATTAAAAATGTGCAGAAGTGTGTTTCTCCAGAAAAGAAATACACATATTGTAACTCCACACTACTCTACAGTTGTTATGATTGATTTATGTATTTGTCTTTATATACAATAATATTATTATCCTACAATATAGAAAAAATAAATAAATAAACTAATCAACCTTTGTTTTGATGTCTTTATACATAATAACAATAATAACATTAATCTAATGTAAAAGAAATAAGTAAAATAAACTACATGAACGAAAATAAATAAAGAAAAACTCTGAATGAGAAGGTGTGTCCAAACTTTTGACTCCCGTCCTGCAATAACTGTCACTACTATCATCATTAACATCAATAACAGCTCTTATTGATATATAATACTAACAATTAACTTCACAATAGCAGTGAGAAATATGACAATATTGTATTACATTATCATACATTTGTTATTGTGATAAATTATACACATCAATATCACATCTGACGGTATTAAAAACACACTGACCAAATGCCCATTTCATTACAGAGAGTATAATTAGTCCTGTTTAATTGGATAAAGTAAAGCATATTATAAATTTAAAAAATGTAATTATACTGCTCTTAACTGGAGAATACGTAGATGCAGAAGCTTTTCCAGGCTTTTGGCTCCCTCTACAGGTCCACACACCACACAGCACATTAGTGAAATACAGTATCATAAAGTACATACTGGATAAAGAAGTGACGCAAAGACATCCAGAGCTTTGATGCTAATGCTATATTGATATTTTATAGTATTATAGTGACATTATATATACTAATATAGATATTATATTATACTGATTACTGCACATCCAGGCCTGGTTGCAGCTCTAATTTTAACCTAAATCCTACATATTATCATATTTTCACATGTGAAAATATATGGACTGAGCTTTTGAGCACTTGCAACCAATTCAAATGATTTTAATACTAAAACACTTTCGGAAATCTGGGCCATGTTCAGTTTACTGTCTCTTAACATTTAGAGTACATTTGTTGTTTTAAAGAGGATTAGCAACTGAAAATTAATGAATTATAATATTTCAAATTACTACTACATAATTACATTAAAGTATCAGATTAATCTATACTGCATATTTCATGAATCATTATGTACCAACATCACTTTTTTACCATAAACATCAACAGACACTTTTTACCACATTTACAATAGAAATAATAAAATCTGGTAAAACTACCTACACTAATGAGAAGTGAAGGCTCATGTGGTGTGTGCTGGGAAATGTCTTTCAGTCTACAGTGACCAGGTCAAGCATGCAGGTCACTTCCTTTTCCAGTGTTGTGACAAACCATGGGAACAAGCATAGTCACCAAAAACCTTCAAACACACCAGTGGAACACACCTTACTGACCAAAACCAATCAAACAGATCAGTAGAACACACCTAACTGACCAGAATCCACCAAACAGACCGTTGGAACACACCTAACTGACCACAACCCATGAAACAGATCAGTAGAACACACCTTACTGACCAAAACCCATCAAACACACCAATGGAACACAACTAACTGACCCAATTCCATAAAACAAACCAATGGAACACAACCAACTGACCAAAACCCATCAAACAAACCAGTAGAACACAACTAACTGACCACAACCCATGAAACAGATCAGTAGAACACACCTTATTGACCAAAACCCATCAAACAAACCAGTGGAACACAAATTACTGACCAAAACCCATGAAACAAACCAATGAAACACACCTAACTGGCCAACAACCATCAAACAGACCAGTGGAACACACCAAACTGACCCAAACTCATCAAACAGACCAATGGAACACATCTAACTGAAGAAAACCCATCAAAAAGACCAATGGAATACATCTAACTGACCAACAACCATCAAACAAACCAATGAAACACACCTAACTGACCCAAACTCATCAAACAGACCAATGAAACACACCTTTCTGGCCAACAACCATCAAACAAACCAGTGGAACACACCAAACTGACCTAAACTCATCAAACAGATCAGTAAAACACACCTAACTGACCAAAACCCATCAAACAAACCAATGGAACCCAAATAACTGACCCAATTCCATAAAAAAAACAATGGAACACACCTTGCTGACCCAAATTCACCAAACAAACCAGTGGAACACACCAAACTGACCCAAACTCATCAAACAGATCAGTAGAACACACCTAACTGACCAAAACCCATCAAACAAACCAATGGAACCCAAATAACTGACCCAATTCCATAAAAAAAACAATGGAACACACCTTACTGACCCAAATTCACCAAACAAACCAGTGGAACACAACCAACTGAACAAAACCGATCAAAAATACCAATGGAACATATTTAACTGACCACAACCCATCAAACAGACTAGTTGAACACACCAAACTAATCAAAACCCATCAAACTAATTAATGGAACACACCTAACTGAGCACAAAACATAATCAGGTCAATGAAACACAATTTACTGACAAAAACCTCAAAAAGAAAGACAGAAATGGTCAATAACTCAAAGCACACTTTTCAAATCTAAAATAGACCTCTGTTCTGTTCCTTTTCACAGTAATGTCTCTATTTTAGCCCAACCAGTGATCCAAAAGAAACAAAAGCTCTTCAGCAGTTTGTTGTGTTTGGATAAACTGCTCCAAACATCCCATGATTAAAACTTCAGAGAGCCAATCTGATTAATTCTGGAATCAACAAATTGGTACCAGACATTTTAGCACATTTGGAAAGTTGGACATCAATCATCCCGATATTCTTCTTCTGAAACACTGGATTGAATCAGATAGCATGTTAGCAGGTAGCTAATCCAATTATCAAATGTGTTTTATCCGAGTTAGTTAGTTAGTAAGAATTAATCAGTAGTAACAGAATCTTCCAATTAGTCCCAAAGGGTTCACATACACATTTTGTTGCAACTGTACATTAGGTTACCCCTCATTTTTTTAATGCAGTTGAGCATTTACAAAATAAAAGAGATTTAAATTATAAAAACCAGCAAACATTAAAAGATTAAATTAAGGCAAATTAAAATAATTCAGGCTAAAATGTAAACAATAAAACAAAGAGATAAATATTTGGAATAATAAAATATAAACACTGTTAAAGAAATAGAGGATAAAAAGTAATTGATGGAACTAAAATAAATAATAATAAAATAAAAAGTATAAAATATAAAAAGATGAAATAAATGAAACAAAAAGGTAAAAAGTTCAATGTAAAACCAATAATAAAAAAATAAAAGGATGAAATGAATTAAATAAAAAAATTAAAAAGGGCTAAAAGGTAACACATAAAATTAGATAAATAAAAAAGACGAAATAAATAAAATAAATGAAAAGGTAAAAAGAAAAAAACAGCTAAAACAGAAACAGGCTGTGTGAATGTGTTTATTAAAGGTCTTTTAATAGTAAACAGAATTTTGAACTTCTACACTAAACATCTACACTTTTTTGTGCATTACAGTACTCTAAGATACTGTAAACAGGTTCAGCAGACGAGCAGCAGACGAGCAGCAGACGAGGGGATGGAGTGGGCAGCAGACGAGGGGATGGGGTGGGCAGCAGACGAGGGGATGGAGTGGGCAGCAGACGAGGGGATGGGGTGGGCAGCAGACGAGGGGATGGGGTGGGCAGCAGACTGTTGTGGTCTGTGGAATGTCTGAACCCACGTGAAACAATAACGTAAAGCTCCAGCGCCGGAGGGTCAGAACATCCAACTGCAGCGGAAACAGAACGAGTAAACCCGGCTCAGCTGACCTGAATACTCAGAGTAGTGCAGGGGGGCAGGGGCACTTTATACTGAAGAGGAGGGGGTAGTTAGGGGGGGCTCAGGATAAAGGAAACACTAAACACTTGCTTTAACATCCCTTTTTAGCCCCATGTGGCTGTAATCACTCCCCCAGCCTGCTTCTAATTAAACTAAAGCAAAAGACCCACAGGATATTAAACACAGCAATAGAGTCGTTTATAATGTGCATTCAAAGATTTCCTCTGAAATCAAGGGTATTAGCCAGGAATCTGCCCCCCTTTGCTGCGGTTCATACGGTATACTGGAGGGTAGAACAGCACCAACAAAGAAGCAGATACAGCTCGCTAGCTAACGCTAACCAGTTAGCATAACAAACTAATACACTGTAGTAAAGGTAGCTCAGCTCTGTGGAGTCAAACACTCGTCTTGCTCCATCCTGCCTGGAGAGAAATAAGGAAACAGCACTTTATCTGAGGAGCTCCTGCTGCTGTTCCTCACTGTATGAATGTTTGTATCTGAGTAGAATAGAAAACACCAGCAAACAGCAAATATTCACTCTGAAAAGAGATGAATGGAACCGCACAATTCATCCACAGCTCCTCCAAAGTTCCTCTCGTCCCCCAGACAATCCCAGAATCTGTCCTGGGTAGATTACTGTGAAGAGGATTTGATTGTATTCTGTCCCACAAGAGCATTACTGACATCAAGTAGTGACATTGCCACTCCAAAGATGTTAAACATATTTTAAACATATTTTGTATGTCTGGTCACAAAAATGAAGCAAAAAAAATGTTGCATGGTTTTCCAGATGCTCTGGGGACAATTTGGGGAATTTTTGCCAATATTCTGACCTTTTCACCTTGTTCTATCTTTTTTGGCCTTTTTCATTCAGTTCTGTAATATACATACTTAAAATTAATACTTGGAACTTGGATGGAAACCCCTCTTATTAAATCTAACCAGGTTTGCTCATATAGACCAGTTCACACTCGATGGACCAGAATCGCTGATGCTGAGCAGCACAGAAACAAAATCAGCAAAGACTGAACTTTCAGTTCTGCATGTTTGAGATTTAGATTCTCTGCAACAGGCCAGCATTCATGAGTAACTGTGTCAGAAACATAAGATGACAGAACATTAGCAGATAGGAGAACTTTCAGGTGAAACTTGCCTTTAATGGTAAGAGTCTGGGCTGAAATGTTCCTCTACTTCGCTAAATATGTTTCTGGCCTGGTGATGTTCTCAACAGTGAGCCAGGTTGGAAAATCTTAGCATGCTGACGTGATGCTGGATTCTTCCAAAGGTGAAACTGTTCTGTAGTAGAACAAAAAAGTACAAGATAGGACAATCCTACCCACGCAAAGAGACTAAGAGGGAGATGGCTGTGACTATCACTGTCTGGACACTGACGTATGGCTGTGGCATCACTGTGGAATTGAACCTGTGACCTCCTGATGACAAAATAACACTCAGTACACTCAACCTCAATTTCTATTTTACTTTTATTCTAGTTATTTATACATTTCCAGTCTGTCCTCACTTCTAAGTTGAGACGCTGGGTATATTGTTCTTTACTGTGAGAAACAGAACATCAAGACCTCAAACAGGGACAAAAACACGTCCTTCTCTCTGCAGAGTTTGTTATAAAGCTTGGTTAAACTGGACCGGTCTCCAGCGGGATGAAATATGTGGTCAGGGACGAATGCCAGGCCTTGCTGAAAGAAACAGGAGTTGAGGCGAGCTTCATGTAAACCAGATGTCGCTTTACTTAAGATGATTTCAACTCTGCCACTTGTCTGCATGGTTTATGAGTGACTGCAGGCAAAACCTAGCATTGACATCTACTGTAAGCATCATTACTGCATTTTAATTTGGCTATTTCAAACAAGAATACATACGTTACGTGCACTAGTTACATGAATGAATGAATGAATGAAGGTTAACTTATAAAGTGGCTTTCTAGAAATCCAAAGAAACAGTTTTATACACAACCATTCACACTCAGCACTCACCTACACACCAGTGAAAAATGGCAGCCAATAGCGCACAGCATACTCTCAACCGGAAACAACCCCGTCCACCTGGAGGTCGGCATATTTACCTGATCTCCATCTTTTTTAAGTGTGGGAGGAAACCAGAGTCTGAAAACAGGAGGAAACCCACGCAGACACGGGGAGAACATGGAAACTCCACCCAGATAGGGACTTGAACCCAAGACCGCAGTGCTGGGAGGATAATGTGCTAACCACTAAGCCAACGTATAACCGTATAACCATAACAGAAGTAAACACATACAATATACAGTATGGATAAAAGTATTTTAACACATCTCTCAGTTTTATCTTAAATTCAACTATTTTATACAGTTCTATTGCAAGGGCTGTATAAAATCAAGCACTTAGCCACACAGTCTGTCTTTACAAATGCACATAAAATAATGCGTTGTCCTAAAACAGTGTTCTTCGACACAGTAAAATTGTGTATCCTCTAGATATTCTAGTATATTCTAGCATCCTAGTTCTGTCATAGTTACTATTTAATAATTACTTTCTCTCAATAAATAAATGGACAAGTCTAATATTTTAGTCTAGATTGTTTGGTTCGGTTTTGATTATGTTTTTGGTCATATTTGTGTAGAAATCACTAAATTACTAAAGATTTAATAAACTTTAAAGTACCACTGTAGCTGTAAAGTAAAGCACTAACTTTTTTACTCAATTAATGCATATCAATTCAGAATGGCCTGCTATAAAAACTCATGTAAGTCTAATATGTAGTTGTCTTAATAGTATGTTGTCTAAATCTCTAAATCTGAATATTACAGAGAGCTATTCTCATGCATTTGTGTTTCAGCCGAGTCAACAGTTCATCCCTCAGGGCAGACTGTACAGAGACGATGTCTGACCAAAGAAGGCATAAAAAACGACCCCAATTAAAAGAGCCGCAGATCCAGAGCCAGGCCAGGATCGAAGCCTTATCCCTTCATTATTGTTTCTGAAGGCCTGAACGATGTGCAGGGCTTAACGTGCAGGTGAAACACTGTCAGCTCCGTCTTCCTGTTATTGTGGCGCTCTACTGGAGAAAATCTAGGATACACAGCACAGCTCAGCACAGCAGAGACACAGAGATAAATCACAGTAAAATGCTTCTGGTGAAGCTCAGTTACAGACAGAGGAACTGAGAACACAGCTGCAGGTAAACGCAATACACCAACACACATTAGCAGTGCTAAAAAGGTTCAGAAATCAATATTTGTTGAACATGTTCTCCTCCACCAGTCTTACACACTGCTTTTGGATAACTTTATGCTGCTTTACTCCTGGTGCAAAAATTCAGCAGTTCAGTTTGGTGGTTTGATGGTTTGTGATCATCCATCTTCCTCTTGATTATATTCCAGAGGTTTTCAACTTGGTAAAATCAAAGAAACTCATCATTTTTTAAGTGCTCTATTATTTTTTTCCCAGAGCTATATTTGAACATAATGGCAATTGTATTTGAAAATTAAATACACAATGCACTTACTGGTCATTTTATTGGAAACACCTACTATACAGTTTTCAAATAGTTGTACTACCGGACCATTTAATGGCATAATGGCACACTTTGGGTGTTTTATTGTATTGGAAACACCTACTATATAGGTACACACTTTGACCTGTTTACTGGAAACTCCTACCCTATAGGTGGGTTCACTGGCCACTTTATTAGAAACACTTATAATATTGGTTTACACTTACCATACAGTTGCACTACCTGGACATTTTTTTCAGAAACACATCTACACAGGAAACACCCACTATATAGCCCTGCCCTGCTTATTTGCAACAAATAGACGAGTTTACTGGCCATTTTATTGGAAACACCTAACATATAGTTGTACTACTTTGCCATTTCTGTGGTAACACCAACTACTGTATATTGGTTCACTTATTGGCTGTTTCATTGGAAATGCCAATCGTGTAAGGACATAAGAAATGGTAAAAAGTGTGTTTTTGTGTGTGTAATTCTGGGCAGTGTGTGAGTCCTGCACTCTATATATAAGGAAGCTGCAGCTTAATAAAATAAACACAGCACTTATTTTATGAAAATATTTACACAGACACCCCCCCCCCCCCCCCCCTGCACACACACACTCCAAATACACTACATCAGCCAAGATATATTCAGAGAACCAGCATGATCAGCAAGACCAGTCTGGAGGACCAGCAAGACTAACATTACCAATCTGGAGGACCATTATGACTGGCATTACCAATCTAGAGATGACCAGCAGGACCAGCCTAGAGGATCAACAAGACTGGAATTACCACTCTGGAGGACCGTCATGACTGGGATGATCAATCTGGATCAGCAAGACCAGTCAGGAGGACTAGCATGACCAGCTGGTCCAAGCTGGTTGAGCTACATCAACTGGTTGACCAGCATTACCAAACTAAGATCAGCTCAGAATGACCAAAACCAGCAGATAGCAAATGCTGGTCTAGAGCTGGATATTTAATCAGTAATATAAATAATTAGTACAGTAAAAAACAATGCTAGCTGCATACATTATTATGCATGTTGTTTATATTAAGAATTTTGTATTTTTGACAGTGAGTAAAGCAGAGAGAAGGATCTTGATAAAAGCAGGTTCTAAAACAGATTCCCGCAAACAGATTCAACAGTTTTAGCTGTTTGATTTAAGACTGTCTGCCTCTGAAACAGTAGAATAAGTACAGGCTGGAGGAGGAGCTGTATTTATAATGTCTGAACTTTTCTCCATCAGCGCTGCTCCCACAGGGCTGCACATCTTTCCCACTGAAAACAAATTAATTTGGGGAAGCCTCATTATTTCCAGGCCTGCAAACCCCAGAGAGAGATTAACGCCACATCGATTAGACCTGAGCACCGCAGAGCACGTCAACAACTACACCAACCTCTCGGCCAGATCCACTTCAGAACGTCTCTCTCAATCCACAACAACCACCTACAGCCATCTGCTGTGATTCTTTATGTTCTACAGGTTTCAAATGTGCATTAAGTTGGATGCATTTTCTGACCCTACAATCTGTGTTTCTCAAGTCTTTGGCTACGTTCACATTTCAAGCCACGTTGCTCAAATCCGATTTTTTGCTCAGATCTTGACGGTTCACATTCACTGTAAATGTAAGTGATCTGTATCTGTGTGTAATGTGAATGAATCTGTCTCTAAAACGTCTCACATGCTGCACATTGATACCTGTATAAACACCTCCTTCTTCACCAACAACAAAAACCCTCATATTAGAGAGAGGAGAGACTCGTAGCTTTATAAAGGGAAATGGATGAGTTAGCAGCTCATATGTGGAGCATCTTTTGCTGGAGTGGAGAGTAAACAGCTGCTCTGAAGTTCATGCTCAGGTCCAGGAGCTGAAAAAAGGACAGGCGGTTTGCTTTTGCTGTTTTTTTTTGCAGCTATAGCTGCACAGCTGCACCAAGAGATGCAGTGTGGGTATGAGAGAAGAGAAGCACGTAGCGCTAATGCTAATGCTAATGTGTAAAAGAATAAAAAAAGACGAATGAATTCCGATTTGACCGTTCATATTCATGTCACATATGCTTGGATCAGATACTGTATGTATCCGATTTAGGATCACATATGAAAGTGACTCAAATCTCTCTTTGTTTTTCTCTTTGTTTTATAAGAGATATTAGTTTATTACTTTGTGCCACCTGAGGTTTCAAGCAGGTAAGAAAGGAACACCTATATGTTCCACACCACATAGAGCTCTGCTTTGTTTAGTTCCCTAGGCTGGAGGGCAGGAACCACTCAATATAATGTCGTTATTGACCAGGGAAGTAGTTTTTGTAGTGTTTATTTTTTGTTCCTTTATTTTGTATTGGCTAACTGTACTGTGTTTAGAAGTGTGTTTTATGAAATATGGGCAGGGGTTCAGGTGGTCAAACTGCCTTCCCCCTCCTGTCTATCGCATTAAAAGGATGTTTCTTACAAATGTGGCACCATTTAAAAGGGAAATTGGCTGTTTTAATGCCAAGAAGCAATGTTATAATCATCCAAATCATCCAAACACAAATTTTTGAGCTTATTTTTTTCAGCTATATACTGTATTTCAGACCCCTGAACTGTAGTGTAGATCTAACACATTAGGGTGGAATGGTGGCTTAGTGGTTGGTACATTCGCCAGCCAATGCTGGGGTTTTGGGTTCAAGTCCTGATCTGGGTGGAGTTTCCATGTTCTTCCTGTGTCTGTGTGAGTTTCCTCCGGGGAGTCCAAAAACATGGAAATCAGTTAAAAACTAAATATTCTAAAATTACCCCAGAAAAACTGAACACTCTAAATTTATCTGGTCTATGTAAACTTGTGTGTGTGCAAATGCATGTATGATTGTGTGCCCCTGGGTAAAATGCTGCAGTGCCAAATGCAGTCCATCAAGTGGATGGTTGTTTCCAGTTGAGAGTATGCTGTGCGCTATTGGCTGCCACTTCCAACTGGTGTATGATGAGTTGTGTGTGATGGAAATGATTGTAAAAGCTTCCTTAGGTTTCTAGAAAGGTGCTACATGAGTGTAACTTCATTCATACAATCGTGTTCTTTTGAGCTTGGCTTTAAACATCAGAATTGTTTCCCCCCCCCCCCCCCCCCCCCTTTCTCTTTCTCTTGACCTCGTTAATGCTTGAGCAACAGCAGACTCCAAAAACATGCCATTCCTACAAGCATGAGTGCTCTGAGGGATTTGGTCTTTCTGGATCATCAGGAAGAAGTTATTTTTGTCTCCAGCTTCCTTTCTATTGTATCTTATCCAGCGTGGAGAGATCAAAGCTCGCTTACAAAATCCCCCCAAAGGCACTGAAGCACAACGTAACCGAGGTTCTTCATAAATCTACATGCAGGTTCAGAGACAAAACCTCCAAACTCCAAATCAAACAGCTATCGATAAAAAACGCTACGCCAACTGAAGGTCCGTTATCTGAAGATAGAACACCTTTGATCCTCACTTTAATGAACACATTATCCGATAAGCCTCAGTCCTATACATCAACAGTGCTTAATTCCTTTTAATGAGACAACACGGAGTGAGAGACCAAACAAGATTACGCATGATTAATCCAGGCCTGGAGGCTAAACTGCATATTTGTTGTACATTCAGACTGTGTAATTAGGAGTTTTCCATCTGTAGTACCATCTTCTGACCTCTAATAGAATATCTGGATGGTCCAGACGTACATATGTAGCTACACACAGTAAATAGGGTACCTGAAAAAAACCTGCAAAACTCCTCAAAACTAATGCAACACAACTGGAGCTTAACACGCTTGGAGGAGAACAATAAACACAGGATAAGAAAACCATATTCGCCGTTCTTGTGCTCAACAAACAGGCAGAATGTGGCCACAGGTTTAAACTCATCCATGCTGTAAACTCATACATGCATACATACAAATATAACAGTGAGCAAACCCACGCCATGATATAAGGTGTGCACACGCATGCCCAGAGCGGTGGGCAACTGCTGTTAGGGATGCCTGAGGAGCAGTGCTGTGGAGCAGCAAGACGTGGCAGCTTGCCGAATCAGAATATCAAACCCACAAACCTGTCATTCAAACCTGAAGAGACAGCAGTGGAGAGCAAAACTTCAGCAACCTATCTGCTGGTTAAGTAGTTAAGTAGTTTTAACTTTAAGGCTTTATCGTGCATAATATCTTCGAACAGGGAGCTGGTGGTGTAGAAATAAATTATTATTGTCCCTTTTTTAATTCCACTGTGATGGGGAGCTGAAATTAGCTTTTATTTAACTTTTTTATTTTTTCATTCCACCTTAAATGCTGGAGACTCTGCTATTTATTGCACAATTTGCACAATGGGAAAATTAGCTAATTAGTTATTTGTTTATGCTTGTTTAAAGGAAACAAGAAAATTGCAATGGGAAATTGAAACTATATATCAAACTATGGTAATAAAGTGATTATTACAAGTTTAAACTGATTAATTTCCTTAAATTGGAGAAAGTTAGACTCACTCTCAGAATTTTATGATAAGTGGGATTCATTTTTTTAGGTTTTTGTCCTGTTGTGTTTGCATGTTTGTTTGTGTGGGTTTGTGCAAGTAAGTTAATTGAGATAAAGAGAGGGAGGGAAAGGGTTACGGGTAGGAGGAAACGGGTAAAAGAAGAAGGGAACGGGGGAAAAAGAAATTGATGTTGTTTCTGTTCAGCGATAATAATTTCTCATTTGCATTGTGTATTTTTCTTTCTTCTGCAAGAGACTCCTCAATAAATAAAAAATACAAAAAAAATTTAACAAGAAAGAAATACAGACATTTTAAAGAAAGATGTGCACACTCAAAACAGAGGGCCAATTGATAAAATAGGAAATGAGATTGTGCCATACCGTACAAAAGGCTTATTTTAGGGAGACTAATTGATTTTTAGGCTCATTCCGTACATAACGTCTCAGAGGGAGGGTATAAGCTTGAGTGAAAATGCTGAAAACTCTGTGTATTTTGGCGAAATTGATTTGCTCCACGCTCCTGTTGTCCGCAGCTATCACGCTATCACCCCATCTGAGAGCGTCTTTCCTGGCAGCGCTGGGCTGCAGAGTTTACAGTGTGTAACAGTAACGTACACACGAGGAAATGAACGACCGCCTGCCAAAGAGCAGCTGCCTGTAAACACCAGCCTGCCAAACATCCACACTGCGTCTACCAGCCCAGGCAACGAGCTCAGCCCCCAACACAGCACGAGAAACAGGCAACCGCTGGACCCTGTGCTGCTCTGTTCTCCTGGTACAATGCTGCAAATAATCAATAAACCATCACAGTTTCTGTGGGGGATGGAAACAGTCAGACCTACAGCAGGTTTTACCTCCAATGAAAACCAAATCTTCATTTTTGTTGAGGGACAAACTGCCTCTTACACTGTGCTAAAGTTTCTTGATGAACAGACCAATAGAATTATTTCAAGAAAACCTTCAAATATAAAGCATCCTTCAAATATAAGAAATCTGAAGCAGTTAGCAAAAGAAGAGTCATCCAAAAATTTCAGTTGAGAGTTGTAAAAAGCTTGATTTCTGCCATTGATTTATCTGGTCCATTTTTAGTGTGAAAATATGTAATTTTGTTTGTGTTGTTCCAATACACACCATGGAAATAAACATGCATGAAAAAAAAAAGAAATTGCAACCATTTTCTGGAAAATTTTACCGAGTATGACATATCAAGTTGAATATGAAAATGTACGTAGATGATACACAGAATCCACTTCTATACAACAGCATATGTGATGTATGTGACTGGATATCCAGTAGTATCTAGTAGTATTCAGTAGCATTAGCTGATGTTAAGTCAAATATCATAATATGCCATTGACGATTTGTAGAATGTGTAAACCCAATCCACCTTGTGGAGGAAGCAACATAAAGACTTTTTTATACAACAATAACAGGATACCCCTCTAGAGAGTAAATCACACTGCAGAGCTAACAAACATCACTAACCACCACCAAAAGTACAGCAGCAACAGATGTAAAGATAAAAGAATGGCACCTAAATGAATGCACAGAACATTACAAAAGCAATACACAATCTTTCATTATTACTATGTTTTCTAAGAAAAGATAATGTGTCATTCAAGAGGGCCCTTGACTGGTATCAGTGATCAGCTAGATGAACTAAAAGAAGATTATCCCGAAATAGCCCCCCAATTTTTTTTATTACTAGTGTATATGATCCAGAGAGTTGTATATCAAATTAAATATCCTACACTAAAAGAAGAATAACAGGTTTCACCACTACTTTTCTCATATGAACTCATCTACAGTTCCAAAATTGTGAATTAATGCTAAAGTCATCGAAAAACTATGAAAAAAATAGAATTATTTAGTAAATCCACAAGTAAAACATTGAATAAGAAGCTGTGTCCAATCTTTTTACTGTATTTTATATTTGTCAGTCTTACCCCAGATTTCCAGACGTCCCCAGAGAAGGTGTCCAGAGCATCCACCTGTGGCACACCTTTCTGTAGACACTTTTTAGGTGAGAATATGGGCTGGGCTGGACTCAGAAGGGGCAGGTCCTGGGTTTGGCTCCTTTTTTTGGCACTTTTCAGATCGTAATCCGGGTCTGGGGCTGATAGATGGTCGACAGGGACTCGGAAAATCGGCGTAGCGGCTGGTCTTTTCTCATCCAGCTCTGTCCCACAGTTCCGGATCAGCGCCGGGTCCAAACTTCGAGTCTGTCTCAGTTTCCTTTTGGAGAAAGTCTTGGCTCCCGTTGATGAGCAGGAGAAGACGCTGTTGAGTATTCCTTGTCCGGACATTGTTCTTTTTAGGAATTTTTTTTCTTTCAATTCTCCATTAAAAAAAATGAGAATCCAGAGTGAATATAAAAGTAAAAGTTAAGTATGTGTGTAGGATCAATAAACCAATAAACCAAGTCTCTTCATGGTCCTATCAAGCATTAGATGCTTGGACCCCTAAAAAAGGAGGGAAAAAAGCATCACATCCTTCATCTTCTTCTGTCAAATCCGAGAACAAGCCTGAGGGGAAGTAGATAACCAAGACCAAATCTGACTAAACATGTGATCAAACAACATAGAGATTTGAGATTTTTAGAGCTAAAACTTAAAAAGAGAAACTGGGGGTTATATTGAGTCCACACAAGTGAGTAGAGCAAACTCCACTGCCTCTCTCTCGCTCTCTTTTTCTCTATCTCTCTCTCGCTCTTTCTCTCTCTCTCTCTCGCGCTAGCTCTCTAATCTCCTCAGTGGGAAGAGCCTCCTCTGGGAGCGAACAGGAAGGAGAAAACGATAAAAACTCCGCCTAGTGCCTTCATTAAGCCCATCCAACCCCTCTGTGGCAGATTTTTAACTTAGATCCTGCCACAGTTTACAAACTAGCCCTCGGTCTTGAGATTGAAGTCCTCACACAGCTTATTCTTCCTTATCTAGGAGATTTTTTAGTCTGTATCCACACAGATCTCACTTACAACTGTGTAAAACTTCCAAAAAACTGGAAGCATTTCTCTTATTTTCCCAAAGAAACTTTATTTCTGCACTTTAATACCAGTTCTATCTGCTAAACCCTGTAAGCATATGTAGGAACATGTGTTAACACATGCAGGCAACAGGTGTTCCCTGAATCTCAGGTGCTCCTGATGTCATAATCTGGACATAAGAGTGAGTCACTATGAATAAATGAATGTTGGGAAAAGTATTGCGTTACGATTCGCTTCAGAAACGTTTCCCAGAAGCTGTGAGGAAAGCTGTGAGGTTTTTGTTGAGTAACTCTTTAATTTTTTATATATTTTAATGAGCTGATTTGGTGAAGAACAGAGACATCTAGTGGTCAGACCAGGAACAGGTAAAATATGAACAGGTCTCAGAATAAATTAATAAAACTGAAAAATGTCCTTTTTTAGTTGTTAATTCACAACACTGCAATTGGAACTGAGCACTATTGTTTAAACAATGATTTAAAGAAAATAGGAGCCATTTGCAGCTGAGAAAAAGATGGAGAAAGAAGGATAAAGAAAGAATAGAAGACAAGAAAAAAGTAAGAGAGAAAAATAGATAGTGTAGATAAAAGTGAGAGAGAAGATAAGCAAGTGAGAGACAGAGAGAAATAGAAAGAAAAGAGAGAGAGAAAAGAATGAGAACTTGAGAGGGGGCAGACAAAAAAAAGAAAGAATGAGGGAGAAAGGTGAGAGGCGAGAAATAGAGAGAGAAAATTAGAACGAATGTGAGAAAAATAAATAAAAAGTAGTCCAGCAGGCTAAATCGCTGGTTTGAATCCTGGTCATGCAGCTTGCCATCAGCTGCCGGAGCCCTGAGAGAGCACAACTGTCCTTGCTCTCTCTCTGGGTGGGTACAGTACAATAGATGGTGCTCTTTTCCCTTATCACTTCAAGGCTGCATCTGTGAGCTGATGTATCAGAACCGAGTCGCTGCACTTTCCTCCGAAAAGAGGCGTGGGTTGGGTAAATTGGCCTTGTAAATTAGAGAGAAAGTGGGATAAAAATAAATTAGAAATAAATAAAAAAGGAAGAAAAAGAAGAATTAGAGAGTGAAAGAGGATGAGAGAGAAAACTTGCAAAAGTGAAAAATACCTCTGATCTCTCCTGTTCAATCTGCTTTGACTATTTATGTATTTATTTATTAATTTAAGTAACTTATGCTTATTTTTATTTGTTTATTTTTCGAGGGGCTCTCTGTTGTAAGGAAATCTTTAATTTGTTTGTTTAATTTGTGTATATTATGTTATTTAATATAATAAAAATAATAATAATTTAGAAGAAAACACTACACAGCTTCTATAGATAAGGCCATTCGCTGAGATAACACTTTCTTTAACACTTTAATTTTAATACTTCTGTCCCATGAGTTTTGGCATATCAGTGTGTCATGGGTATGGCACTTATTTTATTACTCAACACTCCGGGTGTGCTCCTCTGTGTTTAATAGACAAAAGAAGTGATTCAGTTACAGGTTAGGTGACAAATTACTCTCTCTTTTCACACACACACACACACACACACACACACACACACACACACACGTATGTCTTGACTGTAGCTAACTTAATACCTGTAGCTGATTTGCTAATTGCTGTAGCTAAAGTGCTAACTGCTATTTCTATATCAGTTGTCTACATGGTGTCAACAAGTTCATGTTTTCATCATTAATGACCACACACACACACACACACACACACACACACACACACGCAAACACACACACACACACACACACACACACACTGGCTAACAGCTTGCAGTATTTCGCAACCATTAGCAGCATCACACATGTTTCTCAAAGCCGTTATGCTTCTGATCTAATGAAGCAGAACCAGCAGGAAGAGAGTGTCATCACCACACACACACACACACACACACACACACACACACACACACACACACACACACACTCACACTCACACACACACACACACACACACACACACACACACACACAGTGATGTTTCCGTATTAACACTCAGGCGTGTTCTCATTATGGTGGGAACACAGCAGCTTCTCCACAGAGATATCATTATTAAACCAGCGCTGAACAGAGCAGATCTACACCCTCAGAACACAGATAAATTACACTGAAAAAAAGATGAGTGAAATTTACTTTTAAAAAAGTTTCTCAACTCTCTGCATTTGCTTTTTTTAAGTAAATTTAATTTTATATAAATTTAAGTAACTTCAACTCGGTTTCAAGACTTAAATGTTACATTTAGTAAATAAGTGAACTGAACTTCAGTCAATCCTTTCTTTTAGTAAACTTTACTTCATTTCTGCATCCAATATTACCTAATTACAATTACTTAATTTATACAACATTATTATATATTTTTTTAGTTAAAACACACATTCAAATATTTACATAATCTCAAAAAATTATTTTGTGAACAGACTAAGTCTCACTGTCTCAACACATTCTTTATATTAGTTCACTAAAAATAATGTATTAGATGCCATCCATATTTTGAGACGGTGTAATATGTGTGTTTTAACTAAAATATTTAAATTTCAGGAATTATAATATATTATGTATCATAAATTATTTGAGTAATATTGTATAAATGAAGTAATTGTAATTAGGTAATATTATATGCAGAAATGAAGTAAAGTTTACTAAAAGAAATGATTGACTGAAGTTCAGTTCACTTATTTACTCTGTGTAACATTTAAGTCCTGAAACCGAGTTGAAGTAACTTAAATGTACGTGAAATTAAATTTACTTAAAAAATGTGAATGCAGAAAGTTGCGAAACTTCTTAAAGTCAATTTCACTCATCATTTTTTTCAGTGTATTTAAAAGTACCCAAAGTATCTCAAGTATCTCATCCATCACACTGAACACAAACTCTCTCCATGATTTTAGAAAACTGGTCCCAGATCTATGGTGGCCGAGAAAGCCCAACGCGGTGCAAATTGAAAAGCGCTGCAAAAGCACAAAACACATCCATCAAAATTACAACACAGGCGCAGCAAATAGAAAAACGCGCTGCAAATAGAACCACAACACAACGGAATTTTCCCGGGGGAGCTTAAAAGATACTGTACCAGCTAAGCTGCGTCTTCAGTAACGTCTCGGACTTCACTATGTGTACAAAGGACAATAAGTGGCAAACAAGGCGTTTTGTGAAGCAGAACTTTTAATAATATGCACACAACTGTGGTAATCACAGGTAATAAACATAACTTACTTTTCAGCTTGTTTGCCACTTATTGTCCTTTGTATACAGCTGGTACAGCATCTTTTAAGGTCCCCCGGGAAAATTCCGTTGTGTTGTGACTCACTTCCGTTGTGTTGTGGTTGTATTTGCAGCGCGTTTTTCTATTTGCTGCGCCTGTGTTGTAATTTTGATGGATGTGTTTTGTGCTTTTGCAGCGCTTTTCAATTTGCACTGCGCTGGGCTTTCTCGGCCACCGTACATATCACCTTACTGAGCATCACTGATCCAAACATGAGGTCAGAACCCGAGGAGATGAGGTGCAGTTCCACCATCCAACACCAGTAGTCGCCACACCACTGTTTCTGCAGGTATACTACTGTATATACATCTAAAAAAAATAGAATATCATTGAAAAGTTACCTTTATTTCAGTAAATCTTTATTTAAAAAAATGTAAAACTCATATACTATATAGATGTATTAAACACAGAGTGATCTCTTTTAAGTGTTTATTTCTTTTATTGTTGATGATTATGAAGCTTACAGACAATGAAAAAACCCAGAAAATTAGAATATTATATAATAAGACCAATTGGTACTTTTGGCATTGTGGGCAGTGTGCCAAGTCCTGCTGGAAAATGAAATCCGCATCTCCATAAAAGTTGTCAGTAGCAGAGGGAAGCATAAAGTGCTGTAGGATTGTGTGGGAAAACACTAGATACTAAGGTTTAATAAAATACTTCTGTAGAAGTTGAAGAAGTATCAACTCAAACGTTTTACTCTTTAAGTAAAAGTGTAAAAGTACTGGTTTCAAAACTACTCAAAGTATAAAAGTAAAAGTAATATAAGGGGAAATATAAAGCCACTAAAAACAAAATCTTAGGCCTATAGTGCATTTATTTTTGTAATATAAGTACAAGTATAAGTACAATTTTTTCTAAAAAAAAACTCCAGTAAAGTATAGATAACTAAATTTTCTACTAAAGTAAAATATATACTTTAGTAGATAATGAAGTATTTTTATTTGACTTTTAATTGATTTTTCTGCCCATAGACTTGTTTTCAGCAGAACACAGTTTATAAAATAAGATAAAATATTTCTCACTAATGAGCAGATTTAAATCTCTCTTCTTTAATGATCTGTGCTTCTTTATTTCAGTCTGTCTGAGACTCGCAGCACAATAACAGCTTATTATAAACAGCAGACTGTGAAGACTCTGTCTCGCTCTCTCTGTGTGTGTGTGTGTGTGTGTGTGTCTTGTTTACTGATAGATCTGAGTTTTTGCTGGGTTTTGTGTATCTGGGCTGTTTTTTCGGCTGTAAGTGAGACTCTAGTTTAGAACATTTCTATTCTTATAGCTTTTCTGTAAAAGCTTTTTTTTTGCTGGATAAGAAGAAATCTCTCCAGACTCTTGATCTATATGGAGGTGAAATAGATAAATGCTGGACAATAAAAAGCAGGACAACTAATATCGACACCTTTGAACTGTGGACTTTAAGTGTGGGCTGACATTATCAGCTCTGTTTGCCATTATTTACCCAGCAGAACATTGGTAAGGCCTAAAAAAAAAGAAAAATCTGAGAAATCTCCGAACTCTGCAATGATTCAGACATTTAGACTGATTTAATAATAATCTGGGACTATTTGAGGGTTTCAGCTTTCAACAGATTCAACTTAATTTTGCTCAATATTAAAGCAGCAGTCCTTATACAGCTCTGGAAAAAAATAAGAGAGCACTAATAAATGATGAGTTTCTTTGATTTTACCAAATTGAAAACCTCTGGAACTGCTTAAATTTCTGCACCAGGAGTTATCCAAAAGCAGTGTGAAAGACTGGTGGAGGAGAACATGATGCATGAAAACTGTGACTAAAAACCAGGGATATTCCAGGGTTATTACATTAACTTGTTTTCTTTGCATTATTTGAGGTCTGAAAGCTCTGCATCTTTTTTTTTTTTTTTTTTTTTTTGTTATTTCAGCCATGAATGCTCTAAATTACAACATTTTTATTTGGAATTTGGGAGAAATGTTGTGCGTAGTTTATAGAATAAAACAACTATGTTTATTTAGTACTTTCTTTGTAATGTATCTCAATTTTAAAAGTAAAAGTAGTGGTATTAGTATAGTAGTAGTGGTAGTATTGGTGTTATTTTTTAGTTACGTTTAGTGAATTTTGTAATAGTTCATATTAAATTTAGATCTTTTATTGTTTAATGTTGCAAATCATTCTATATTTGGTAGTTTTAGAATGGAGGAGCGCCCTCAGTGTACTCCAGAGTGTAAATAAAGGTTAATTGAATAAATGATTGATTGATTTCTGATAAAAGAAACTGCCAGTATTTAGTAGGATGTTTATTAATGAGGCTTTATTAGGATTATTAGACTGTGGTATTTTTGGGTTGTGTCTGAGGGCACCGCTGGCCGGTTGAGAAATGATATTTATAAATATCAGCAGCCTGGAAGGACAGACGCCCTCCTCTGAGCCCTGACCTCCATCACCACCAGCCTGTCCTCAATCCTCAACCTCTCCTCAGTTTAGATGCTCCTGGTTAACTCTAATTTTATAAGTGAATTAGGGAAGTTGGGAAGGAGTTAGGGAAGTTTGAACAGGAAGTAGGGAAGTTGGGAAGGGGTTAGGGAAGTTGGGAGGGAGTTAGGGAAGTTTGGACAGGAGTTAGGGAAGTTGGGAAGGGGTTAGGGAAGTTTGAACAGGAGTTAGGGAAGTTGGGAATGTTTTTGGGAAGTTGGAAAGGAGTTAGGGAAGAGTTTGGGAAGTTGGGAAGGAGTTAGGGAAGAGTTTGGGAAGTTGGGAAGGAGTTAGGGACTTTGGGAATAAAATAGGGAAGTTGGGAAGGAGTTAGGGATGTTGGGAAGTGTCACGGAAGTTGGCAAGGAGTTATGGAAGTTGGGAAGAGGTTAGGGAAATTGGGAAGGAGTTGGGGAAGTTAGGAAGAATTCAGGGAAGTTGGCAAGGGGGTTGGAAAATTGTAAAAGTGTTAGGGAAATTGTGAAAGAGTTAGGAAAGTTAGGAAGGAGTTAAGGAAGTTGGAAAGGAGTCAGGGAAGTTGGGAAGGGGTTAGAGAGGTTGGGACGGATTTAGAGAAGTTGTGAATAGTTTTGGGAAGCTGGAAAGAGATAGGGAAGTTGAGAAGGAGTTAGGGAAGGAGTTCGGAAAGTTGGGAAGGGTTTAGGAAAGCTGGGAAGGAGTTAGGGAAGTTGGGAATGAGTTAGGCAATTTAGGAAGGGGTTAGAGAAGCTGGGAATGAGTTAGGGAAGTTAAAATAAGATGAGGAACTTTGGAAGGGGTTATTAAACAAAATCATTCTGAATGGATGGAGGTTTGGTGTGAAGTTATGATTGATTGTAGAGAACCTTACTGACTCAAATTTCTATACTATGGTGATAAATGGAAGCAGGCGTCACTATAAAGAATATGACCCTATTGCTTGGGTATTGCTTGGTGGTAACTGTGGGACCTCTAGTGGTTGTTAGAGAGTTAGTGAGTCAGTTAGTCAGTGCTGTGGTATTTAGATATGTATAACGTGAGATAGTGGTGTTATTATATCATATACACTGGGTGTATTGATTATAGTGGCAGCAGTCTGTGTGTGTGTGTGTGTGTGTGTGATGGAAAAACAGGCTCTTCATGTTGTATCCTGAGGCAAAATCTGGGCCACATAACTGGATGACACTGTTAAATATTCATGGGAGGAAACACTTCAGCTCTGGTTTTCACTGAATCTATTTCTGAAGTTCCCAAAAAGCTCAGAGAGACGATCTTATAGAGAAACATCAGATCAGACGAGCAGAAGGTCCTCACCAGTAGATTACTGGGACATCGGGGGAATGAAGTGTCCTTTTCCATGACATGTGCTCTTTAACATCAATGTAAAAACATTCTTTATTCATGGTCTATCAAAAAAGATGAATGATAAGTTGCAACTGGTCCAGAACGCTGCAGCCAGGGATGGAGAGAACACATTACAGCAGTTCTGGCATCATTATACTGGATTTCAGCCTCTTTTAGAATAGATTTTAAAAACTGATTTTAGTTTTTAAGGCATTAAATGGATTGGCACCATCATATATTACAGATTACAGAAGAAAAGAACAGAAGAAAAGATAAGAGAACAGAAAAGAATAAAATAGAAGAGAAGAGAAGAAAAGAGACGAGAAAAGAATAGAAGAGAAGAGAAGAAAAGAGATAAGAAGAGAAGAAAAGAGAAGAGAAGGGAAGGGAAGAGAAAAGAAAAGAAGAGAAGAGAAAATAAAAGAATAGAAGAGAAGAGAAGAGAAGAGAAGAGAAGAGAAGAAAAAAGAAGGGAAGAGAAGAGAAGGGAAGAAAAAGGAAGAGAAGAGAGGAGAAGACAAAAGAATAGAAGAGAGGAGAAGACAAAAGAATAGAAGAAAAGAGAAAAGAAGTTGAGATCAGATATAATCAGTATATAGTTTCAAAAAGCAGCTGAAAACATATTTTTTTAAATTTGTTTTAATAATTGAGCCATTTGTATTATTATACATCGATATATGTATTGATTTACTTTTTAAAGTTTTTTTATGTTTTAATCTTTTTGTTTTAATTGATTTATTTTAATATACGATATAAAATGCTTACATTATAAAAGTCTTTTAGTGTGTTTAGACTGCGGCTCACTGGAGCAGAAGTGGGTTATTCTTAAAGGATTAAACCCAGCGCTCGTCCAACAGCATGACGTCCACTTACAGACTGCTGTCCACTGCTGCGAACTGACCGACAGTAGATTTTCCATTTTTACTGACCCTCACTTTCTCTCGCTCTCTCTCTCTCTCTCTCCCTCTCTCTCTATCTCTCTCCACATATCTGAGTCCAGCTGCTCTGCATTGATCCCTGTGGCTCGCCGATGCATTGGCCCGTAATGTGATGGCATTTCATTACTGAAGCAGAAGAAGCGTTAGTGCTCTCTCTCTCTCTCTCTCTCTCTCTCTCTCTCTCTCACTTTCTCTCTCTCTCTCTCTCTCTCTCTCACTCTCTCTCTCTCTCTCTCTCTCTCTCTCTCTCTCTCTCTCTCTCTCTATGCCCGGGGCCACTCGTCCGATAGAGCAGACTATGTGTTAATAGCCGCTTGTTGTTTTTTTTCCTCTTTTTTTTCGTGCTGTCTGTTTCGGACTCCGGGACGCTGTTTAAGCTCGACTGACAGAATAAAAAACGGAGGAAAAAAAGTGATAAAAACAAACAAAACTATAAAACTAAACTAAACGAAATCTAATCTAAACCCTCTGAAGGATACGGGACGTCCCATATCGAGCGGCGGATGGAGAACAGTGATGAACTGGGAGTGTTCACGGTCATACAGTAAGTACACAGACCACCACGCTTTCACCCTTTCTCTCTCTTTTCATTCTGTTTTTCTCTGAGTTCTCTGTGGAGATCTGAAGCTCTGCAGTTACAGACAGATCTACACTTCACCCAGTTTCTTTACTTCTTTACTACTTTATTATTCCAGCTGACAAATTTTATTTTTTACTGATTTGTTCTCTTAGTACCTGACGTTGAGTGATGTTGAGATTTTATTTTCTTTAATGAAAAACTTATTTTCTCTATTTTAAGCTAAATAATCCAAAAAATGCAGTTTTAGGTCACAGCTTAAGTTTTAGTGTAAGAGGACAGAGGTCAAATTTGTCATATTTGTTATTATGTTCATGTCATCATGTTATAATATCATAAATCTCACAAGTCCCTTTACACTGCAGTTTTTCAATCTTATTAAGAAGTATTCAGTATCCTCTGTAACTCATTCTGTATCCATTGTGAATTATTCACTATTCAGTATGTACTGTGAATTATTCAGAAACTGCTTTTACTTATTCTGCATCTACATGGACTTATTCATTCATTCTATTATGAATGGTTTTGTATCTAGGATGAATTATTTTGCATCTACTTTGACTTAGTCAATATCCACTATGAACTGTTCAAACATCGACTACGAACATATGCATTGCTATGAATTACTATTAACGTTTTAGTATCAGCTCTGCATTATTCAGAATCAACTACGATACTATATCTGCTATCTACTATCATTCTGTATGTACCGTCAATTGCTCAATATATGTCATGAATTACTGGTGATGATTTATTACCACAGCATGTTTAACAGCTTGTGCTCATGGCTGGTTTGGATTGGCTTCATGGGTCACAGATGTTTCTAAATACATTTCCGCATACCTAAGACAAGATTATCTAATAAAGTCTTGTTCTGAGGGCACATGCTCAAAAAAACACCATATCCACCACCTGAGACTCCAAAACAACCACCTACTGAACCTAAGAAACATCAGTGAAACCAAATAGCACTTAGCAGTCCTGTAGTAACCACCTATGTTGCCATGTTGCCCTATGTTGCCAGACAATGACTTGTTTAAGAATCGAATGCAACAAGCCATTTAAATTCTGTGACCGTTAATGCAGGAAAGTCCAACCACTGTTATCGGAATCCTCCTCGAGGGGGCACCTCCCAATAGTCACTGACAGTAGAATATAACCAGACTGGAACATGTTCAGCAGTATCCATGCCTTCATTGGTTATAATGGGAGCATTTTTAAATTGTTTCTGTTTCTATTATGACATAGCATTAGCTTGTAGTGAAGCTAAGTGTACGAATAGAGACTGATAAAGACATATAAAGACGTATAAAGAAAAATGGAGATGTTGACAGCTCATGAAGGTCATTCGGTGGAGATCCTCACAGCTGTGCTCTTCTGCTGAAAGCTGACAAACAGCTCATGTGACTAAAATGAAAATGACAAGTTCTCTCAAGTTCGGCATCTCTAGCAGAGGCATTTTGACTCACTGTGCCGACTGACTAACCAGCGCTGGCATTTTAACATCCAGCCATCCACCGTTAACCACCCCCCAACAATTACCCCATTCTGTTTATCACCGATGTTCTGAGCTAAAAAGCTGGTGGAGCTTCTTGATATTCCTCCATAAGGAGCTGCTTTCTCTGATGAAGCTCATGAAGGACGTGGCCTTTCACGCAAAAGATGTCCGAACCTTCTTTTCTCTGCCCTTTTCTGATGAATTCAGCACGGTCTGTGTAAGAGGGAGCTTCAGATAGCCTCCGACAGCGGGGCTGAGTGTGTGTCGAGCCCTGATGAGATAACCCAGCTCATTAGCAGAACCGATTAAACGCCCCGTGATGATAGACTAGCAGCTAATTAGCATGTGAAGATAACAGGGTTGAAGTGGAACGATGTGAATGAGTGACCTGATATTACAGCGCCAAATAAACACCTTCACATTCAGACAGAGCCATAATTGCTAATTGCTGAGCATCAATTAACACTGGCTGGTAGCTCTTCAGAACCGTAAATGTCAAAACTCCACCCCTGCCATCGTGCTCATTTATACTAGAGCCCCTGTTCACAGTAGCATGTTTGTGCTAAGATAATGCTAATGCTAATGCTCGATTAAATATGCTGGCCATTCAAGATTGAATGGGTGCTGCACTAATTTTTAAATTATCTGCATAATTAAACAGCTACGTCATTCATAGTGGGTCTGAATCACCTATGAAAGTGTGATACCTGAACCTGAACCTCATGTGCAGTTTATAGCGTTTCATTCAGTGATGCATAAAACATGATTTTTCAGCTTGTTATGGCTGCTGCGATTTCGCAGATCTCCACATCTTTTAGTCTTCTCATTCTTTCCCTCTCTGTCTCTCTCTTTCTCTTTATCTACTCTCTCTCGACCTCTCTCTTTTCTCTTTATGCACTTTCTCCACCCCTCTTTTATCTTTTACTTTTTCTGTTCTTTTCATTTTTATTCTCTTTTCTTTCCACCTGACACTTTCTCCATCTCTTTTACTTTTTGCTTTTTCTCCACCTCCCTCTTTCTCTTAATTCTCTCTCTCTTCACCTCTCGTTTTCTCTCTCCTTTTAATCTTCTCCTCTTCCACTATCTATCTTTCTCTTGCTTTATACACCTCTTATTTTTCTTTCTCTGTATCTCCATCAGATCTGTATCTCTATCTTTCTCTTCTTTTACCTTGTCTTCATTCTCTCTCTCTTTTTCTCTCTCTCTCCACATACCTTTCACTTCCTGCCCTCTCTCTCTCTTTTTCCACTCTCTCTGCTTCTCTTTTTTTGTACTCACCTGCATATTTCTCCTTTTCTCTCTCTGCACTCTCTCACTCTCTCACTTTCCAGCACTCGCTCTTTCTCTTTCTTATAGTCTCAAATTCAACTCTCTCTTCTTATTCTCTTTTGTACTTATGTACTTTTTCTCTCTCTATCCCCTTTTACTTTAATTTTTAATCTATTTACCACCTCTCTCTTTGTCTTCATACCCTCTCTTCACCTCTTTCTTTTTCCTTGGGTTTACTTTTATTTTCTACATCACTCTCTTTCTCTTGTTTGCTCTCTTCATCTCTCTTTGTCCTCTATTTTCCTTTCATTTTCTATATCCATCTCTGTCTCTTGTTCACTCTTTGTCTCTCTTTTACTTATATTTATTTCATTTTCTTCATAGCTCATTTTGTCGCATGCATTTTCTTCATTTTTCTTTATCTCTCATTTCCTTAGTGGCTCAGTTCCTCTCGTTCACTCTCTTCACCTCTCTTTTTCTCTTATTTTACTTTTTCTCAATCTCTCAATCCACCACTATTTCACTATTTCTCTCTTTCTTTTCTAAAGTATCTCACTCACTGCCTTCTTGCCACTCCCCCTCCCTCACAGATATACACCCACGCTCTTCCATCTCTCTCTCTCTCTCTCTCTCTCTCTTCTTCACCCCTTTACCACTCTCTCATCCTCCTCTATCTCTCTTTGCCACGCCCCCTCTCATGTCTCGCGGTAAAACACCCAAGCTGCTGTCTCTCTCTCCATCTCTCTCTCAGTCTCTCTCTCTCTCTCTCTCTCTCTCTCTCTCTCTCAGTGTGCCCGCGCCCGTGTAGCTGCGGTGTGTGAGCGCGCGCGTGCAGTGATGATACAGTGAGTGTGTGTGTGGGGTATGTACAGGGGGCTCGCCTGCGCGTGATGTTGTGTGTATGATGGTGTGTGTGAGGGGCGCGCGGGCGTCCGAGAGCAGCGGCTATGGACGTCTTCAGCTTCGCGAGGATGAGCAGACTGACCGGGTAAGAGCTGAGGATGATGATGATGATGATGATGATGATGGTTAGGATGAAGATGCGCGTTTGACGGTTGCATTTTACCTTTTATCTTTTAATCAAAGCGCAGTTGCATGTTGGCAGCGCGAGCCTAGTTCAGTTCCCATTCGCGCACCGGTACCGCGAGTGAAACCTCCGGATTTAGAGAGACGGAGGAGGCGAGCGAGCGCGCGCGCGACATCCCTCCAGCCTGTAGCGCGTGCAGAATGTACAGGATGTTCAGAGAGCATCCGGATCACTGTAGAACAGGTGTCATAGAAACACCTCAGCACCAAAATACAAAGCATAAGTTGGGTTCTTGTTGGATTGGTCCGTTCCACCTTAAATTATTTGGCATTTCCATTGTATCTCCTGGATCATTTAAGGTGGAACACACAGTTGCAATGAGAACCAAAGTTCTGCTTGGTTTTGTATACTTACAGCGTTTGCAGAACTTGTAGAACTTGCAGAAGATGTAGAGCAACTCTTGTATGGAGTTAACGCCAAAAACAATTGAGCTAAAGTTTGATTCGTGTTGTACTGGTCTGTTCCACCTTAAATTATGTTGGTTACATTGTAACTACTGTACTATTTCAGGTGGAACGGACAATATTCTGGATTGTATATACTTACAGTGTTTAGAAATGCTAGGTCTGATATATATGGTGTCATTTTAACTGTAGAACTTATAGGTGTACATCACTTCTTGCTGAAATGGTTCGTTCCACCTTAAATTATGTAGCAGTTATAGTGTCACTTCTGCACATTTTAAGGTGGAAAATACAATTGCCACAGAAACCCTGAATACTATAGAAACCCTGGATACCACAGAAAAACTGGATACCACAGAAACCCTAGGTACTACAGGAACACCGAATACCACAGGAACCCTGGATACCACAGATACACTGGATACTACAAAAGAACTACAGACAGAAACACAGAATACAGAAACCTTGAATACCACAGAAACATTGCATACTATAGAAACATAGGATACCACATAAACCCTAGGTGCCACAGAAACTCTGGGTACCACAGAAGAACTGGATACTACAGAAGAATTGGATACCACAGAAACTATGGGGTACCACAGAAACCATGGATACCATAGAAACCTTGGATACCACAGAAGAACTGGATACCACAGAAACTCTAGGTACTACAGGAACCCGGAATTCCCTGGATATGACAGAAACTCTGGATACCACAGAAACCCTAGGCATTAAACTAAATACCACAGAAACCCTGTGCATTATAGAAGATACACCAGACACCCTAGGCATTACCACTAAATACCACATAAACCCTAGGTACAATAGAAACCCTGGATACCACAGAAGAGCTGGATACCACAGAAACCCTACATATAAAAAACGCTAAATACCAAAGATACACTGTATACTGTTGGGTACCACATAAACCCTATAGGTACCACAGAAACACAGGATACCAGAGAAATGCCAGCTATATAAAAAAAACTGCATACGAAAACCATGGAGATACAGGACCAGATACCACAAACAGACTGGCTACTACAAAAACACAGGACTTTAGAGATATACTGAGTACCACATTTTGTTACATTAATCTATTATCTTTATTAAGGCTAAAACCTTTAAAAATACTGTGGTATTGTATCTGAACAGTATTAGACAGCACTTCCAAAAACACTATTATAGAGCGTCCCTTTTGGTCATGAAACACCAGAACAATGGCGTCCTCATGTCAGGCTATACAATACCCAGCTGAAGCTCCCCTGCAGAAACATTAACCCATATTAGAGCTTTATCCCTCCATATTGGGCCATAAGAGATATAAGCTGCACACATTTCCCAGTGGCTAATCGGTTCCGTCAGCTGGTCAGCTGAGCCCGCAGCACCTAGTGGGCTTGATTTTCTTGATTTGACCCCAGATAATCCTCCTAAAGGATTGGCTCTGAGACCCATCATAGCTGTACTTCAGTGTTTATAATGTCTGAGAGCTTATCCCTCACATTAAGCGTCTGCAGTTTAAAAAGATCTGAACGTATAGGAATGCGTTTTTTTGTGTTTTTGTGTTTGCAGCTGCCGTCACGCATCACGTGTTGAGACAACACTCGCACCCTCAAAAACATGGTTAATGCATTTAGCGCGCTGTGATGCGCCGGCCTTGGCGAACGAGAGATTAATGAGTGATTAGTGTAATGCTGGTTTGTAGATTGACGTGAGTGTGCGAGAACATCAGGCTGCGTTGGTCAGTTTTGCTGTCTGGTTGAAGAGAATGTGCATGGCTATGTTTCTATTAGCTGACTGTTTTAGCTTGATTTTTTTGTTTAACTTTGAATTTTCTGCTGAAAAATATGGGTTAAGACTGGATTTTGCTGGTTCTATATTGTTTAAAATTGTCAAACTTGTTAAAAAAAAGGCCATGAAGGTGATAATATACCCAATACTAGAATATTTACTAACACAGGAGCATGCAGTATATATATAATATGTAAATAATTGGTGGTGCCTTCAGATAAAACTAAAAACACTGAAAAAGATAATAATTACATTACTCCACCTCCACATTAACAACAGTTACGTACAGTATATCTGTCAAGATTTTAATCATTTACAAAACTCTGCAGAGGGCTTTTAATTTGAAACAAGGGTTTCGTTATGTATAGGTTTACGTTTGAGTAAAATGAACCCTGATGTTTTGTTCTATAAACTACAGACAACATTTCTCCCAAATTCCAAATAAAAATATTGTAATTTAGACCATTAATTTGCCGAAAATGAGAAATGTCTGAAATATCAAAAAAGATGCAGAGCTTTCTTATAATCTCAAATAATGCAAAGAAAACAAGTTTATATTCATAAATAGTTTTAAGAGTTCAGAAATAATCAATATTTGGTGGAATAACCCTGGTTGTTTTTAATCACAGTTTTCATGCATCTTGGCATCATGTTCTCCTCCACAAGTCTTACACACTGCTTTTGGATAACTTTATGCTGCTTTACTCCTGGTGCAAAAATGATCCAAGCAGTTCAGTTTGGTGGTTTGATGGCTTGTGATCTTCCATCTTCCTCTTGATATATTTATATATACTTTATATTGATATATTTATATATACTTTATATTCCAGAGGTTGTATATATATATATTTTTTTTTTCTTTTTTTTTTTTCATATGGGAACGATGGCTTGTGATCATCCATCTTCCTCTTGATATATTTATATATACTTTATATATATATATATATATATATATATATATATATATATATATATATATATATATATATATATATATATTTATTTATTTATTTTTCATATGGGAAAGTACAATTATATGTAAATTTTTTAAAAGACTGTAAATATCATGACTGATCAAATGGTAGCTCATGTTTATCCCTTAATTTTCATCATGTTATAATCCTCTGTACTGCAGTTAAAAAGCAGTGAAATGTGTAAAACGTGAGAGAATATGACAACCTAAACTTGAACTCAGACCATAAATACTGATCATTTTAATAAGATTTAGAGATACAGTGTGTATAAGCCTAATCCTAGCCTATAGAATTTAAATGATGATCTGCTGTATGGTTGCTTATCTGCTTATATTTGTTATATTTATGTATGTTGCTTTAAATTATGACACATTTTCAATTCGGCCCATATTTTTAACAGCTGAGTGATGATACAGGTATGGAGCTGCTGTTACACACTTTAGAAATATCTGACAATAATTCAGTTATTATTTGGTACCGCTGATCTTCTGACAGTAGAGCAAAATGTCTCTAGTGTGAAAAAAGTGCTCCGGTGATCCGGTATAACACTGTTTTAGTCCGGTGGAGGAGTGGAAAAACATTAGAAAAACATTTGAATTTCGGCTCTTACTCATAAATATTTATACATGCAAACATATCACCTCTGATTGGCTAACAGCACTGCAACACCAGGAGGCAGCGAAACGGACAACAGTTAAAAACATTTTAAAATAAAGTAAATAAAGACATTTTTACACTAATAACAGTATTTACAGTGTTATATGTTACTTTACAACATGTGTAATAATGCCCTGCTAAGTGCAGTTTAGCCACTGCCATAGTCTTAGCGTCTCTGTGAAACACCAAATTCACCGGAGATCCAATTTAAACCTATAGTTACATACACACAGAGGTGGGTAGTCCAGATCCAGAAAGTAATGCAGTTGGAATGAAAGCCGAGGTGGGTGGGGCCATGAATACTAATTGGCGGGTTGATGTAGACACGGTGCTTTTCCTGATCGACTCGTTTTTCTAAATATTTTCTTTTACTAGTTACTGCAGACAATGGAGGTTGAGGAGGAGTTTTCTGTATGCTTGAACACAAATACACTTAAATTGTAGCAGGTAACAAGTAGTGATTAAGTACAAATTAGTTGTACCAAAACAACATAATTAAGTACATAAGTACAGACTTATTTCAGCATAATTGAATTATTCTTTTTTTCCTACAGGGGAGGTGTCTCTATGTCAAGATCCTAACAGGTCTGCAAAGTAACAGAGATTGTTAGCATCAGGCGTTAACCCCATCATTTAGCTCTGCCCACGCTAACGTGGTGCCGCTGTGTGCGCTAACAGCTTTAGCAAATCTAGCGTTAAGCCTCTGTCGCCCTCATCATCTTAATCTGCTTTCATCTTCAGAGCAAGAAGAGAGGTCGGCTGTGGACGTCCTTACCTGACACCTATTCCTAAACTCCAATTTCATTACCTGTAGCCTTCCCTCGGTTAGCGCAGCGCTGCGATGGAGCGGCTAAAGTCCTAGCATCACCCGCTAGTCTGAGAGCGTGAGAGTGTGCTTAACAACCTTCAAATTAACAGTTTCCTCTTTAATGCAGCACAACCTCTGCTCTTCATGTAGGAGTAGATTACACTAGATTATCCTGAAACATCGCTGTGAAGAGGATTTCACTGCATTTAACACAAGTACAGCAACCCACCAACATTTATAAAGACAAGCCATTAACTCTTTAGTCAGATTTTACTCATTCTACTCTTTTTATACTTTTAAAATGGTTTAATGAGACAGTTTTGCAATAAACAGCAAAAAACTTGCACCATGAACATGCCCTAAAATAATATCACAATATTTAAGGCTATTTTTTCCAATAGCAATATTCAAAAATGTTTTTTAACATATAATGGTGTTAAAAAGTATCTTCATTCATTACTCTGTAGGTAAAATTATAGATATTAGGGTTCAAAATACTTCTGCAGCAGATAACGCATCAGGTACCACTTTAAAATAAGGCTCCTTTATAAAGGGTTTATGTATAGTTTACAAATTAGTTTATTAATGGTAATAAAAATTAGGTTATAAACCATTAATAAACAGTTCACAGTTGTTCACAGCCCATTTCACACCTGATACTTTGGTTCGGACCAACCAGTCATCGCTCAGTCAGTTCTTGCTTTTAAATCAAACATTTTTGAAAAGTCTTTACTCAAACCTCACTCGTTCTTTCACACCTGCACACACCGCACCTCTCCAGAGTATAAAGAGGCTGACTCCGCCCCTTACGCACACCTGTTGGACGTCACCTCATTAACAGGACTATTTATACTGGGACTCCTTACTTACAGGGTTTGTTATTCTTGTGTTTTTTATCTCAGCCTGATTTTTCATTACGATTTTGTCTTGTGTTTTTGGATAAATTATCCTGCTTTTCATCATTTGCATCCAAACTCATTTAACTCATTTTTACTCACAGCTCACAGTCTGTTGCTTTTTGTGCGCTTCTGCAATACTCAGCTTGCTGGAATGCAGAGTGGATTTAGATGTTTGTTTAGCGTTGGCGCTAGTGCTAACGCTAACGCTGGCACGTTTTCTCACGTGGAGAGAGAGGAGTGATGCTCCTCAGAGCTCACAGCTTATGTAATGAGAGTTCTGCTGCTGTGATTTAATGTATGTGGTCAGTAATGGGAGATGTTCCTTCTGGTAGTGTTGGGTTTATATAGTCTTTCTTGTGGTGTGTGTGTGTGTAAGTGTGTGTGTGTGTGTGTGTGTGTGTGTGTGTGTGTATGTGTGTGTGTGTGTGTGTGTGTGTGTGTGTATTTGTGTGTTTCCTTGAGGTTAGTCTGCTCCTCCATCTTGTTTAGCAGGCAGTATAAAAAGAAGCACTCCAGATTATGTTTAATTCATGAGTGTGTGTGTGTGTGTGTGTGTGTGTGTGTGTGTGTGTGTGAGTGTGTATGTGTGTGTGTGTGAGTGTGTGTGTGTGTGTGTATGTGTGTATGTGTGTGTGTGTGTTGTGCTTTAGCTGCAGGGAAAGATGCTTTCCGCTATCAAAGCTAAGAAACTCGTCCCACACCTGAATTCACTTTATACATGCTTTATAGTAGGAGTGCACTCTGACTTTCCCTCTCACTCTATCACTCTCTCACTATATCACTATATCACTCTATCACTATATCACTATATCACTATATTACTCTATCACTCTATCACTCTCTCATTCTATCACTCTCTCACTCGATCACTCTCTCACTATATCACTATATCACTCTTTCACTATATTACTCTACCACTCTCTCACTCTGACTCACTCTATCACTCTCTCACTCTGACTCACTCTCTCACTCTATCACTCGATCACTCTCTCACTCTATCACTCTTTCACTCTGACTCACTCTCTCACTATATCACTATATCACTCTCTCACTCTATCACTCTCTCACTATATCACTATATCACTCTTTCACTCTATTACTCTATCACTCTGACTCACTCTCTCATTCTATCACTCTCTCACTCTACCACTCTCTCACTCTATCACTCTGACTCACTCTATCACTCTCTCACTCGATCACTCTCTCACTCTATCACTCTCTCACTCTGACTCACTCGATCACTCTCTCACTCTGACTCACTCTCTCACTATATCACTATATCACTCTCTCACTCTATCACTCTCTCACTCTATCACTCTGTCACTCTATCACTCTCACTCTATCACTCTCTCACTCTGACTCACTCGATCACTCTCTCACTCTGACTCACTCTCTCACTATATCACTATATCACTCTCTCACTCTATCACTCTCTCACTCTATCACTCTGTCACTCTATCACTCTCACTCTATCACTCTCTCACTCTGACTCACTCTATCACTCTCTCACTCTATCACTCTCTCACTCTGACTCACTCGATCACTCTCTCACTCTGACTCACTCTCTCACTATATCACTATATCACTCTCTCACTCTATCACTCTCACTCTATCACTCTACCACTCTCTCACTCTATCACTCTCTAATTCTGTCTCACTCTCTCACTCTCACTCTTATCACTCTATTACTTTGACTCACTCTCTCACTCTATCACTCTGACTCACTTTCTCACTCTATCACTCTGACTCACTCTATCACTCTGACTCACTATATCACTCTCTCTCTCTCTCTCCATTTCTCACTCTATCACTCTCTCATTCTGTCTCACTCTTATCACTCTCTCACTCTTTCACTCTATTAGTTGGACTGAAGTTTGCCATTACATAATCCTACTTTCTAAGACCAAGCAATATTCTATATTTGCTACAAGTCATTCTTGCTTAAAATGTACATTTTGTGTATTTGTATGTTTTTTTTATGTATTTCTATTTTGTTGAAATATTAAATTCTAAAATGGGTAAATGTTAAACCCTTTTTTTCTATGTCTCAGGTGCATATATAATTTTTTACCACCCCTATGTCCACATAAATTCAGTATTTTTATGTGTTATTTCTGTTCTGTATTAGTTAATGCAGTGACTGGTCACATTTTGGGATGAAAATAGGCGTCTTTTGAAGAGGAAGTCACTCAGGGTCGAGCATTGTTCAGATTAAAAAGGCCTGGTCAGTGACCAGCTGTGTGAGGGTGAAGTGAAAAGCCCTCAGCGCTCGCAGGCCATGATTCTGCTCACCCGCTCAATGGCTCGGACAAAAGCAGCGCAGTATAATAAGGTGCAGCAGCAGCATTCAGAGTGGGTCTCGGACCGGCGGGGGAACCGGGCCGCAGTAAAGGCCGTCGCTGCTCTGAAACTCTAAACAGTTATAGCTGCTGTTATTCACACAGCGTCGCATGGCCTGCCCAGACCCAACCGCGCAGCCCGAATGCGCAGGAGTAGCTTTCTGCTGGTGTTTGGACAGCAGCCTGCAGCGTTAGCGGCTAATTACAGCTGGACCGACGCCCTGCGGAGTATATGAACATAAATTAAGACAGACCTGCCTGCTGTGGAGTCCAGTCTCACACTCCCGCCCTAAATTTACTCCTTAAATACCCTCAGGCAGTTACTGCACACTCTGTTACACTCTGTTACCTACAAGCTAAAGTTAGCATTATTTTTAGCCTGAGTTAAAATCTGTGCTAATTTAAACTGGTTTTGTGCTTTTTTATTTTCAGCATGCCAGCGTTTTCCACCAGTCTAAAACGCTGCCGCTAAGACCAGGAGATCACTAGTTGGGAGATTGAATCCCAGTCATGGGATCAGCTTGTCTTCAGCTGCCGGAGCCCCGAGAGAGCACAGTTGTTGTCCTTGCTCTCTCTGGGTGGGTACAGTACAGTAGATGGTGCTATCTCTCTTTCCCCTCATCACTCCTAGGGTGATGTTGATCATCACAATTCTGCGTCTGTGAGCTGATGTAAGGAGAAAGCTACTCTTATACTGTTCTGTTAGAAAAAAACGTTTTGTGGATGGTTTACACCACAATAAAAAGAAACATGTGAAACATGGTGGCGGTAGTATCATGGTTTGGGCCTGTTTTGCTGTATCTGAGCCAGGGTGGCTTGTCTTCATTGATAGAACAATGAATTCTCAATTAAATCTGTCCATGAAATGAATCTTAAAAGAGAAGATGGGTCATGCAGCAAGACAATGACCCAAAGCACACGTCATTCTTGGAAACCAAGCATATTACATTATTACAAGGTGTTTTCCCAGAAGATAATGTGGACAATGGTTGACAATACTGCAAAACTGTAAAAATATATACACTAGTCCAGAAAAAAATATACTTTTTTGCTTCTTCCTCACATATTCATTCAGAGGTCTGACCCATAAGCAAACGTATTTTGGTTGAGTTGAATTGTTTGTGAAACAAACCAAATGCAAAGAAAAACAAATGTATAATATATAAAACTCTTAACTGATTCAGACCAAAACAAACAGAGAGAAAACACCCTGACAATCTTTAAAGTCCAGACTGGGATCTGATTAGTGTGGTATGTTTTATTTCATTTTGACAGAAAAAGCAGAAACTGAACTCACGTTCAGATGGCTAAGCGATGGCTAAGCTAAAGGGAGCTGTTATGGAGCGCCAGTATCCCATGCTGAGTGACCTTTGACCCAGCCTCATATCTAATGTCCAATTATCGCGTGCTGTCCCTGCGTCCGGCGCTCTTCTGAGACGGGAGGTAAATTTTCCGTCTGTCAGGCGGTTACATCATCACCCCTGAGTGCTGCTGCGTTTCAGCTTTTTATCAAGAAGTTTTAGGAGTAATTTTGTTGTTTTCCTGAGAAATAATTAGGAATCTGTGGAGCTGCTTCTTAAACACAGCGAGCAGCTTCTGCTACTGTTCTGAGAAGCTTTATATTAGATCCTGGAACATTGCTGTGAGGAGGATTTGATTGCATATGGTTCAGAGGATGAGAGCAAAAGAGAGATAAGATCTGAAACTATAGATCCCAAAGATGGAGTTCCAAGTTCCAAGCTCTCCTGTTGGTCAGTGCTTGTCTCTGGACATTACACAGGGGTGACTCATATGACCCTTAAAAATAAATATATATCAATATTAACAGATATATATATATTACTTTTCAATATCAATGTTTTTGGCGATATGAGAAAAAACAACAAAAAAAACACATTTTATTATTACTATTTTAAGAACTCACAAGTGCCACAAAATAAATGTTCAGATTTTGTGTAGAATAATAGTTTGAAACATTCAGTAGAACTAAAAAAAATAGTAACTTACCAAGAACCTTGGTTTGGGTGGTATGGGTTTTCCCAAAGTTAAAATATTTAAAACAAAAAGAAAATCATGAAAAATTGTGCTAATAGCAGTATTTCACCTAAAAGCAGTGCTATTTATGCTATAGAATACCCCTATTTTTAGCTATCTTTTTTATTCTATTTTTATTTTCTATTTTCTATTTTTTCTACATTACTTTATATTATGTTATATCTAATCCGAGCCTTGGTAAAATACTGTGGTTTACAAAATAGGCAAAAGTATTTTTTTTTTGTTTCTACTTAATGCTTAAAACTGTTATTCTAAATAAAACTTTAACATATCACAGCACAGTATGTGTTTTTTAAAACAATATTTTAATGTTCAGTAAAATGTACACCTCTAGTGTTAATACATGTGACCTACAAGTGTGTACATACTTTTGCACATATAGCAATATATCATTTTCATCTTGAATAAAGATAATCTTCCTGAGCGCTAGCAGGGTTAATATGACCTGCCTCCTGCACTCCTGGGGATTACAGGGTTAAATTATTCATACAGTGCAAAGCAATACAAGCTGTGCGGTGAATGTGCTGCTGCTGTTCTACAGTTATGTTCTATTCTCTTTTGTATTTGTTAAGTAATTACACAGAATCATTGTGTGAAATATAAATAATTCATCTCAGCTATCGTTAGGTGAAAGTGGACTGCAGAAGCTTCCTGCAGATATATGTGATGTGCTGTAGGCTAAATGGGTGGAGCTAAACTTTTATAGGCTGAATGGGTGGAGCTAAACTGCTGTAGACTGAATGATTGGTGGAGATAAACTGCTGTAGACTGAATGGGTGGGCTATAAACTGCTATAGGCTGAATGATGGGTGGAGATAAACTGCTGTATGCTGAATGGGTGGGGCTATAAACTGCTGCAGGTTGAATGATGGGTGGAGCTAAACTGCTGTATGCTGAATGGGTGGGGCTATAAACTGCTGCAGGTTGAATGATGGGTGGAGCTAAACTGCTGCAGGTTGAATGATGGGTGGAGCTAAACTGCTGTAGGCTGAATGATGGGTGGAGCTAAACTGCTATAGGCTGAATGGGTGGAGCTAAACTGTTGCATGCTGTGTAGGTGGGGCCAAATTAGGCAGCTAATCAGAGCCTTGGTAGAATAATGTTTACAAAATAGACAAAAGTTTTTTTTTTGTTCAACTAAATGCTTAAAACTGTTATTCTCTATAAATAATTTAAAAAATATATATTTTTTAAATATTGTAATTTTCAGTAAAATATACACCTCTAGTGTTAATACTTATGTCATATGACACCTTAAAGCAGCTGGACCACCAAACAGCATAGTCCACATTTTTCAATATCATTACAATCAATCATTACAATATGCAATACTGTACATTATAACATGTAATGTTTCCAGTCTGAGAGATTGAAAGTGTGTGTGTGTGTGTGTGTGTGTGAGATAAATGTGATAAATACTGAAAATGACTCAGGCTAACTCACACATTGCCGCTCTCTGATTAGCAGCAACACGAGCAGCATCAGAGCGCCAGACTGGCGGAGCATCAGGTGCCATGGCAACAGATGCTGCAGGAATCGGTCCTGCTCTGTGTGGTTTGGGGGCATCGCTGTCCGATTAGCCTTTCTGCTCCGCTTCTGATCGGGTCATTCAAATACACTGAGTTGGGGATGTGACAAAAAAACTGTTGCATGAGAATAAAGCATATACTCTATTTACACTACAGCAGCTTTTAGCCCTGCCTGTTAGCTACAGGTATACATATTGATGCAACAGATATTCAGCAAAAAAGAAGAACATTCTACTACTAAAAAGAAATAAAAATAAATCATATAATTTTTTACCAGACAGTGATGGTTTACATGATGTTTATTTTCTAATTAAGAACTGAATACCTGAATATTTTAGGGAGATCAAATCATGTATATATCTGTCTGCCGTATCTACCGTATCTTGCTTAAACACACATTATTGTCTTTAGTAAATCAGATGAAGATGTTTGAATTTACCATTCCACCTTAAATGATGCTAATTTACTATTCCACCTTATATGCTGTTAATTTACTATTCCACCTTAAATGCTGTTAATTTACTATTCCACCTTAAATGCTGCTAATTTAATTTTCCACCTTAAATGCTGTTAACCTACCATTCCACCTTACATGCTGTTAATTTACTATTCCACTTTAAATGCTGTACATTTACCATTCCATCTTAAATGCTGTTGATTTACCACTCCACCTTAAATGCCTATATTTTCAAATATTTGTAAATGCATTGCTGATACAGATGTGCAGCACATACAGAGAAGTTCTGCCAATAGAATAGGACTAAACACAAACTAGAGGCTTTATTATGCAATACGGGGGGTGGGGGTTCTTGTCATTGAATGCAATCAAATCCTTACAGCAATGCTCTTCAACAATCTTGTGGAAAGCTTTCTCTGAATAAAGGAATCAATAATTATGTAATAAAATCAGTAGAAGCGTCTCTATAGAGAATATAAACACACAGATGCACAGTATCCCAGTTCAGATTCCGTGTCTATAATGCAGCTGTACATTTCATATCTTATTTATATATTTAATATATAAGGAGAAGAGTGTGGCACTGCTAAGCTCGGCTAAGCAGCGACACTAAAGCACTGACTCGGCTAAGTTAGCGCTAACGCTAGTCATGAATTGTGCAGCATGCATTCCTTCACATTCCCGCGCTACGTGACCGAGCGCCATCATTTATTAACAAGGAGCTTCGGTTTCAGTGTTTCAGTGTCCGGCGCTGAAACTCCACACAGACCCGCAGGAGCTCACAGGGATACAGATGGTGGGAAAGCGCTATCAGGGAGGTTAGCCGAGCGTTTTGAGGGAAAATGAGTGTGAAGAGTTTATCCTGGGCGATGTGCTGTTCTGAGGATGCGACGTTCCAAAACGTGAGTCCATTCCTGGATTTGTTTTGTAGTTCTAAAACGCATGACGCATGCCGGAAGACAGTTACGGCTGTGGTCACTGTTTAATTCAATCAGTATTGACCTTCCAGGTTGTGGTGCTTTGAGGTTGCCAGTTATATTTACTCTGAGAAATTTTATTAGTATGGATTTTATTATTATTTTTAGGATTTTCTGTTTTTCCAACTGCTTGAAATACTTAAAATAATTCAGTTCTGGAAAAAAATGAGTCCACTTAAAATTGATGACCACACTGAACAAGATAACATCTTACAACATATACATATATATATATAGGGATGTTACCAAGCCATCTATTACCCTGAGACAACTTTTCCTTATCAATCTACATACATAGTCTATATGATTTACATAAGCCATATCCCATGACGTTTGGCATGTCAGTGTATATAGTTTTTAAAGGCAGCCTGTTTCATTTTTAAGGATAAAAAAGGTTGAAAATAATTGGAATTGGAATTGGAATAAAAATATAGTCATTTAGAGCATTTATTTGCAGAAAATGAGAAATGGCTGAAATAACAAAAAAAAAGCTTTCAGACCTCATATAATGCAAAAAGTTTATATTCATAAAGTTTTAAGAGTTCAAAAATAATCAATATTTGGTGGAATAACCCTGGTTGGTTTTTAATCACAGTTTTTTTTCATGCATCTTGGCATCATGTTCTCCTCCACCAGTCTTACACACTGCTTTTGGATAACTTTATGCTGCTTTACTCCTGGTGCAAAAATTCAAGCAGTTCAGTTTGGTGGTTTGATGGTTTGTGATCATCCATCTTCCTCTTGATTATATTCCAGAAGTTTACAATTTGGTAAAATTAAAGAAACTCATCATTTTTAGCTGTCACTAGTCTTTGTTTCTGAGAGAAAACAAACAGAAAAACGGAAAAAGTGAAAATGTGTTTTTAGCTACAGGTTGTTTATCGAAGAAATATTAAATGCAACATTGGTCATGTAACAAGACCACAATAATCTCAACTACGGCTGTAATAATGCTGTTTTTTTTTACATAATGTTTTGCACTGTTGTGAACAGCGAGTGCATGCTGTCGGAGTGTTTCTGAAGCCTTGGGAATATTTTGGGCAGCAGAGTAATAGCGTTCCCTCGACTCTCTGACAGAAACGGCCTGAAATGCTTTTGGATTCCGCTTCCATTATGTAGCGGGCTCAGTGGTTTAATACCTGGTGCTAATTGAGATGTTGAAATATTTTTTTAATTGGGCGCCAGTTATTAAATTAATTTAATTAGATTAATCAATTAATTAATTAATTAATTAATCAAATTAATTAATAACACAAGACATCTCAGGGTGTGGTTTCTACAGGTAACAGAAATTTTCATAACCAAGTTATCCAGAAAAACACACTGAAATGACAGGTTTTGTAAAATAAAAGTATTTATTAAATCACACAGATATGAGTAAATAATTCATTAAAAAGTCATAAATGTAGCCATTAGATATCAAATCATAGTGTAGAATGATAAATGAGAAATAAAAGAACAAACACGTTATAATGCTGATATGAAAGGAATAAAGATTAATATAACTATTAAGTGAGTATTTCTAAATAAGGGTCTAAGGCATTTTAAGTCTACGAAACCAATTCTTATTTCCAACCAAGCCACTCAAAATGAGTCATCTATACTAAAGACGCTCTATTAAAGACCCGACCAAACCATGACCAACAGACACCATCTGCCGAAAGATTAAACCCAGCTCTGCCTTACTCTGAGTTGTTGAAGTGAGCCTTGGTGACGTCCGCCTGGGTTGGTCGTCTGCTGCTTCACCCCGAAAAAGGATCACGTGAGCCGGTCTGCAGGGTGGCTTGACTTCCTGTGTCAGCACGGAGCCCCATGAGAACCCACAGGGAAATCCCTTCGCTCTCAGGTGGCTTGCTGGTGGCCTCCGGACCGCAGGTTTCTGGGTTGGATCTGGCGGATCTCCTTTTCAGCTGTACTTTAGCTAAACTTAGATGGAATAATGCTTGGCTTCGTAGATTGTAAAATAACCTTAGATATTTTAACTAGGATAGCTAATATTAATATACTTGAAGATTAAATGCACTAGTCTAAGAAAACTAACTTAAGATGACTAAACTAACAGTCTATCCTTTATCCATCTCTGGGCTCCCTAACCTCTCTCCTCTAACTGTTTTCCTCAACTCATCTTCTCCAACTCCTTCTCCCACTCCTTCTCTAACTGAACTGCAAACTCCTCCAACTGGCCTCTGACCTGAACTCCCAAACCTACTGGCAACTGAGTTTAACTATTAGACTCTGTGGCCTGTTTGGCCTTCGAGCTATGATTGGCCCTGTGGCCCAAGTGTCTGTGTTTTGATTGGTCTAGGAGCAATTTCAAACTTTGGTGGGGATTCACAAAGGGCCATAAAACCCCCCCTCGCTCACATGGTCAGCATGCTTCAGAATTTTTCTAATAGATCAAACCAAAAGAAAACTCAATTAAACAGTGGATCAAAATACATTTTTCAGCATATCAGTTTGTGATGATAAATTCAGGAAACACAATCTTACAATTGAATCACAATAAATGTAATATATATATATTGCCCACAAACAGTTTTGTAATACTCAAGATAATCTTAGAAATACAATGATGGATGGTACTCTGTCAGAAAGAGATCAAGAGTCATGATATTATTTAAACCCAATTAAATCACTTAAAAGAAAATACATGATTAAACCACTGATAACCAAATAAAGCTATATTATCAAATGCTAATTAAACCTTGTTGATTCAGACTTGAATGTGTAGGAGAATTCAATCAGGACCCATCCAAACACATATACCATATACCAGACACATATACCATTATTTAGTAAACATTCTATAAAACACCTTTTTTATATAGTCAATATATATGTATTTTAAGCAAAATCTTCTTAGTGAGAAATTCCTCCCCTCTGCTGTGTTTAGATAAGCGGCTGTCGTCGGAATTTACGACCGTGGGGGAAGTTGGTGAAGTTGGTGTTGGGAATGTAATTTCCAAGCTAAGAGCATTCATTTTAACTTCATGAATCTTATTTCTAAGTGGTTGCAGAAAGCACAAACCCCTAAATTGGTATAATATATTTGGTGAATTTACAATTTCCAAGGCATTCATTAAGTTTTGAACCCTCTCTCAAGTCCCGTAGTCCCGTCCTTGTCCTGGTGATTGTGCTGTTGGCAAAACCACAATTGTGCACAGTTCCAGATGTTTAAACATTAACGGTCCTAAATCCAGATTTACGACTGACAGCGTCTGAAGGAATGTCAAAAAAGAATTTAAAAATGTTTACCCTGACTTGCATTTAGGGTTCTCGAGCGAGGCTGAGTGAAGAAATAGTCAGGAAATGTCATTTTGAAATTTAAGGCTGTTTGAAAAAGATAACTCCAAGGCTTTTAGAGTGTTCTGGGGGTTGAAGTTCCTTATAGACCATAAAGTGGGGGTAGTATGTGTGTGTGTGTATGTGTGTGTGTGTGTGTGTGTCCAAGCGATGCAGGAATCCTCTGTTTAATCCACTACATTCCCTCCCCATCGATCGATGGGCCACTGGACGTTGGGTCATCGGTCGATGTCAACGTGGATTTCTGTAGACAGAGCATGTTAGGGTACATCTTTCATGCAATTGGTGTCCTGTTGGTCATGCTTTCTTAAGACAATCTACTACAAGGTCGCTGACAGAGTTTTTGGTCTAATGGATATACAATTTCTCTGATGATCAGTTTTTTTTTTTTGTTGTAGCTATTGGCTTTTGGTTCTGAATAGAATAGTTAATTTAATGTGATAGTGTGGCAACAAGCATATGAAAGGGTCACAAATAGTTTGCTAGCTATTTGTTCCTTTATAACTTTATCAAGACAACCTACCCATAAGGTATGCTTCAATAATTAGCCACTACTTAGTCAACAATTGAGAACAATATAGCGGAGCAAACGTAGTCAGAAGGGAAACAAAATATGTTTTGGGCACCTGAAGAGAAGAGAAAAAAAAAAAAATTGGCACCCCCCCTTCTCCATGTATTTATTATACTGCTATGCTAATGGTTTGAAATGGTGATTCAAACACTAGGTTTAACAAAATATCCAATTTGTTGTGAGTTATGCTACTTGGATAGGTGAGTTCCAGACAGTGAATGTGTGGTACGTTCTCAATTTAACAATTGCGTCAGGTCAGAATATGGTGGACAATGAACACTCAGTGTGTCTAGGTATTTAGCCCCGTATTATGATTTAACCTAGGGGATTATTGGTCCCGACTTGTCCCATGGGGCTTTTGCATAGTTTAATTGGGTTACAGTGAACTTGTTTGAGAATCGGTTTAATAAAACACTGACGATGCGGGATTTGGTTCCAGATGCGAGGCAGTTTGTCTGCCCCTGCATGAGGACCAAACCAATGAGACCTGAGCTCGCGAATTGTTTTGCCAGTGCTGTGCTGGGACCTCACCAGTAGCTTGTCAGCAGTGTAGCACAATGGTTGGTATCCAAGCGTGCTTTTTCCCAGTTTTGGGTGTTTCCGCAGTTCTCCGCTAAAACGGTGAGATATACCAACACCTGAGAAAGTGTGGTTCAGCGAAAAAGTTGTGGCCTGAGCCATTTCAATAGGGTCTGGGGGACGTCCCCTCCACCTGGCAAATGCACCTGCCACAGTGATGCGATGTTTGTTCCTTCGAACAAATTTCATGAGTCTTTCGACCCAATCCATTTGTGGAATTGGCCATATACCACACAGATCTTCTGAAGATTGGGGATGAAAACACACTAGCCTTTTTCCAACAAGTGGCAGATATGTCAATTGTGGGAATGCTCTGTGTGTTTTCCCCATCATTTTGTGGTCCACCCATGGGTGATCGAGGGCCTGGGCTAGGCTCTCCCCCCCATGGCGCTGAGGCACCACGAATGAAGATGAAGCGTGTGTATCTGGGGCATAAACAAACAGGCCCTTGAGCATCCTGAAAGACGCACAGTAAGTGGCAAGTGGATCAAGGTGAAATGCCAGTGTTCTGAAAGAAGTGTTGTCACATGCACCAATTGTCATGTCAACTTTCCATTTGATTTGAGCATTCCGAAAAGCACATCCATCTGTGTAGATGGCGGGAATGTTTTTACCTTCATAAGAATCCAAGGGACTGTGTTTGTCTGGAACCACTGGTGCAGGAACAAGAAGAGAACAATCCTTTTGGTGCACGAACAGAGGATCACAGTTAGTCCGCGGCAAGGAACCTGCAGGTGTTCTGTGAACAGCTGACTTGTCAGCCCATGGAACAAAGATTTCACCGTTGACCGTTGTGTTAAGAGTGGATGACTTTCCAGCTTTTGGGTTGTACTCATCTACAGCCGTAGAGGGAGTCAATGCCCATGAACAGGTGTTTTGTTTTAGAATCATGGTAGGGGATTCTGAGGATGGTGGTTTCAGAACCCTGACAGTGAGCTTCTCATTGATTCCCGTGGAATTTGAAGGTTCAATGAGCTTGTGTGGCTCAATGTTGCTAGCAACATGATAGCATTGAACTCTATCCTGTGCCTTAGGACAGGGCAGGGGTTCGCAAACCTGTGCCCAGATTCTACGATGCTGAAAGTCAATCAATGGTTTGAACCGGTCAAGGGGGTCTTTGCCAAAGAGCAATGGGACGTTCTCCAATGGAGAAATGTGAATTGGATGGGTGAGGCTCATTGGACCGATGGCAACGTGCACCAGGGCTGCAGAATGCAGAGTGATACCAGTGTGCGAATATGGTTGAAGGTGAAGAGCACACTTTTTCAGAGGTATCTTTTTGTTGTTTCGGCGGGCTGTCGCCCTCACCTGGTCAAAAAGTGAATTTGACATCAGAGAAATGTCTGACCCCGTGTCCAAAAGAGCTTCATACCCGAACACATCTTCCAGCCAGGTGGCTAGGTAGAATTTTGGTGTTGAACCTTTCTCGGTTAAGAAACCCAAGAATTGTTTAGGTGGTGGATCCTCCAGGCTGAGGAAAGAAGCTTCCTCGGTGTGGTTGTTTTCAGCGTCTGGCTGTACAACCAAGGCTGCATTGGAGTGGATGGATTTCGCACCCCCCCAAGCAGGTTGATCTGGAGCATGGACAATTGGCAAGAATTCAGATTCAGCATTGTCCTGCTTGCGTATTTCGTTACGAAATTGTCTGAGCAGACTGCCGTCTTTAGTGCTCAGGTTAGTTGGATATGTCTCATGCTTGTGCCCTTTAGGTGGACACCAACGTTTGTGGTGCTTTGGGCTCCTTCTCCTGAGCGGAGATTGAAGTTTGCTGGAGCTCTGTGCTCGAGCATGGTGCTGTGAGTGTTTGCCATTCCAACTGCGTTTTATCCTACCTTTCTTTCGATAGGAGGGCTTTTGGTCACTTTGCTTGGCCCAATGTAGGGACGAGTGACGCCAAGAGTGGAACACTCTCTGGTTTTTGTGGTTTAACTGGGTCTTAGGTGGCATCGGAGCCTTGTGTGCCCCTTTTTGCTTGACGTGGGAGGACTGCTCATTAATTATCAGGATGTCATTTGACTCTGATTTTTTATTAATGTTTTGTTGGAACTTAGCAAATCCTCTGAGAGCCAAATCACGCAGCTGCCGGCTTGTTAGCGTACGAGGGCAGGCTGCGACTCCAAAAGAGCGACTGGTGGAGGGATGGAGGTTTCTCACGAACAATGTTTTGAAAACTTCCTCTTCCTCCATTCCAGGCTCATTTCTATAGCCGAAATAAGCTAGCCTGAGGCGGTGATAGTACTGTAGGGGTGTTTCCTGGCGACTCTGCTTAATTGCAAGAGCTGCAGCAAGGCCGGTTTGAACAAGGTGGTTGGAGAACTCATTCTCCAAAGCCTTGCAAAGAGCAGGATAATCTCTCTTAACCTGGGGTGGTTGGCGCTCAATGAAACGTCCAACTTCCCGACTAGAGGACACCTTAATGAGGTAGATTTTATCATTTACCGTGGCCTTGGGGAAACGGCGTAAGAAGAAGTCAATGTCGCGAAGATACTGGTGGACATCATTAGAACCGTCCGGTTCTGGTTCAAAGCGTGGGATGTTACGCGCAATTTTGTCCAAATCTCTATCAGAGGGTGCTTGAGGATGCACAGAGGTCCCATGTGGCTGGGAACGCTGAGTGAACCTTGGTTCTACTGGCGCTTCAGCACCTTTAAGGGAGACTAGAGGGATTGTATTTGTGGATGGTTGTTGCCTAGGATCCGGAACCCCAGGGGTTCCTGATTTACCAGCTGGATTGATGGGGGAGTCTCCCTCCATCATCAGCTCAAATGTTGACTCTGTTTGGTCTCGAGTTAATTTGACTGCATTGTTAGCATGTGCTAATTCAGTTTGTAGCTCAACCTGTCTTGCAATAGCATGTTTTAGTTTTTCCTGTGACTGAGCTGCAAGTTGGGTAGCTATGTTGGCTTCCTTTTGAAGCAGCTGCACTTCGGTTTTTAGGTCTCTTTGGTTCATTTCAGACTGTACAGTTTTGTTCTCTAGGTCTGCAACTCTATCATTTAAAGTCACAATCTCTGCTTGGAGATTTTGAATGGTTTTGGAGGAAGCAGCAAGTTGATCCTGTGACAACAGCAGTTGTTTCCACAGTATTAGGGAAATCGGATCCACTTGTTGCTTGCCCTCAAGGATTTTAGATACACACTCATTGAGGCTTTTGGCAATTAGTGCATGGAGACCCCCACTGTCCATTTGTTGGACTGGGATGGTAAGTCCTGGGGGTAGACCAGCTGTAAGCTCTAAAAGAGCTTTTTCGGTGGCACACATTTTGATTTACGTAAAGCACGTGGAATCAAACAATTTTGATGACAAACAAGTTTATTTTATGTTCGAGTCAATTAGCATTGTGCCTTTTCTAAGAAGAAAATCTGTTAAAAGTGGGCGACCTAAGGTTACAATTAGTAGATTAATTTTAAAAGAATAGTTAGATTTGTTGTCAGTGATGCTAGTGAACAGTTTAATAACTGTAGGGCACTATACACAATGTCTAAATCTAAATATGGGTATAGTTATTAACTATGTACAGGATGGGAGAATTTAACTATGTATTAAGCACAGGTGTGCTGGGTATATGGTTGAGTAACTGATAACTGGATAAGTTTTTTTTTTTTTTTTTTTTTTTTTTTTTTTTTTTTTTTATGGTTAATCAATTAATTAATTTCAATTAGTTATTAATAATTGATCTTAATCGATCAATAATTAATCTTGATTTATTTGAAGATGGTTGAATTAAATTGAAAATAATTAATTAACAAAAATTTAATTAACTTTACTTAATCAAATTGATTAAAATGACCAGTTAATTATTTTATGTTGTGATTAGTTACTCAATGGAGATAGCTATTTAGCTTGGTTCAATGTAACATAAAGAGTAATGTTTGAGAGAGCAGACCTGAAACTTAAATTTAACTATTTAATATTAACCGATTAAATGAATGCAGTTATTTGTTTACTTATTTACAAACCATTTAACCCAACCACAATGCAAATTCCCTTTATTAACTTAACAAAAAGTTTGTTTGAAATTGGCACCCTCTGGCGACAGAAACACTAAATGTACTCTACAGGATGATAGCAATTACACAAGTACAACACCAGGTGGCGACACAGCTATGTGGCTAAGTGGCTCCCTCTGGTGGTCAAACAAATGAGATGCACCTTTCTGCACTGTATGCAGTTACCCAAATCAAACACCAGATGGCGATGTGGCAGTGTACCCCCCCTAGTGGTGAGGGGTAGTAAAACACCCTTTGATTTTGAGTGTAAATAGTCAGGCTGTCCACCAGATGGTGGCAGAGGCCGACTGGTGGGAGTGGTCACGCCCACTGATGATGCCACGTTAAGGACCGCCCCTTGGGTCTGGGACCTGGTCAGCAGATTTGACTGACTCAGTCGACTGTGAATAGCAGAGGAGAAGGGCACGGCTGTCCTAAAGTTTAACACAGCAGCAACACACTTCACAAGATGAGCAAAGAGGATTTACATCCTGGCGTGGTTAGTTTAATCACGCACACAATAGACTTCCTGCCACTCAGGGTGGTGTTACGTAAAAGTTAGCTACTCTTTTACGCACGTGGAAGTGTCCAGTACTGCAGGATTTTACGGATTTCGCGCAAAAACCGGCAGTTTTAACTGGAGCGCGGAGTCGATGAGCCGGAGATCCGCGACTCAGAGCTGCGCGAAGGCCTTATCAGATCAACACTGGCAAAATATGTCTATTTTACCGGAAACAGTTCGAACTTTATGTAAGTACACACGTATATACACGTATATACACCCGGGTTTAAGGTTACCCACACACGGCGGTGTGTCAACCAAGCTTATTTCACAAATAAGCGTAATGTTTTCAAGAGCGCTCGCATACCACACACACACACAGGGGACTGGCCAGTCCTGAATTGTAAACAAAAACACGTGTAGAACATGTGCGTGTGTTTCTAACACGCTGGGTTTATGCAGTTAACTCCAACTAGGCCAGCTAGCCAGCAGCTAACGCATTTAATAATAACAACAAAATACACTTTATTCTGCAACTTACAGCGCTATTTTCTGGAACTGGTTATGAAATGTGTATATATTCTGGTCTCGCGGCGGAGAGCCAATAATAATCCTGCCCCACGTTGGCGAGCCAATTATGTAGCGGGCTCAGTGGTTTAATACCTGGTGCTAATTGAGATGTTGAAATATTTTTTTAATTGGGCGCCAGTTATTAAATTAATTTAATTAGATTAATCAATTAATTAATTAATTAATTAATCAAATTAATTAATAACACAAGACATCTCAGGGTGTGGTTTCTACAGGTAACAGAAATTTTCATAACCAAGTTATCCAGAAAAACACACTGAAATGACAGGTTTTGTAAAATAAAAGTATTTATTAAATCACACAGATATGAGTAAATAATTCATTAAAAAGTCATAAATGTAGCCATTAGATATCAAATCATAGTGTAGAATGATAAATGAGAAATAAAAGAACAAACACGTTATAATGCTGATATGAAAGGAATAAAGATTAATATAACTATTAAGTGAGTATTTCTAAATAAGGGTCTAAGGCATTTTAAGTCTACGAAACCAATTCTTATTTCCAACCAAGCCACTCAAAATGAGTCATCTATACTAAAGACGCTCTATTAAAGACCCGACCAAACCATGACCAACAGACACCATCTGCCGAAAGATTAAACCCAGCTCTGCCTTACTCTGAGTTGTTGAAGTGAGCCTTGGTGACGTCCGCCTGGGTTGGTCGTCTGCTGCTTCACCCCGAAAAAGGATCACGTGAGCCGGTCTGCAGGGTGGCTTGACTTCCTGTGTCAGCACGGAGCCCCATGAGAACCCACAGGGAAATCCCTTCGCTCTCAGGTGGCTTGCTGGTGGCCTCCGGACCGCAGGTTTCTGGGTTGGATCTGGCGGATCTCCTTTTCAGCTGTACTTTAGCTAAACTTAGATGGAATAATGCTTGGCTTCGTAGATTGTAAAATAACCTTAGATATTTTAACTAGGATAGCTAATATTAATATACTTGAAGATTAAATGCACTAGTCTAAGAAAACTAACTTAAGATGACTAAACTAACAGTCTATCCTTTATCCATCTCTGGGCTCCCTAACCTCTCTCCTCTAACTGTTTTCCTCAACTCATCTTCTCCAACTCCTTCTCCCACTCCTTCTCTAACTGAACTGCAAACTCCTCCAACTGGCCTCTGACCTGAACTCCCAAACCTACTGGCAACTGAGTTTAACTATTAGACTCTGTGGCCTGTTTGGCCTTCGAGCTATGATTGGCCCTGTGGCCCAAGTGTCTGTGTTTTGATTGGTCTAGGAGCAATTTCAAACTTTGGTGGGGATTCACAAAGGGCCATAAAACCCCCCCTCGCTCACATGGTCAGCATGCTTCAGAATTTTTCTAATAGATCAAACCAAAAGAAAACTCAATTAAACAGTGGATCAAAATACATTTTTCAGCATATCAGTTTGTGATGATAAATTCAGGAAACACAATCTTACAATTGAATCACAATAAATGTAATATATATATATTGCCCACAAACAGTTTTGTAATACTCAAGATAATCTTAGAAATACAATGATGGATGGTACTCTGTCAGAAAGAGATCAAGAGTCATGATATTATTTAAACCCAATTAAATCACTTAAAAGAAAATACATGATTAAACCACTGATAACCAAATAAAGCTATATTATCAAATGCTAATTAAACCTTGTTGATTCAGACTTGAATGTGTAGGAGAATTCAATCAGGACCCATCCAAACACATATACCATATACCAGACACATATACCATTATTTAGTAAACATTCTATAAAACACCTTTTTTATATAGTCAATATATATGTATTTTAAGCAAAATCTTCTTAGTGAGAAATTCCTCCCCTCTGCTGTGTTTAGATAAGCGGCTGTCGTCGGAATTTACGACCGTGGGGGAAGTTGGTGAAGTTGGTGTTGGGAATGTAATTTCCAAGCTAAGAGCATTCATTTTAACTTCATGAATCTTATTTCTAAGTGGTTGCAGAAAGCACAAACCCCTAAATTGGTATAATATATTTGGTGAATTTACAATTTCCAAGGCATTCATTAAGTTTTGAACCCTCTCTCAAGTCCCGTAGTCCCGTCCTTGTCCTGGTGATTGTGCTGTTGGCAAAACCACAATTGTGCACAGTTCCAGATGTTTAAACATTAACGGTCCTAAATCCAGATTTACGACTGACAGCGTCTGAAGGAATGTCAAAAAAGAATTTAAAAATGTTTACCCTGACTTGCATTTAGGGTTCTCGAGCGAGGCTGAGTGAAGAAATAGTCAGGAAATGTCATTTTGAAATTTAAGGCTGTTTGAAAAAGATAACTCCAAGGCTTTTAGAGTGTTCTGGGGGTTGAAGTTCCTTATAGACCATAAAGTGGGGGTAGTATGTGTGTGTGTGTATGTGTGTGTGTGTGTGTGTGTCCAAGCGATGCAGGAATCCTCTGTTTAATCCACTACAATTATCACCCTTTCATCATCCGCAGCCATGAAACTCAAATATGACTCTCATCTTCTCACTCTCGCGCTCGCTCTCATTTAGCATGTAGCACAGTAACCTGCTCCGATGGGAGGAAATAACAGGTTTTAAAATACAGTAAATATATACAGTAATATAGTGAGTCATGAGCAGAATTCCCTGATGCTCGGTGTGTTTATGAGTTTTTGGGTTAGGGAGTTACGGCCGAGAGCCACGGCCGAGTTTTCCTGATTTCACCGTTAAATCCTAAATCCGCCTCAGTGAACTGGCCCTGACCATAAGACGGATTAGAAGATAAAACACAAGTTTTGACTTCCGCTCGCTAAAAACGATTATTTTGGCCTGGGAAAAGTTAAAGGGATAAACTCTAAACCAAAAACACTTTAAAACAAAGTAAGTGCTTCTAATAAAGTGGCCAGAATACGTGGAAGTATAAGGTAGGGTGTTTCTAATAAAGTGGCTACAGAGAGTGAAAGCATAGATTAAGGTGTTTCTAATAAAGTGGCCAAAATGAGTGGAAGCACAAGGTTAGGTATGTGTTTCTAATAAAGTGGCCAGAATAGTGGAAGCACAAGGTAGGTGTTTCTAATAAAGTGGCCACAGAGTTTAAGCATAAGATAGGGTGTTTCTAATAAAGTGGCCACAGAGTTTAAGTATAAGGTAGGGTGTTTCTAATAAAGTGGCTACAGAAAGTGAAAGCATAGATTAAGGTGTTTCTAATAAAGTGGCCAAAATGAGTGGAAGCACAAGGTTAGGTAGGTGTTTCTAATAAAGTGGCCACAGAGTTTAAGCATAAGATAGGGTGTTTCTAATAAAGTGGCCAGAAAGTGGGAAACACAAGGTTAATTTAAGTAATTTTGAAGGCTGAGTTAGAAAGTCTTATCTGAATTGCTTTGCAGAGCTCTCTCTCTCTCTCTCTCTCTCTCTTACACACTTACACACACACACGCTCACACACACACACACACACACACGCTCACACACACACACGCTCACACGCACACACACGCGCACAGAGTTTGGGTTTTGTGACGGGGATGAAGAGAGAGGGATGAGACTGGCTTTAAATAATGAATGTTAAGAGACTGTTCTGAGTCACACAGGCCCTTTGAAGTGACATAACTTTCAACCATCACCATTATATCACCTCGACGTGTGTGTGTGTGTGTGTGTGTGTGTGTGTGTGTGTGTGTGTGTGTGTGTGTGTGTGTGAGTGGACCCACTAAGACTGGACCCATGTCTAACTTTGTATCTCGTTTTTTTACAGCTGTGTCTTTTTGTAAAGGTGACGTTTGCTGTTAACCTCAGTATTTTAGTGGAAATTAAAGCACTATTTTAAACAAATGATCATTTATCTACATAAATACACCTTATTTTTAAGTGCTGGAGGTTCTAGACATGCCCTAGCCCTGACCTTGGGCTTTGCTAAAGTGAGCCATTTTTAAATATTCATTGGCCCCATTACATTACAATGCAACATGACTGTTATATAGTCTAAATGGTTAAAATGAAAATTTAAATGTTAAAATGAAAATTTGTTTAGGAAGCTATGTTATATAATAAAGATAAAAATCTAATAGAATATGGCCTAGTCTTGCAGTTAGCAACATGCTAAATGGAATACAGCACATAGGCTTTCATTATTTGTTGACTACATTTGCTCTGTTCTTTCATCCGGGAAGTGTTTAAAGTTTTATGTTCATGGAAAGGACAGTGCTTTTCCCAGAAAGAGCGTTCTTTAAATAAATAAACAAATTAGTGTTTGTTTTTACTCAGTAGATATCAATAATTAACTAGTTACAGTAGAGGTGCAGTACAGATTTCATGAGAGTTAGCATCTGTTAACATATGTTAGCTTGTATATTCAGTTTGTATATATGCTGCATTCAATTAAATTCCTACGTCGGATTTCAGATAAATATTCAGATATGAGCTGTCATGATTTTTTTCATTGCTGTGTGAAAGTGCCAAATCAGATTTGTTTTAAATTTCTTAAATCTGATACATATCCGATCCACGGACATGCGATATGAATGTGAACGCTCAAATCAGAAATCCTGTCTTTTACACATTAGCATTAGCGCTACATGCTTCTCTCTCGTCCCCACACTGCATCTCTTGGTGCAGCTGTGCAGCTATAGCTGCAAAAAAAAAACAGCAAAAGCAAACCGCCTGTCCTTTTTTCACCTCCTGGACCTGAGCATGAACTTCAGAGCAGCTGTTTACTCTCCACTCCAGCAAAAGATGCTCCACATATGAGCTGCTAACTCATCCATTTCCCTTTATAAAGCTACGAGTCTCTCCTCTCTATAATATGAGAGTTTTTTTGTTTGTGAAGAAGGAGACGTTTATACAGGTATCAATGTGCAGCATGTGAGACGATTCAGGAACAGATTCGTTCACATTACACACAGATACAGATCACTTACATTTACAGTGAATGTGAACCGACAAGATCTGGGCAAAAAATTGGTTTTGAGCAACGTGAATTGCAATGTTAGTTGTAAAACTAAACTTTAAGACATATGTTCATTCATTGTTTTTTCTAAAGGAGCACTAACTGTATTTATTTGTTAATGTTCATTAATATAGTTGCATGGTTCTTGCCCACTTGAAGCCCCCCAGCCACAACAGCCTAACTAAACACATATATATATATGCTGTATTTTCTGCCGACCATCTATTCAGGACTATACTGGTTCTTTTAAATATTACAGAATGATCTTAACAAAAGGCCAACAAATTCGATTTAGTATGGACCTTTTTTCATGTGTTATTTCAGATGGTAATTGTGTATTAAAGAAAGAGATTTCCAGTGTATAAATAGGCCTAAAATGATTCAGTTTCTTCCTAATGCATGTTTGTACTCAGCGAGCCATCTGGCCCCTGACAAACAGACCACCTGTGTACGACTTTTCAGTTTTACAGCCAAGGAGCCCTTCTGGGAATTGTGCTGGTTTCTAACAAGAAGCCAATGAAAATCATCGCTTTTGTAACTAAATGCGCATTCTGTATCATTTAGCTCATTGGGGAGTTTAACCAAATAACATTTGTGAAAGGTGTCGTGAACCAAGATGAGCACTGATATAAACTGAGTCTCTCTCTATATTTTACTTTGATTGGTTTGTAGAATATTTTTAAAGTTCTCCTTCCGCTAAAATCCTCTTTTTTCTTGTTGTTTGTGAAATACAGTAGGTCTCTCTGAGTTGTTTATGATGCTGCACATGATTAAACTCTTCCTCAACCTCTTCCTCATTGTCTGCAGCAGCTAGTAAAAGAAAATATTCAGAAAAACGAGTCGATCAGGAAAAGCACCGTGTCTACATCAACCCGTGAATTAGTATTCATGGCCCCGCCCACCTCGGCTCGGGACCACCCACAGATAAAGCTGAAGCCAGGTGGTGACACGTCTCGTCAAATAGGAGATGACTAACAGCACTAGGAACAGCATGCAGTTCTTTCCTGTGTTATTTGTGCGAATAACACATCAGTGTTTATATACTTTACCCAGTAATTCAGAGCTAAGAAACAAATGGTTAGAATTAGTCTATGGAGGAAAAACACCACCAGCCAAGTACAATTGAGATAGGTAGGTGTAAAGTATGTTTAGAACAGTTCTGTTTACACTAGTTAAAAGTAAAAATCCCCAATCTACCAAAGAGTTTTGGTGGTACTGTTATCCACTATACTACACCATGTCTTGGTTTCCATAGACCTATTTTATTATGTAAGTACTTTGTAATTACTTGTTAACAATGCATGTAACTACAGTGTAACTACTGATCAATTACGCATTGTTGGTTTCCCATTGTGTATATAATACAATACAGCACAATCTGCCGTACCGCTATATTTATATCAAATGCAGTGTATAGCTGTAACATAGTGTAACATACAGAAACTGTCCAAATGCCCTTTTTTGCACAAATGCTTTTTTTTTGCTGCATTTTAATTGCGCACACGTTATATAAAGCAGTGTAATCAGCATCTGCACGTCTGCACATCTGCATGTCTACATGATTACATATCTGACTAAGCTTCTTCTGTGTTTGTGTCTCCAGCCACAGGACCAAAGCCTCTGGGTGTCCCCCGTCCTCCGGGGGATGGACCTCCTCACAGGGACCTCTGAATGGCTGGGACATGACGTCCAGTAGAGACGGCCGCGGCGACTGCTTCATCGAGTGAGTACCTCCTCCTCCTCTTCCTCTTTCTGCAGGCGTTCCTGTGCGGTTCTGAGCGCGTGCAGACGGAATGCTGATGGGTTCCTCGGCACACACTCTGCACACACTCGGCTCAGAGCTTTCATCTCTCTGACAGTGACACGCAGACGCGGGGGGACGTGAACGTGACTGAACTCCTGTCCCTCGTCCCCGAGACCCCCGCTGTCTCCGCGGTTTGATCTGAGGGGTCTGGTTGGGGGTAGCTGGTAAACAGTGTGGCGTCTGGTTTGCAGGTCTGCGTTTTTATGGAGAAGGAGGAGAAAAAAAGAGGAGGATGAGACTTTTTGTGTGTTTTTGTTTTTTTTGTGACGCTGCTGTTTTTTCTTCTCCTCCGGCGGGGAGAACGCATTCTCTCTGCTTCTAAAAATATACGCCACAGAGCCGAGCACGCTCCTCCGCTCCTCCGTTACGCATCAGTCCAGCTCAGAGCCCCCCTCGCCGGCCGGCTGGTGCTGATGCTGATGCTGGTGCTGATGCTGATGCTGTTGCCCACGGCGACGGGGCCTCTGGTCTCGTGCTGCTCCATGTGGTTCCAGTGGTAGGGGGTGGAGTGAGGATGTGTTCGGATGTATGATATGAACAGCTCTTCTTTTCAGCTCTTTTATATATATATTTTTTTTTAATTAGCCACCCTGTGAAAGAAGAGAGAGAGCGAGTTAGGTTAGAAGGGAGGGAGGGATGGAGTGAGAGAGTGAGTGACTGAGGGAACGAAAGAAAGAAAGAGGGAGGGAGGGAGCAAGGGAGGGAACTTGTGGCACATGGCATCTGGCCCTTGCCAGCACAAGGGGGCAGGTTATGTAATAGTGTAGCGGAGTGCTCTCTCTCTCGCGCGCGCGCGCAACGGCGGCGGCGGATGCTCGGGATGCAGAGGAATTCGTCTGGAGAGAGAAAGCTCCGGGTGATCGCTCTCGCGTGGTCGACTCCTGCTCTCGCCGTCCTGCTCTCTGCGCTCAGCATCACTCGGGTATGTGCACCTCCGACACGCTCACAACACTAAAACAGCATTAAAACACACGCAGGACGATTAGTACATCCTGGTCCTAACGAGAGACAGCGCTCACACCATCAGATTTTTTATAATTTCAGATGTTATAAGAATAAGAAGAATTTAGAATACAAGTTAGAATATACTAGACTTAAATCATTTTTTGTGATAAAAGTCATTTTAATTGTTACAAGCAACAGACTTTTTCAGATTGTTTCATTTTAACTAAATGAACTAAATGTAATGATATCTAAAAGCAAATAATTGTACTTGTACTTGATAAAAGTAAATGTATTTTTAAAACACATTTTAGCTAAATAATAACTAAACAATTTTACTTGTTAAAAGTCATTTCATCTAAAGGAAAGTAATTTCACTCATTAAAAGTTATTTAAAATGCTTGTTGAAAGTAAGGCAAATAATTTTACTTCTTAAAAATAACAGTGAAATAAAAAGGTATTTAATCAACTGAGACATACTTTTACTTGTTAAAAGTAATTTTATCTAAAATAAAGTGACTTAAAAGTTACTAAATAGTAATTACTTAATAGTTACATAATTGTTAATAGAAATTGAATTTATTAAAAAGTATAAAGCATTAAGTATAAACTTTACTTGTTTAATTTTACATCATTTTAATTGATAAAAGTAATTGTATCTAAAAGAAAGTAATTTTTTGATTATTAAAACGAATTGTATTTTTTTATTTTAGTAATTTTATATAAAGTGTATTAACATTTACTGTACTGGGAGCTGTACTTGGTGCTGTACTGGGTGCTGTACTGGGAGCTGTACTGGGAGCTGTACTGGGTGTTGTACTGGGAGCTGTACTGGGAGCTGTACTGGGAGCTGTACTGGGAGCTGTATTGTGTGCTGTACTGGGAGCTGTACTGGTTGTTGTACTGGGAGCTGTACTCGGTGCTGTACTTGGTGCTGTACTGGGAGCTGTACTGGGAGCTGTACTGGTTGTTGTACTGGGTGCTGTACTGGGTGCTGTACTGGGAGCTGTACTGGGTGCTGTACTGGGTGCTGTACTGGGAGCTGTACTGGGTGCTGTACTGGGTGCTGTACTGGGAGCTGTACTGGGTGCTGTACTGGGTGCTGTACTGGGAGCTGTACTGGGAGCTGTACTGGGTGCTGTACTGGGTGCTGTACTGGGTGCTGTATTGTGTGCTGTACTGGGTGCTGTACTGGGAGCTGTACTGGGAGCTGTACTGGGTGCTGTACTGGGTGCTGTACTGGGAGCTGTACTGGGTGCTGTACTGGGAGCTGTACTGGGAGCTGTACTGGAAGCTGTACTGGGTGCTGTACTGGGAGCTGTACTGGGAGCTGTACTGGGAGCTGTACTGGGTGCTGTACTGGGTGCTGTACTGGGTGCTGTACTGGGTGCTGTACTGGGAGCTGTACTGGGAGCTGTACTGGGTGCTGTACTGGGTGCTGTACTGGGAGCTGTACTGGGTGCTGTACTGGGAGCTGTACTGGGAGCTGTACTGGGTGCTGTACTGGGTGCTGTACTGGGTGCTGTACTGGCAGCTGTACTGGGAGCTGTATTGTGTGCTGTACTGGGAGCTGTACTGGGAGCTGTACTGGGTGCTGTACTGGGTGCTGTACTGGGTGCTGTACTGGGTGCTGTACTGGCAGCTGTACTGGGAGCTGTATTGTGTGCTGTACTGGGAGCTGTACTGGGAGCTGTGGTGAGCTGTAATCTGTGTGAGGAGGACGGCTGGAGGGACAGACAGTGTGTGGGTGAGAATTACAGGCTGGGGACGAGATCATGCTCTGATTTAGAGACAGGTGGATCTTCAGCAGCGTTTCTAAACAGAGGAGATCAAGAATAATTATCTGTTCTGGATGAGATTCACTGTTACACTTCATTTCATCTAACAGTCTGTTTACACTGTGTTTTTATATTTTACACCGTTTTATTTATGCTGCATTTGTCCTAATTAGAATATGTGTGTTTATCCTATAATTTAGGCTTTTTGTTTTTGTATATAAAGGAAAATAAAATCACCATATTACCTAAAAGCAGAAACTATAGTCAGATCAGTTGTTTAAAGTGCTCATTTTGTTTAATATCAACAAATTTTACTTGCTGTAAGAGGCGATTAAATCTAAAGGAAGCCAACTGTATATTTTTAAGCTGTAATTTCGTCAAAAGGCAGACACTTTTTATTTGTTTTAAGTGATAATTTAATGTAAAATCAGCCAATATTATTAGAGTGTAATTCTGACTATTTTACTTGGATTTTTTATTTGGATATAGTCAGCTACTTTAATATGTATTAATAACCAATGCCATCTTTAAGCAGCTAACTTCTAAAACCAACTCATTTGAGTTATTTTAAGTGGTCGGTTTATGTAAAGTCAGCATATTTTAATGCATTTTAAATGATCATTTTATCTTAGCTATACTTATTTATACTCTTACTTTAGTTATACTTATTTTACGTGGCAAATTGATCAAAATCAGCTTATACTGCTTGATTTAGATGATTCTTTTATCTAAATGAAGCTAATTTTACTTGTTTAAAGTGGTTATTTTATGTAAAAAACGCTCATTTTGCTTGATTTAAGTAGTCATTTAACAAAAGTCAGCAAATGTTGCTTGTTTTAAGTGGTCATTCTATCTGAAGTCAGCTCATTTTACTTATGTAAAGACATTACGTTTTATGTTTTTAAGTGGCCAATTTTGTTAAATGTTAGTCTTGTCTGAAGTCAGCTAATTTTACTAGTTTAAGGTGGTCATTTTAAGCCAAGTCAGCTAATTGTGTGGGTTTTAAATGTTCAGTTTAAATGGTGCAGGTCTGCTAATTTTGCATGTTTTAATTTTTAATCCCTTTTAAAGTCAGCTAATTTTACTTATTTTAAGTGTCATCAACTCATCATCTAGTCATCTAACTTTATATATATAAAGTATTATATAAAGTCAAGTCATTTAGTTGCTTAAAGTCAATGTAAATGGTTTTATATTGTTATAGTTCATCTTATGCACGTATATAAAAGCACTGAGTTTAGATAGTTGATTTGGGTGAGGGTCAGTTGGTTGTGGTCTGTGCTGTTTTTAGTGAGGAGACAGTAAGAGTAAGAGTAACAGTAGTCGGACACGCTGAGCTTCTCCTGCTCACCTGGTTAACCTGATCTTCCAGGTAAGAAGAGCTGCTGCTGCTGCAGCTCCATGTTCCAGTTCACCCAGAATGACACGGGACACGAAGGGCTGAGCGTTTTTCATGTGATCGGACGGAATAACAATAATCAACATTTCCAGTCCGGCTGCAGCGCGTCCCCCCCGGCTCTGAGCGCCGGTTATCTAACCGCCGGCCGGCCGGCTCCTGGGCTCTGATCACACAGCGCTGTGGAAAAGGCTGTGAGGCCTGGCGTGACCAGAGCCTGTCAGAAGCTCATGTAGGTGTAATTGGTAGATGTGCTGCAGTCAGAGGCTGATGATTCATGAGGAAGGAGACGGAGTGACAGAGGAGGATCCAGACTGTGAAGAGAGGAAAGAAATACAGCATTAATTCAGCATTAAAGAGACGATCTGCTGTAGATTTACTGAAGAAACTGTGAAAAACATGCAGAGTTTCCCAGCAGGAAAAAATAAAAACAATCCAAACTATCACGCTAAATCTAAGGTCACTCTGGCCAGTCTGGTTACTATGGGATTGGTAGTGGTTGCTAGGATGTTGCTAGGTGGTTGCTAAATGATTTTATCATTAAAACTGGTTGCTATCTAATGTAAGGTGGTTGTTATGTGGTTGTTTTGGTATCCCATGTCGTTGCTAGATGCTAGGTGGCTTGTCTTATGGTTGCTAGGATGTTGCTAAGTGGTTGCTCTGAGATTCAGTGTGGTTGCTATGTGAATATAGTATCTAGAGTAGTTGTTATGCAATTCAAGTTGATTTTTATGGCATGGAACTAGCCAATAGTTGATGTTGCTTATATTATGGCTGTTAGCATGTTGCTAGGGGTTGTTGTATGATTTAAGGTAATTACTATGCAATTTTTATGTCGTCTAAAGTCATTGCTAGGATGTTGATAGGTGGCAATTGTTAGATGGTTTGTAAAGATCCTGATAACCAGTTGCTATGGCATATCTAATGGTTAGATGGCTAGAATGTTGCTAGGTGGTTGCTAGGTGGTTGCTGTGATTTTATTACATAGTGGTTGTTGTGCGACTCAAGTTGATTGTTATCTTGTTGTTATGCATGTTATACCAAGTGATTTCTGGTATGTTTCTAAGTGGTTGTTTAGTTGCTTTGGCATATCTTATGGTTGCTAGGATGTTGCTAGGTGGTTGCTAAATAATTTTAGTGGTATCTCAGGTAGTTGCTAGATGATTGTTTGATGGTTGCTATGCTGCTACTGTAGCCTATATGTAGTTGCTGTGATGTTTGTTTTGGAGAACCATGCATTGGTTCATCAGGGAACTGAATATTGTTCTTCTGTTGAACCTTTTGGGCCTTTTTTTGATGATGTTTTAGGATGTATCCAGGGCTTTCTTCTCACCCTGGTGGTTCTTTATTGTTCTTCTGTGTTGCTAAAATGTTGTTCAAACAATATGAAGGTTCTAGACTACTCATAGATGTTTTTCCAAGCACTTCCAAGCACTGTACTGTGCCTCCAATCCAAGAACCGTTAAAGAACCTCAGTTTCTGAGAGAGTAGCATCTAATTCAGTCTGACACTGTTCAGGAGGAGGAAGAAACGGTGAAGGAAGCCCCTGAGGACGTAACTGGGACCAGAATCAACAGTTTCGCTAACAGTGTGCTGCATTGTTAATGATCCCGCTCAATTTGCATTGCCTTTGTACGGCCTTCCTGCATCCCCTCTTTCTCCCTCTCCCTCTCTCTTGCTTTTCTCTCTCTTCACACGTTTTCCTCGACGTTCCAGTGGAACCCAGCCTGAGAGAGTTGAGGATCGGAGACGGATGTTGATTAGCCCCCCGCTGGGCGCTCGGCACGTGTGTTAGCACAGTGTGGGAGCAGCGGAACCCCAGAGCCTCATGAGCAGCTAATGCTAGTGATTAGCGGGCGTCAGCTCTCAGGAGGCGGGCCATCTTTAGCAGGTGGCGGAGGCCGGAGACGAGGCAGCGCACTTCCTGATAGCTGGCACCCATGTGCTTCAGCGCCGCTCACAATCTGTTGGCCCGATCTCGGTTGTTCTGGCTCAGGTCCAGTCCTTATTTTCATCTCTGAGGGTCCAACTCTGCCCCGCGCCGCTGCTGCATGTTACTGGACTAATTTACCTGTTATACGGTTTAGAAATACAGAAAAAATATATTCATTCTGACCACCTTCCTTGTCTTTCTACACCTATTATTTATTTATTCATCTCTACTGATCATATAGGAGGCAGGTTTACAGGCTAAAGGAACCTTCTAAGTTGGGTTCTGCTAGCTGTAGGAAAGCTCTGAGAAGCATGAAATGGGTTCGGCTGGGTGCAGGAAAGAGCTGAGACTCTTAAGCTGGGTTCTGCTTGCTGTAGAAATGTTCTCATTTTGTGCAAAGTAGGTTTATCAACTATAGGACCACGTAGTGGGTTCTACTGGCTCTAGGAACCCTCTAAGGAGTGTGAGGCAGGTTTTGATAGTTCTTATAACCATTCTTATAAAAGTTCTGCTGTGTGTAGGAATGTTTTAATAGGAGTAAGAGTACAAGGTATGAACAAGGTATGTTCTCCTTCTGGTTGTAGGGACGTTCTGAGGAACTTTTGGTAGGCTCCAATTGCTGTGATAACTTTTCAAAACCATTTTTTTGGACGGTTTCTGTTAGTAGTAGGAATGATCTGAAGAGCGTGATGCAGGTTATGCTGGCTGTAGGATCATTCAGATGGGCACAAGGTAGGTTCTGAGTGTGAGGCAGGTTCTGCTTGCTGTGGAAATGTTCCAAGGAGTGTTAGAAGGGTTGTGCTGGCTGTATACATGTTTGGAGATTTGTTAGTAGAGGGTTGTGGGCTGTAGAAATGTTCTGAGTAGGGTTAGAATGGTTTTGCTTGCAGTAAAAATGTTCTGAGGAGTGTTAAAAGTGCTCTGCTGGATGAAAAAATGGTCTGAAGAGTGTTTTGCTGGTTGTATAAATGTTCTGAGGAGTGCGATGTGGGTTATGCTGGCTCTAGAAATGTTTTGAGATTTGTTAGTAAGGTTCATTGGGCAGTGGAAATGTTTTGAGGAGTGGGAAAGGGATTTTGCTTGCAGTAAAAATGTTCTAAAGAGTGTTAGAATGGTTCTGTTGGCTGTTCTGAGTGTTAAAGGGTTTCACTGGATGAAAAAAGGTCTGAAGAGTGTGAAGCATGTTTTGCTGGTGGTATAACCGTTCTGAGGAGTATTAAAAGGGTTCTACTGGCTGTGGAAATACTCTGAGGGGTGTCAAATGGTTCCCCTGGCTGTAGACATGTTCAGAGATTTGTTAGTAGGGTTCCACTGTCTGTAGAAATGTTCTGAGTAGTGTTTGATTGGTTCTGTTGGCTGTATAAATGTTCTAAAGAGTGTTATAAGGGTTTCACTGGCTGAAAAATGGTCTGAAGAGTGTGAACCATGTTTTGCTGGTTGTATAATCGTTCTGAGGAGTATTAAAAGGGTTCTACTGGCTGTGGAAATATTCTGAGAAGGGTGAGATGGGTTCTGATGGCTATAGAAATGGTCTGAGAAGTGTTAGAATGGCTCTGATGGCTGTAGACATGTTCAGAGAATGATAATTGTATTGTTCTGAGGAGTATTAAAAGGGTTCTATTGGCTGTGGGGTTTTAAATGGTTCTGCTTGCTGTAGAAATGTTCTGAGATTTGTTAGAATGGTTTAGTTGATTGTAGAAATGTTCTGAAGAGTGTTCAAAGGGTTCTGCTTGCTGTAGGAACCTTGTGAGGAACATGCAGGCTGTCCTCACTCCTTCCCTCTGTAAAGCCTGAAAGATTAATAGAGGGTTTTCAGAGCAGAGTGCGGCGAGTGTCAAGACTGATGGTGATTTGAGCCCATGCCTCTAATTAGCTTACAATGTGAGCTGTTCACACTGCCTGGTTTTAACAGAGCTCACTGCTGCCGAGCTTCACACTCACGCTTACCCCATGTTCCTAAATCTTAATAAAATTGGTTATTTAAGGGTCTTTTTAAAGAAATTGATTCTGTACAACAATTTGGCAAACACTGGTTCACCTTAATGATAGTAATCCTCTTTGTTGAAGCTTTTAAATATGGTTCTATGTAGCACCAAGAATTGGTAGTACTGTATTAAAACATTTTGCTAATAGTATAGTGTGTGTAGCAACAATAAATGATAATGCATTAATGGTAAATAGTGTGTTACTGTAAATCATGGTTAACATGTTACTCCATTTGCTAGTATATTAGCTGGTGTTTAGCTTGGTAGCTTAGGGATAGTACTGTAAGTACTTTACCTGATGTGTTAGTGTGTTAGCTTATGGCTAGTGCATTAGCTCGAGGCTATTTGTCCATGGTTCTAATGGCTATTTGAGGTCAGGGTAAATGTGTTAGCTCAGAGCTAATGTGTCATCACACACACTAAGAAAAATAAGCTTGTTGCTGGGGCTGTATTTTATATTGAGGTACAAAAAAGTACCTCAGTAAAAGTCCTTTTTTGTACCCATGTTTTTTTTTTGTGCCAGTAAAGATTATAAACATTATAAACATTACCATCAACTGAATATAGCTCAAAAACTTGATGATACAAAATTGTCTGGCTTTCAAATAAAAAAATTACAGGGGCAAGTAACACAAAAGTAACGCAATAGTTACTTTTACTGGTAACTAGTTACTTTTATAGTGGAGTAACTCCGTTAGTTTTTTGGAGAAGTAACTAGTAACTATAACAAATTACTTTTACTCTAAGCAACGTGCCAAACACTGGTAAATACCAATATTATACCATTGAGGGTACAAATATGAAGAGTGTACCTTTGTGTACAAAAAAGTACTTATATCGTACACTCTAAGAAAAGTAAGTACAGATTAGTACTTAAAAGAGTACAAAGCTTGTCGCTGGGGCTGTATCTTATATTGAGGTACAAAAAAGTACCTTTCAGTGAAAGTCCTTTTTTGTACCCATGGTTTTTGTGCCAGTTAAGATTATAAAGATTATAAACATTATCATCAACTGAATATGGCTCAAAAACTTGATGATGCAAAATTGACTGGCTTTCAAAAAAAAAATGTGCAATTAAAATATATATTGTTTATTAGTGCAGTGAAACAGAATACTGAATGTACCTTTTGTTTGGTTAAATGGTACAAATTTGTACTTATTTCTGTTAGAAATTACTTTGTACTTCAGAGGGAACAAATCTGACCCTGTAAAGACCAATATTGTACCTTGGAGGGTACAATTATGAAGAGTGTACCTTTGTGTACAAAAAAGTACTTATATCGTACCTCTTTTTTGCATTGTTAATGTGTTAGCTTGTGGTTTGTTAGCTTCTCTGTAAGACAGAGGAAACAAATAAACAATAAAAATGATTTATACTCTCTCTCTCTTTCTTTCTCTCTCTCTTAGTCACGTTTCTCAGTCTAGCTCACTGGAGGAGGTGCGTCTGGGTCTGGACGGGGGGGATAAGTTGGTGCCCCCAGCGCCCCGAAAGGTTGAGATGAGACGGGATCCGGTGTTGGGCTTCGGCTTTGTGGCAGGAAGTGAGAAACCTGTGGTGGTCCGCTCCGTCACCCCAGGTAACCCGGCCGAGGCCGACCCGCTGCCCCGGCTCTTCGTGTGTCGCTATATTGCATCATAAATATTTGATGAGATGACAGAGCCGAGCTTACAGCCCGGTTAGTGTTAACTATTAAAGGGATCTTTTATACATTTAGTCCTTTTATTGACTAGAGAAATAACTACAGCTGTGAATAAATGACATCTCTTATTGTTGCATATTAAACTGCACATAAATACACACTAGTCCAGAATATAGGACCTTCTTATTGTATTTACTTTCTTGCTTCTGCCACAGTCAAGTTTGACCAACAACCACTTAAATGCCTTGTCCTGTACACAGGCTACAGGTGTAGGTGATACAAAACCCTTTTTTCTGCAGTTAAATTTAAACTTATTTACATTCTGAAAAAATTAATTCATCTCCTACAGGACACTTGGAGAAGCTGCCTGTTTTCTCTCTACTTCACTTAATACAGTAATTCCAGATCAGTACCAGGAATCAACCCAAATTCTGTTGACATAAAAACTAGACAAACATATTCAGTATTCAGGAAAATACTGATTTTAAAATGATTTTATTAATTATATTTTGACATCATTAGCAGATTTACTTTTTTTTTTTTTATATATTTTCCAAAAAAAAATATTTGCAAATTGCAGTTATGTTTTTCAGTAATGTTCCTTATCAAACATGAAAGCTTTTTATGTAGTGCTTGAATTGAAATTCGCAGGATTTAGGGGTTTAATGTCAGGCAGACAATTGGCAAAAATCCTGGCCTATTAAGGGGATAAGCAAAAACAACTCAGACTCAGAGAATTTTTCTCTGTGTGAAAACAAACCAGACTAAAAAGAAAAACACTCCAAACATTTTTTTACATGATCTGATTCCAACCAGAGCAACCAGCTATAGATATAAAGATGCGAAAAACAGAGTCAGGAGTTCTGATGATTAGATGAGACTAAATCTGAATCTGAGAGCTATGGGATGAACAGTTAAACTCTCACAGGCTGATCTTTGTGCTCCACAGGTGGTCCTTCTGAGGGAAAGCTATTTCCTGGAGACGAAATCATCATGATAAACGAGGAGGCGGTCAGCTCCGCTCCCAGAGAGCGAGTCATCGACCTGGTCAGGTAATGGACTCTGACTCAGCCCTACAGCACCCACACCATTTACACCATTTACACCATTTACACCATTTACACTCTCCATCCCTCACTCTCTCTCTTCTCTTTTTATCTCTCTCTCTCACACACACACTCTACCAACATATCCATTTTCTCACACTTGTGGCTTGTAGGGTGACAATGCCCTTTACTACATGTTGCTGATTGGCCAACGACCAGCGAAACATACTTATTTTTTACATAAAGTTGAGTAAAATAGATATATCACTACATCACTAAAATGATAAAGGTTGTACATATAAATATGGCGACCTAAATAGTTCTTTACCTGTGAATTTGTTCTCCCCTATAGCTGAGAACCTCATAGACTTCATATATGTGAAGCATATACTCATATATTCTTTTAAATAAAGTTTTTTCTTTATTCACACACAGCATGTACAACCCTAAAACAGAAATACTGTAGTTGGGACAGTTTGGAAAGTGCAAATAATATCCAACATCGCTAGCGTGGATTTAGCATTCTGACAAGAAGAGACAAGACAAAAGCTCATCCATTACATTACTTTATATTACATTATATTTAGTGGACACTTTTATCCAAAACTACTTATAAATAATGATTTAGCACTTTTAGCAATAAATACACATATGTTTTGACTATTTTTATTTTTAGACAGTAGAATACTTTTATTATTATTTTACTGAAAACACGGTATTAGCATGCCGGCTACAGGCCCCTTCCCACATTGCTAGCACAGGATTAGCATGGCATTTCAGCTCTGCAGTGGAAAAGCAGCGTAAGAGCTCTGATAAACAGCAGTAAGAGGCGTAAGTCTTGAGTCTGTCTTTGTGGAGGTGAGACAACAATCCCTAAACTGAGGGGGCGAGTGAGACACCATCTGTCTGCTGCTCACAACACCACAACACCTGCTTCACCCAATCAGCTTCACACCAATTCACACCTCCACCTGTCACATGACCCAAACACATCCTGCAGAGATTAATAGAACACGTCTTTCTTTTATTCCTTTACTCAGCAGACGTGTACGACTGTCACAATACCAGTCTACTACAACCAGCTCTACATATCTTCAACTGATAACTCATATAGTAAATAAAAAAAGTGTTAAACCAGATTATGTGTTGTGAGTCCAGAACACAGGACCTTCTTATTGTATTTACTTTCTTGCTTCTGCCCAAGACAAGTTTGACCAATAAGCAGACAGAGCAGGCTCACATGGTTTGTAGTTTTTTGTAGTTTTTTTCCCTGTGTGAAAACAAACCAGACCAAGGAAAAATATCACCACAAACTCTTTACATAATTATAAATAACTGATTCAGACCAGAGCAACCAGCTTTATATGTATAAATGCGTAACAACAAGTCAGGTAATCCAGTTTAGCATGTGAAAGACTGAGTCCAAGTCGTTTGTGTCATTTGTAGCTCTGCCCTCTCGACACCTGTCCCCAGGTGTTTCCTGTTTGATGTCTACTTCCATGTACCCTTGACGTTTTTGTACGAGTTTAACAACTGTTAGGTTGCTTTGTTTCTTGGTTTTCTGTGTAAAGTTTATTATGTGTTTATTCTAGTTGGTCTGTCTGTTTGTGTATCTTGTTTTGAGTTTAGTTTTGGTTTATTGTTTGTTTTCTTGTTTTTTTTTTATTTTTATATATTTTTGTAAATGAATACTCGCACTTGCATCCACCTCTTTGCCTCAATGCTTTGACCCTGACAGAACCATTTAACCAGGCAAATGATCATTTCATTTATTTGATTTGTTTGTTTGATTAGAACCAATATCGCTCAAGAGTTTTTTAGAAATAAACTTTTAATTTTTAAAGATCCATATATGCAAGAGCTTCTCAGTTATATATAGAAGAGCCCTTTAACTGATTGAACTGTCCGTCCAAAGCAGTACAGCATTTTATTTTAGTCTGAAATATATATGAAATATATCTGCTCTACATTCTCAGTGAAGAGTGGATGAAGGCAGCATTCTACAACTTTTAAAATCTGTTTGAAAGAAAGACAGAGTGTGTTTCTGTACTGTACAGTTTGGAGCCAATTATTGCAGAGATGTGTAGGCGGCGAGTGTGTTCTCTTACACACTGCTGTTCCAGCCTGAAAGCTTCTCTCTTGTTTTAGGAGCTGTAAGGAGGCCATTGTTCTGACAGTCGTCCAACCGTACCCCGTAAGTGTTCCCAAAGTCTCTCCCAGCCTCCATCTGTTCTTTATTTTACTCAATAAACTCTGTTATTCCAGTCCTACTCTCTATCAGCGTTTAAAACACACTCTAAATACGATAAATCCTGGACACTTTATTAGAAACACCAATTCTGTGCTTCCACAATGGCCACCTTATTAGAAACACCAAGCTTGTGCTTCTGATAACTGGCCACTTTATTAGAAACACCTATCTTGTGCATTTGATCACTCTGGCCACTTTATTAGAAACAGTAAGCTTATGCTTATGGTTACTGGCCACTTTATTAGAAACACCTACCGAACCTTGTGCTTCCACTCACTGGACACTTTATTAGAAACAGCCACATTGTGCATTTGATCACTCTGGCCACTTTATTAGAAACAATAAGCTTATGCTTATGGTTACTGGCCACTTTATTAGAAACACCTTATTTGTTCTTCTGATTACTGGCCACTTTATTAGAAACACCTTACTTGTTCTTCTGATTACTGGCCACTTTATTAGAAACACCTATCTTGTGCTTTAATCACTGGACACTTTATTAGAAACACCTACCTTGTGCTTCTGATTACTGGCCACTTTATTAGAAACACTCACCTAACCTTGTGCTTCTGATTACTGGCCACTTTATTAGAAACACCTGCTTTGTGCATTTGATCACTCTGGCCACTTTATTAGAAACACCAAGCTTGTGCATTTGATCACTGAAATGAAAACCAATCAGTGATGAAATGCTAGAAGATTATTTAGCACAAAAAACAGGCTACAAATCTCAGAATTAATGTACAACCATCATGGGTTTTCAATAAAGTGTCCAGCAAGGGTATTTGAAAATTTAAAACTGATTTTTTTTGTTAAATCCTGTTAAATTCTGGCAATGCTTTGCTATAATTCTATAGTATGTTTCATAATCAGAGCTAATCAGCCCTTTTCCAGACCTCCTGAACATCTCAAAATCTCCACCACAGATCCACTGTAGCTGTTTACTCTCTACGGATTTTACTGTTATGCTAACCTCAGCTTCTCTTCCCTCAAGCTAAAGGAACACAGCTAGCTCTATTTTCTACTAGCCTGTAGCAGTAGAAGCTAAAGTTAGCAGAAACGTGACCTTCGCTCATTCGCAATTGGAAACAGCGTGTTCACTTCAGTGCACGAGTCTCTATCTGACACAGAAATGATCCGAGAGGCACAAGCTGTTGCGGCTACAGTGTGTTTTTTCTTCTTTTTCGGAGGCTAGAAACAGCTAGCGCTATGACTCAGGCTCCGGAGGGACTTCCTCTCACACACAAACGCTTCTCATTCATTTCTACAGAGAACTGAACGCGGTGCAAACCGACACATGGCCTGTATACCTCTCTGAATTACAGGAGCTCAGGGCGCTATGCTAACACTTATCTTCAGGCTACGAGCAATTAGCGAGACGCGGCGCGCTAGCTGTAGGTCGCTCCTGATTTCCCGGCCCGGTCTGTAAGAGAGGTTTAGTAGCTGAGTCATCTGCTTCCCCTCATGTGTGTCATCTTATTTTCTACAGTCACCCAAGTCTGCCTTCATCAGCGCTGCCAAGAAGGCCAAGCTGAAGTCCAACCCAGTCAAAGTGCGTTTCGCAGAGGAGGTCATTATTAACGGTCAAGTACCTGTAAGTGGAAAATTGCACCATTTCCTCTTCTAAACTCTGTCAGGTGAAGCAGCAGCAAACACTGCTATAGAGCAACACACAGAACACTATATCATACTATTATATTACACAGTATTTTTCACAAATCACTATGCCCCTATATACCGTAGGAAAGGGTGCCATTAGCTTGTTGTAACGCTTCCAAATAAAGCTCATTAATATAATTTTTTTTATCTGTTTTCAAGTGTGAATCTAATAAAACATATATTTAACTATTCAAAACATGTACTGGTCAATCTAAAACAGCTTTACTTTAATTTTTACAAGGTTTCTAATATGAAGATGTTTACAAAATTTATGTGACATTTAAAAAGCATGTTTTTAAAAGCATTCCAATAATTTCTTTGATTTTCTCTCAAGAAAGTCTTTGTTTTTTAAGAAATGGTTATAGACTGCATGTTCAAATGATTGATATTTATGACAAAAAAATCACTCCTGTTACTGGCATTTATTCCTCTTACTGGAACTCACTCCTGTTACTGGCATTTATTGCTGTAATTGTTTTATTTTTTTAGTAACAGGAATGAGTTTTTAGCATCAAATTTGCAAAAACATGAAAAATAGCTAAATGGCGGCTATGCTAATAGCACAAGGACACCAAGCAAATTCTAGTGATTTTCCGAAAATTTATATTTTCAAAAAAAAACAAATAAGATCTAAAAACGAATATTGTTTTTTTGTGATCTCTGTAAGCTGTGGTGTTGTCCTTCTACAGATATATATAATATATTTATACAGATATAATACACTTATACAGGTATAATACATCCACCAGAAATAAAAATAATAAAATCAACAGGTTTTAATTTCGTCATTTTGAGACGCTCCCTTTGCTGAATTTGATGCACTGATCTGATCTGAAGCTTAATTTTCTTGATTCACAGGAAACTGTGAAGGATAACTCTCTTCTCTTCATGCCAAACGTGCTGAAGGTGTATCTTGAAAATGGACAGACGAAGTCCTTCAAGTTCGACTCAAACACCTCCATCAAGGTATCGTCTCAGTCTCTTAGACATTTATATTTACATTTATATATTTATTTAGTTGAGTAGTTGTTGCTTCTCATAACCTGGATTCGAACATTACTGAAATATTCACTATTCACTGTATACCTGTAACTCTACCTCTTCACTACTTTACTTTAACTGATGCTCTCAAACACTTTATTAAGAGACAATAAATTCAAGTAATTAACTCTTGATGAGTTCAGCACAGCTGTTAACTGAAAGATTGAATTCAAGGTGAAGCAAAGTGAGAAAATCCAGCCAAGATGTAAAAAGCTTTAATCTACTTTGAATAATCTAAAATATATAACATATTCTCGTTTGTGTAACATTTTTTTTTCTTTGTAGTTTGGATGAATTTATTATGTGGAACATTTTAAAATAATGAAAAACGTCTGAATTGAATTTATGTAAAAAAGTTTTTGACTGGTACTGCATGTAATTTGCAGCAATGAGACTATGAGGAAAAGGGAAAAGTGACAACAGAGTGAGCGAGGTTTTAAGCGGTGGTATAGTTAGTTAAAAGTCCTTGTAAATATTTGGAGCAAAATTTATTTTACAATAATTTTATTTTATATACTGAATAAGACCACAGGATGTCATGTTCTGTGCCTGAATATTGTGCATTTTTTACAGCGGGTTGCAATGCATTCTGGTTGATGAGTCCAGCTTCTGTAATGCTGGCAAGAATGAAACTGAAACTACACATGAAGCGTTGCTGTTTTACATGTGTGCAGCAGTTACACAGCAAATACAGTTCGGACAAATGTCAGATAATGATCAAATTATACAGATACTGTTGATTTGGTGAGAAATTTAACATTTTAAAATTGACACAGCTATATATATATATTCCACAGGTGTACCTAACAGTGCTTCTGAAACTCTGAAGCTATGAATTTCTGAATCTCTGAATCACGTTAATTAAAACTGGCTCTCTGTCGCACGCTGAGAGTGAATTACCCACGAGGCCGAGCGGCCCACATTACAGAGAGGTTTGTGGCTTTGATCAGCGCCGAGTCTCGGCTCTATTTTAATGACCAGAACAAGATCCAAAAGTACATTATCTCCTCACTTTCACTCTCTCTCTCTCTCTCTCTCTCTCTCTCTCTTTCTCTCTCTCTCTCTGCACTGATAAACACAGTTAACCGCTCACCCACACTCCATTACTCCCCTCTGTTCACTCAGACGCATTAACCCCCTGTTCTGATGTTGTTGTTTCTGAAAGGACGTTCTCCTGACCCTCCAAGAGAAGCTGTCCATTAAGAGCATCGAGCACTTCTCTCTGATGCTGGAGCAGAAGACGGAGGGGTCCAGTACCAGGCTGATGCTGCTGCACGAGCAGGAGATGCTAACTCAGGTATAGCGCCACCCACTGGTCTGGGTCAGAGTGTTTTATAGGTTGTTTCAGAGGTGGAAAAAGTACTGAAAATTGTAATTAAGTAAAAGTACCTTTACTTTGCTAAAATTCTACTTAAGTAAAAGTAAAAGTACTTATCTAAAAATCTACTAGATTAAAAGTAAAAAAGTACTCAATTTAAAATTTACTTAGAGTAAAAGTTTATTTTTATTTACTTTTATTTATTTAATGAAAAAAGTACAAAACATAAATTAATTTGTTTTTAATTAATTATTATTCCAAATAATAATTTGGACCTTTCAGGCAGTATTAGTTTAGACCACCCCATAAAACATTTTGAAGAACAAGTGGCATAGGTTTTTATGATCATTTTTTTCTTTACTGTTAAAAGTTTGATCATATAGGCGACTATAAACCGTCTTTTTATAGTTTTACAGATCGTTATTATTTTTTAACTTGCCATTGCTATGCTTTAATTGATATTTACATGTTTTTAACATCCAAGCAGATTGTTTAATGTTCCCAATAAAAACTAAATGAATTAATTAAGGAAAAAAAATTAATAAAAATTCTATTTCTAAACATTTCTGATTTCCAGTTCAAAAGATTAAGAATTTTCTTACTGGTATTTGATGGTTCAGACTTTGAAGGATTTAGGATCTATATATTCAAGATGTCCTTTTTTTACATTTAAACACTGAAATGTTTCTATATGCAAAAAGGTTTGGCAATAGTTTTAATACTTAATTTGTGAAAGCCTAGATTGATATTTTGGTTTGGCTGCTAATTTAAAAGCAGGTTAATCATTAACCCTTAAAAGGTTATTATGGTCCTATTTAAATGTAATAAAATAGTTTAAACATAATTATTGTAGTCATATAATGAGCAGTGTTTCCATATTCTTTTCTGTACTGACAGGTTTGACTGAACTCTTGTTATTTTTAACAAAAACAGCAGAAACGAACAGGTTTTGTTATATATACTGAGTGCATTATTCCTCTGAGCTCAGAGTTCAGAGTGAGTTATTAATAAAACTGAACTGTAAGAGAAGCAGTTTTGAAGCATAAATAACTGGGAGTGACTCGGAGGATGATCTTCACATCGTGCTTTTTAACAAGTTAATTACAGATGCTGAGTATAACCCAGCCGGAGTCCCGCGGTCCCGCTGAGAATGCTCCGCTGCAGCAGGACCGAGAGCAGGAGTGTTTTTAAGATGATTGATTTTATGGAGAGTCCTGCTGTTGTAATAACCTCATATTGCTCTCATTATTACGGATCTGTTGAGAGTGAAGATGTTATTAGAACCGCTGTGTTTAAAGCTCCCCAGTTCTTCAGAATAGTCCATTATCTGGAGTCCATTATCTCTAGTCTGTAAATTAACTTTAGTTGTACAAGAGTTATTTCTTCAGCAGAATTAGCATTAGCTTAGCACAGGCTAGCGCCCAGCTAAGGCATGCTCGCCAATCCATCAGTCACCTCGGCCGCAGTCTCACAGCCGGAATGGTAAGGCTAAGCTAAGCTAAGCTAATGCTGAGCTAAATTAACCCATGCTAACCTAACCACAGTTCTGCAGGTGCAGCTAGCCTGCCAGCTAGCTAAGCTAAGCAACACCACCACCCAGTATACAGACAGAAATGCTCAGAAACACACAGCTTTCACGTAAATACGTCTACGCAGAGCAGGAGAGGAGAGTTTTATCATTATTTCACGTTCCTAACGTTTACTACTAATCCCCTAAACCCTAATTTTGATTTCAAGGTAACGCTCCTGGTGTTAGCCTGTATGAATCATGCACCGGTTTGTAGTTACAGTTCTGTTACAGTTCATTTGTTGTAGAACTGCTTTTTGGAAGAAGGCACAGTCCATATTAAAGCATATTCCTTATCAATTTTTTAAAGGGTCTTTCATATTTCTTTTTAATTATTTTGTAAAAAAAAAAAAAAACTCTTTTTGAAATTATGAAATGCATCACTATAACACCAAAAAAGACTATTAAAAATCATTAATAAATGAGAGAGTGTGTGTGTAAAATGTGTGAAAAATGTGAAATAACTACAAAAGTCCAATTTTCAAACTGAGATATCAACCCCACCCGCTCCTGCAGGTCACGCAGAGGCCGGGGTCACACAAGATGAAGTGTTTTTTCCGCATCGCATTTGTTCCGAAGGACCCGGTGGACCTTCTGAGACGCGACCCTGTGGCGTTCGAGTACCTCTATGTACAGGTGAGACCTTCAGCTTCATTACATAAAGTGTTTAATATTTAAATTTTTTTTATTAGAGTGTTGAATGCAACATTGGGACAAAAACATGCATAGTACCATTACAGTAAACTGATGTAAATCTATGTCAAAAACATTATTATTACTATAACTATTACTTTTATTATAATTAAAGCTATCATCTCTCAGTTTTCGAGCCTCAGCTTCAACAATAAGCTAGTCTCCACACTGGTCAGCATGCTCATGGCAAGGCAGTGTGAGTTTGAACAACATGAGTTTGAGTAAGGCCTGAAAGTGGGTGCCAGATGGATGGAACATTTAATTCAGAAAATTGTAAAGAGCTGTTTTAAACTAACAGGGTTAAATAAGCCTTTTTTATCATTCAGTCAGCTTTATGAGGTAGTCATCTGAGAGGGCTTTCCAAAAAAATTCAAGAACTTTGAAAGTATCTTCAACTAAGACCATCAGAAATGTTAGGATGGAACTGGCTCTCATCAGGTCCATCCCAGGAAAGGAAGAGAAAATGCTCCCTCTGTTGTAGCTCAGATAAGAGCGCCTAAAGGCTTCACAGAGTATGTTGGTTTGTTTAACTTGGTTTTAAGTTACTACATGATTCCTTATGTGTTCCTTTATAGTCTGATAGATTACTTCAGCATTCATTTATAATGAGGGGGGGAAAATTATAAAAAACTGAACATTTGTCCAACTTTTTTTTGCGCATACATGTATACTTATAACTAATGAAATAATTATTTATTTTAATAACTAATTAATTTGTTGTGTGCAATTCTAGATAAGCGGTGTTTAAAAGCCTCGGAGCGGACAGTTAAAAATAACGGCTAATTGTTGAGGCTGAAGCTCAAAGCCTTCGGAGATATGAGTCATTCACACTGAGACTGAAAACTCCCTCCCTCTTTATCTGTCTCTCTGTCTCTCTCTCTCTCTCTCTCAGAGCTGTAAGGACGTGGTTCAGGAGCGTTTCGGCTCTGAGCTGAAGTATGATACGGCTCTGAGGCTGGCGGCGCTGCAGATGTACATCCTGACCCTCAACACCAAGCACACCCAGAAGGTCTCCCTCAAATACATTGAGTAAGTCCTTCTCAAGCTGCCAGAGCCCCGAGAGAGCACAGTTGGCCTTGCTCTCTCTGGGTGGGTACAGTACAGTAGATGGCGCTCTCTCTTTCGCCTCATCACTCCTAGGGTGATGTGGATCAGCACAAGGCTGCATCTGTGAGCTGATGTATCAGAACCGAGTCGCTGCGCTTTTCTCCGAGCGTTAGCGCTATGATGATGCTACTCGGCAATGCTAAAGCATCAGCAGCAGTTCAAAAAGAGGCGGAGTCTGACTTCACATTTGTTGTGTGGCATCACCTGTGATTGGGGATATACAGCTGACTATCAGCTGAATGGGTGGGGTAATTGGCCTAGCTAAACTGCGAGAAAATAGAATAAAAAAAATTAATAAATAAAAAAAATAAATAAATGTTAATACTCCAAAAATTGAGCAATCTAAAGCGCAGTAGTCAATTGCACAATTGCATTGTCCGAATGCATCCTTACGCAACACATATTCATCGCTATACGTCTGCTGACTGTTCACTGCAGCTCTGACAGCTTCCCAGAATATTGATTGATTGATTAGCACACGTGTGAACGCTTCACTACATCATTATTATTATTTCAGTGTGTAATAAAGCCTGGATTCACTGAAACATCACTGACTGTGACTGATCACTGACCGCGTTACACAACGTCAGAGCTCATTAACTTACACAGCAGGGAGGAGCGGTGCTCTGAAGAACTGACCAGAGATCTGTCCACCATCGAGCTTCACACAGGGGATAGAGAACAGCTTATATTAAAGTAATAAAAATAATAATACATTTTATTTGTAATATGCTTTACATTTCAAAGAAATCTCAAAGTGCTACAGCATGAAAGGCAAAAAAATCAGAAGCAAACATTTAGAAACAAGTGGATGAAAACAACAAAATTACACACATCAGTAGAGATGCATAAAGGCCAATATACAAGACAAATTAACTGTTTTTATACAGTCATGCTTGAAAGTTTGTGAACCCATTAGAATTGTTTTATATTTCTGCATAAATACGACCTAAAAGATTAAAAGTTTTTTATTTCAATACTACACTGTAATTTTTGTCCCCCTCCCATATTTATTTTTGCCAATTCAACACTGACTCTTTAATGTATAATTAAATACCCATTATCAAGTTCTTAATCTTAAATAGAGAGGAAAATGTGTGATTAACCTGAACCATTTTTTAATTCAATTGAAACAACTAATAGAGACCCTTTAACTTATGATTTGACTGTATTTTAATTAGAACTGCACTAAATCTGTGTATTTCTCTCTCTCTCTGTAGTAAAGAATGGGGTTTAGCCCTCTTTCTGCCTCCAGCAGTTCTGTCCAGCATGAAGGAGAAAAACATCAAGAAGGCAATCACACACATTCTGAAGACCAATCAGAACCTGGTTCCTCCTGGAAAAAAGGTACAAACACACCTTTCAGACCTGATCTTCAGCGATGCACAAAAATGACATTTATATAGCATTTATAACAGAAATTTATATAGCAAATAAATCCAATTATCTAAAGTATTTAATAGTTTTTTTTTATTTCCATTGCATTGGAAGCCTGTGTATAATAATTTATATTTCATATTGACCTTTTTATTATATAAACCACCCTTTAAAGTGTAAAATGAGTTGTAACTTTGGCTCAATGGCTCTAGTAGTACAGTTTTACCAGTGTATTTGCAGTGGATGGAGCCAATATACTGTTATTTTCATTGTTTTATTTATAAACTTGTTTATTGGCTGGTTCATGGTCTCTATTATGATGGACAACATTACCAAGCCCTCAAATAGTGTTATGTGCAAAAAGAAACTGTTAAATATAATGTAAAATAAAAAAAAAACATGATGTACATTGTAACGGATGCAGAGTCTGAAAGGGTTAAACAATGTAATAGTCAATACCTGGACAGAGCCGAGCTCATTTACATATTCTGTATCATTCAGCTCAAAGGTACAGTAACAGAAACAGGGTTTATAGGATTTTATGGGGTTAAATGTTTGCATAAATTTATTATTTAACATTATTATTAACAATTAACTCTTATATCCCCTTTACTCTGACTGTCCACTGCCATTATTACTATTCATTCATCCTTTCTGCAGCACACACACAATCACACACACTACACACACACACACTACACACACACACACACACACGCGCACACAAGTGTGTGTTAGTGCAGTTGTGAATATGCAGCAGGACAGATTGTGAGTGAATCAGGAGCAGGATGGTTCTTCATCTGTAAGCATGCTGTTTTTGCAGTGGAGGCTGATGTAGTGACTCATCACTGACTGTGCTGATGAGACGCGTGTTCACGCCCCCTGGTGGTCGCGCTGCACAGACCCTCTGTTATTTAACTGTTTATTTACCTGTGGAGGTGTTCAATAATCTATAATAGACTTGATTATGTGTGTTAATCATAAAATACTCTATAACACTGTAACACTGTTTATCTGCACAGTACAAGTTTATTTATATTACATTATATACAATGTATATTATAATAAATACAAATCAACACATTATTAATGCATTTTTACTGACCACTGACTTTATGTTTGTTTGGATAACACACATATATTTGTGTGTGTGTGTGTGTGTGTGTGTGTGTGTGTGTGTGTGTGTGTGTGTGTGTGTGTGTGTGTGTGTGTGTGTGTGTGTGTGTGTGTGTGTTTGTGTTCACAGCTGACAGCTCTGCAGGCAAAGGTTCACTACCTGAAGTATCTCAGTGATCTCAGGCTGTACGGGGGGAGAGTGTTTAAATCCACACTGCTGGTGAGTGTGTTTATTACACTGTCTATCTATCTATCTATCTATCTATCTATCTATCTATCTATCTATCTATCTATCTATCTATCTATGATTAATATTGTAATAAGACAAATCATAATATAATACATAATAGTAATATAATTAATGCATGTAATAGCATGTAGCATGCAATAGCAATCAGTAATACAGAAATATCACTAATAACATTGTAATAACACAAAAATAACAGTAATAACAATAGTATAAACATCATCTGTCTGTCTATCAGTCTTTCTGTTGCTTTGCAAGCACTGGTATTTCATTCAAGATATGCATATGCAGTTATTATTTTTATTTATCTTAAACAGTTCATTTTTCATCATCTGTAATACTGATTTTTGTCTTTTTTACAAAATTTGTTCATTCTGTTTAATTTGGTTATTGTGGAATGTTATAAATTTAGTCCATTGAAGTAAATGATTTCCTAAGTGTCCACTGGTCAGTTTCATTCATAGATGGATGCATAAATCCACAGATTCCTTTCCATAGTCCTATTCTTTTGGCAATACTTCTCTACAGGGTGTAGATAAGCTGTGTGTGTGCCTTTTCATAACTGTTTCAGCAATGAGTGCAACTTACAGTAGCTGAATGCATTTATTAGAAGGTTTGTTCACCAATATTTGAACACACATTGAACACATTGAGTTAACTAGTGTGTTTGTGTTTGTGTGTGTGTGTGTGTCTGTGTGTGTGTGTGTGTGTGTGTGTTTGTGTGTGTGTGATTCTTCACCAGCAAGGGGAGAAACACACGGAGGTGACGCTGCTGGTTGGGCCTCGGCACGGCATCAGCCACGTCATCAACACCAAAACCAACCTGGTGGCTCTGCTGGCGGATTTTAGTCACGTTAACCGTATCGAGATGTACACGGAGGACGAGAGGAACGTCAGGGTGGAGCTCCACGTGCTGGACGTCAAGGTAGAGGCAGCAGGATGAGTTTGGAGGGAGATTTGTAGGTGGAGGGAGGTTCAGGGGATGAATTAAAATGGGGGAAATCATACAGACAGTGTTTGAGAGTGCTGTGGTTTGCTTAAAAGTGCTCTGGTGTGTTTGAGAATGTTCTGGTGTGTTTGAGAATCTGTTGGTGTTTGAAGAGTGCGCTCAGGTTTTTTAAGAGTGCAGTGGGGTGTTTAAGAGTGCTCTGTTGTGTTTGAGAGTGCTGTAGTGTGTTTGAGAGTGTTCTGGTGTATTTGAGAGTGTTCTGGTGTGTTTAAGAGTGCTCTGTTGTGTTTGAGAGTGATCTGATGTTTGAGAGTGTTTTGGTTTGAGAGTGCTCATTTGTGTTTGAGAGTGCTGTAGTGTGTTTGAGCTGTAGTGTGTTCTGGTGTATTTGAGAGTGTTCTGGTGTGTTTGAGAGTGCTTTGGCATGTTTGGGATGGTTTTAGTGTGTTTAAGAGTGCTCTGTTGTGTTTGAGAGTGATCTGATGTTTGAGAGTGTTTTGGTTTGAGAGTGATCTGATGTTTGAGAGTGCTGTGGTGTGTTTTAAAATGTTGTGTTGTTTTAGAGTGTAATACTTTGTTTGAGAGTGCTCTGTTTTGTTCAAGAGTGTTTTGTTTGGGAGTGCATAGGTGAATTGGAGAATTTGATGTGGTGTTTGAGAGTGAACAGTTGTTTTTGAGAGTGATGTGGTGAGTTTAAGAGTGGTTTGGTTAGCTTATTGGTCACAGCTGCATTATTCTTCTTGGCATAAAATATTCTTTTGAGGTCCTGATCCTTTTTCTCACTCTTTTTACTCAGCCCATCACGCTGATAATGGAGTCCAGTGATGCCATGAATCTGGCGTGTTTGACCGCGGGCTACTACAGACTTCTGGTGGACTCCCGGCGCTCCATCTTTAACATGGCCAAAAACAGCACAGAGGGTAAGAGCGTCTTCATAGTAAATCACACTTTTGTTGACAGTAGTAAAGAATTAATACATATATTCTCACAAATTTTGTCAGTGTGATGTTTTTCATGATGTTTCTTCTGTTCTGTCTCAGGACACAACTCACGAGAAAAGCACAACTACCAGGCGATAGACTGGAATTACGGATCGTGTGGCGGCTGCGAGGACCACGGCAGGGGTCTGTCGGATCCGGACTCGGATTACGACGTCTGCGGGAGGCGGGACAGCGATGTTGCCCCGATCTACATCACAGAGCTCCACCAATCCCAGCGGGCGATCAGAGGAGCCCCCATGCACCCCCATGGGCACCCTCCGCCCTACTACACTGCCCCTAGAATCAAGCCCCAGGAGTCTCCACGCAGTGCAAAGGTGTCCTTCATATTCGGGGACCCTCTGCTGGACAGTGTGAACCCACAGAACTTGGGCTATCAGAGGTTGATGGAGGACATCCCTGAGGTTCTGGATGAACACAGAGCTTTGTACGGACAGCAGGAGGACTACAAGCCTTTGGAACCATCGTTTGACATGGTGGACGGCATCCAGTACGGCGCCCACATGGTCTACGGCGACGCGAAAATCTTCGGCACCACCGACGGCATCGAGGAGCCGCTGTTGCACGACATCTGCTACGCTGAAACCACGGACGACGCTGAGGACGAGGACGACATCAGCTGCGAGGAGGACATGACGATGATGGGAGAACTGAGGGACAAAGCGACTTCGCTGTTGTCCCTTTCAGAATCCAGCGACGACATCATCGACTTGACGTCCCTGCCGCCGCCACCGGAGGGCACGGACGAGGAGGACTGTGACGTCCTCCTGCAGTCTCTGAACCTGGCTATTGCCGCGCCGCCTCCAGGGTTCAGGGACAGCTCGGACGAAGACGAGCACCATGGGGCACAAGCAGGAACGAGGAAGAACCAGAGCGACATCCCGGTGTCTCTGATCGACTCTGTGCCGATGCAGGTGAGCAGGGGGACGGAAGAAGTCCTGGATGACGCCGTGGTCTCCACCCTGCAGGCACTGGAAGCTTTGGCGGCTTCCGAAGACCATTCGCACCAACAATCGGACAATAGTTCAGGTTCTTACACTATTGTAACTTTCATTCATTGACAGTGCACCAGTCTTCCAGCCATTGATTTCTGTTCCATTGCCTTGCCTCCATTTTTTTCCATTGCGCACCCTTACGTTTTCCTATGTTCCTATATTGTGCATTTTTCATTAGCGACATAACTGTGAACACATTGTTCTGTTTCGAGATTTTGTTTGATGTTTTGTGGATCATTTGTTCATCTATTCATTATGTATGTTGTAAAACGCATTTGTTGGTTTCATAGTCTTTGAAAAAAAAAACGTTTTGTACAAATAAACCATTTTAAAATATTTGCGAAATCTGTCTTGCAGTGTGGCTACTAAAAAATATCTGTCTTTCTGGTCTCTCTGTGGCACACAGGTGTAGAAATATCTCGCTCCTTTAGCCCCGAGTCTGCTTCAGATTCTGGAAACGAGACTAATTCTTCTGAAATGACGGAGAGCTCAGAGCTGGCGGCAGCTCAGAAACTCTCCGAAAACCCTCTGAAAATGTTTGTAGCTACAGCTGAAGGCTATCAAAGTGTTTCAGAGGAGAAGACAGAGTTTCGGTTAACTGCTTGCGACGCAAGAACCGCTCCGAGGAACGAGGAGAGCGACTGCCAATCCGGTACGGTTCCTTCTTCTCAGACCCTTCGCTCAGACCACCTAGAGATGGAACCAGAGACCATGGAGACCAAATCTTTGACCGACTACTTCAACAGAATGCACATGGATGCTATTATGGGTAAGCGGCAAGGAAAGGTGGATGACGGCGCCTGCAGGGTAACATCCCTTGGCGAAAATGAACCTCGGCATGGGGACATAGTTGGGAAATACAACAACTTCAACGCATTTCCGCCGTATCAAGAGAAGAGTTTGAGATCGCAACAGATTCTAGACAACAAAATGAGCGAGCACATTTACTCAGAGTTCATCAGCGACACCAGCATGTCTCAAGCAAACCTGACGCCCCAAAAAAGAAACAAACTAGAATCCAGGGACATGGGCGGCACGATGAACTTGAGTAAACCCAGAGGACCCGCAACGGACCTGAACACTCATTCCCCTGCAGAAGAAGCATACCTAAACGAGCAAGCAACGACTGAACACCAGCAAATGAAGGCATCCCAGGCTGAGAAGGAGGTGACGAGGTTGTACGAGTACCATCTGACCAAGAGGATGTCCTCAATCCAGAGTGAAGGTATACACTCCCTGCAGAGCTCACAGTGCTCCTCCATCGACGCCGGTTGCAGCACCGGCAGCAGTAGCTGCGTGACGCCCATGGATTCGCCACTCTGCACCGCAGACAACGTCCACCTGCTCTCTGAATCTTCTCTGAAGGGTCTTGGATACCCGGGCGCAGAAGAGAAAGGCTACAGCCAAAGCCCACACAGCTCTCACAACAAACTCCTCCATCAGAATGTAGACCCTACAGTTTTACGGAAGCACCACGCACCACCTGGTGCTGAGCCACTGAGTGGCACAGGACGTGAAGGATGCCAAAGAATGCCCAAGATTAGAGAAACTACAGGTATGTTGTCATCATCAAAACCTCTAGCTTTGAGGGTTTAAGCTTTAATGTCTCAAGATGTAGAAGCTAAATTATTGTTTCTAAGAGTAATTCTGCATTAACATTAGCAGGCAACGGCACATAAACATGGCCATTAAACCAGTGGCAAATTAAATTGTCATTTTAGTTTTTAGTTTTTGCAAGCTAGTTATAATGCTTGCAAGCTAGCAACTGAGATGAACTACTAGCTAATTTATTATTTAATGCTTGTTATGAAGAAAATGGACATAAACGATTAGGTTACACATTAGTGCAATGATTCAGTGTATGAATTTTTGAGTTACTTATATATATATGAGTGACTAATTCCTCCCTAATAAAGCCACCAGAATATGACGTTTTTAGTTTCATATTCACATTTTCAATTCCACCTTAAATATTACTACAAACATGATACATTGAGCCTGTAGTAGAAGTTAAGTCCTTTAAAATTTTTAATGCTGTAGAGAAATTACAAACAGTCAACAATAAAGCTACACCTGGATTCCTGTTTCAATGTTCTGTTCCACCTTAAAAGAGAAAGAAGTTACATAAGAAGGTACAAAGCCTCTAAAAACACATCTTCAAAATATAACAGCATTTCATGCTTCCTTCTGCTGCCATCTCTTGCATAGAGATGCGGATTTCATTTTCCAGCAGGACTTGGCAAACTGCCCACACTGCCAAAAACACCAATTATTCTTATATAATATTCTAATTTTCTGAAAGACACTGATTTTGTCACGTCTTTGCCCCGTGTCCCGTCTGTGCTCATGTTTCTCTGTGTTTTGTTTAGCTTTTCCTCGTATCTTGTATTCTCCCATGTGTGCCTGTTAGTGTGTTCCCTATGTGACCTGTGTTCCTTAGTGTTTATTACCTTCACCTGTGTTCATTTGTAGCTCCGCCCCTTAGCACCAGGTGTGTCCAGTTCCTGTGTGTATTTATAGCCCTTGTGTTTCCTGTTCCTGTGTCGATTCTTTTACGTCCCAACGTCTGTTAGTGTTCCTTATTTCCTCTGTTTTCCTCAGTCCTGGTTTCTTTTGTAACAATGAACAACAAGAAAATAAAATAAACGCTTAAAATAGATCATTCTGTGTGTAATACATCTATTATATAATATACAGTAATATATAGTGTCACATTTTGAACTGAATTACTGAAATCAAGTAACTTTTCAATGATATTTACATTTTTTGAGATGCACTAAATATATACAGGAGCTGTTTGATTGTTAGTTCTTAAACAGAATGCAGAACCGAATGTTGGTTGAGTAATATATTTTTTTTATCATGTTCTTTCTCTCTGCTCTTCCTCTATCACAGTGTAGCACGTTGGAGATGAGAGGAGAAGAAATGGAGGAGGGCTTGTGTTTTGCACTCAGTACATCTGTACCCACCAATCACTCATGCATTGCACAGAGACTTGGGGCCAAACCAGAGGTCTCTGGAGGTCCTGACGTTCTTATTTTGAGCTTCCCCCGATACTTCCCCACGTAGGACCCCCGCTCTGGTCGCCTCAGGACGACGGAGGAGATGGAGTTTCCATCTGAAACATAAAGAAACTCTTATTGGCTCAGGGAGATTTGGACCTTCATTTGAACGAACTTCTTAAACAAATTTAACAATGGACAAGCAGCCAAACCATAATAAAAGGGTGCTAGAGGAATTACGAAAACCTGCCAATGTCTCTCAGCTTGTTCGTTCTCAACTATTCTACCAACTGAATAAAGAAAAGCTCATTTTTTCGGTCGCCAACTTTCATTCCACACAGCGGATCTGCGTCTGGTTGTTCCCAAGCTGATAAAAGGATAAAATACAGCATGTCCTGCTCATCCCTGCAGCACAATGAGAGATCGCAGGAAAGTTCAACAAGATCATGATATAAGCCTGCTGTACCTTCTGGAACATTATGAGCCAAACACAACTCCGCGCACAGCATCCTCTAATTCAGCGCTTCTGACTGTGCTACCTGACTGTGGTCATTCACCACCACCTGAGACCATTTCCTCTTTCAGACACTCTTCAAAAAGAAAGAATGCAGCTGAATTTCAGCTTCTTCAAAGCCATACATAGACACACGGTTACATCCGAGCACCTGACACAGCAGCGGTGATCAAGGTGTAACCAAGGTGGCCAACGCTTTGATAATCCACGCCTTGTGTATATTTTGTGTAATATGTAAAATAAAGAGAACAGTTCTACATAGAGAATTTTTAAAAGAAGAAATATTGATTCTAATCTAATTGTTAGGTGCGTTCTTATGATTATATAGTGTACGATTATATAAGCAGATTCGACTTCGATTATTTATTATTATTATTATTATTATTATTATTATTTATTATTATTTACAGTATTATGTACAAGCGCCTCACTTCAGAATCGAAAGCACTACTTCAGTGACTTTAGTGTAAAAAATATATATCTAAAATAATAATGCTACAGAAATGGACACTTTTCACTAAACCATGTCACTAAATCAGTGTGCAATTATTTTGCAAAAGGAGCAGATGTTTTACGATCTTATTACTTACTTACTTAAGTCAAATGTGGTTTATTTACATTATCAAGCATATTAAATATTTCCAGAGTTGTCATCATCATAATCTTGTGCTGTCTTTATTTCAACTTACACTATACTGTATGTATTTGTCCTTTTCTACTGTGTTCTTTACTCAGTGTGGACAACAATTCTTCCAAATTGCAAATACAAATATTGTCATTTAGAGCATTTATTTACAGAAAATGAGAAATGGCTGAAATAAAATAAAAATAGCGGAGCTTTCATATTCATAGAGTTTTAAGAGTTCAGAAATTAATATTTAGTGGAATAATCCTGGTTTTTAATCACAGTTTTTTTTTATGCCTCTTGGCATCATGTTCTCCTCCACCAGTCTTACACACTGCTTTTGGATAACTTTATGCCTTTACTCCTGGTTGATGCTTTGTGATCATCCATCTTCCTCTTGATTATATTCCAGAGGTTTTTAATTGGATAAAATCAAAGAAACTTAGAATTTAAAGTGGTACTCTTATTTTTTTCCTGAGCTGTATAAATACAATAACACAATAATAATACAATAATAATAATATAAACATTTCAAAATCATGCTATATTGTAATGTAATTGAGAGTTCCTCTTTAGAGCTGTAAAGAATACTTGTGAAATCTTGTGGTTTTGGTTTCGTTTATATGAAAATCAGCCCAGTTTAGACCCATACACAAGCATAACAGTGTAACTGCTTACCCATTATTCTAACATCACTAGAGAAAAGCAAATTAACCCTTTAAGACCCTTCATCCATTGCAGTGAACCTGATGTGTTTTATTTAATTTCTTGTGTATTCTTTCATGTTACACCTATCGGACCTATTATTTTTATAATAGGTTTAATAGGTATAATAGACATTTATTAGCCAATCAAACAGCAGATTACTTCCGCCTACTGCATTAAAAAAATACAAATCTGCACAATGATGTAAAGTATGGTAGCATCCCAGCTAATGTGGCAGAGTAAACACATTTTCCCATCCTGTTAGGAGTTTTTTACTGCTTAAAAATAATTTGTGAACATATATAAACATATATATTACAATGTGTGTAGAATAAAAAAAAATGTTGTATTAATAGTTATATAAAATAAAGATAACAGTGTTAAACAAATGACTGCACTGCTATGAACAGACAAAATACAAATAAGTTTGATTTGTGTGAATGTATTTGCTATTTTATGTATTTATTTACTAAATCCTGTAATAATTTTTGAGCACATTAGGGATAGAAACAGCATTTCTATATATATTTTTTTAATCACTAGTCAAATTAGGTCTGAAAGGGTTAAATATGCCTCTGTGAAATGCTTATCTAGATTGTTATTAGAACAATAATTCATTTAAATATGAGGAAAAGTGCTTGTAGACTTTATGCACAATAGTTTTTTATGGACACCATATTGTTTTTCTATCTTTTATTTCACCTATTTAACCCTCATACCCTGACATGATACAGTAAATTTTTTACATCTGTGAATATTTATGAATTTGGGCTGAACATGAACATGTAGGTGGTTAAATAATGAGGAAGTTGCTGAGGTTAAATATAGCCGTTCTCACTCTCGTTTATGGTTTTGTGTCTTCATGGTCAAAATCACAATGTGTCGTTTAAACAGAAAGACTTTTCAGAAGCCGAGCATCTGTGTACTCAGAAATCTCAGAGCTTATTCAGCTCAGAAACGAAGACACGGCTCTGGATTTGATCGAAGGGCTCAATGAAAAAGAGGTGAGTAGCTGTATTTTATGTTTTTTAATGGTTTGTTCAGAAAAGTGAGAAGTAGGAATTCTATCCAAGCATGAAATTATCAATAGCGTGTTAAGAGGTGGAGTAATAGAGATACTCTAAGAGTCTCCGAGCTGATTGAGAAAAGTTTCCCTCAGTTCCTTGGTTATTTCAGTTCCCCTAGACACAGATTTTGGGATTTTTCTGATTTTGTGAAGACTGTGTTTTCCAAAGAATCAAACGTCATTGCCTTCGTGTCTGTTATGAAAGTGTGAATAGTAATAGTGTTCACCTGTCAGTGAATTCTACGGTTTTAAAGGGTATTTTTCTAGTCCTTCATTCTTTTAACTCACTTAACTAACACCACTGCTGCAATAAGCATCATTTCACCAACCATAACCACATCACAGAACCCTGTGGGACTCCAGAGTGTTAATATGTTATAGTGTAAATTGCTACCAAATAATTCCTCATGCAGAGGACACTTGGAAAATGAAGTGTAATGGGATGGAGTGCTGCTACAGACTAGTAGCTCTCCAGCCCAGAGGGTTGTTGAACCCAATTGCAGAACAGTTGATCTCAAAGTAGGTAAACCTAAGAAGAAAGAAATAAAAAAATTGGGATTGAACCCCTGTTATCAGGGTCGCTGTCCAATACACTACTACACTACTGCCCCGGCTAGTGAATTGGGACACGGTCGGGAAAAATGCTCTTATAAGGATATAGTGAGCCCAGGAGCGATTGGAAAAACAAAAACGGGCAGAAACTAAAGGGGAGGTGTGTAAACAAAAGCTCACCAGAGAAGCATTTTTATAGTTTTATAGTTTAAACAACCGCAAGGGCCAAAAGTTTCATGCCTATTTCACGCCTATTGCCGACCTCTACCCTAATGGGTTCTGTATTATGACTAATTATTGAATAACTATGGAGGATTTTCCCCTCATTATTATTAAACAATCACTAATGCAGAACTTGTCTCCATCTTCTAGATGGCAGAGATGACATTACTTCCAATCACAGTCCTGCTGCTATTCTTCCAATCTGTCTGGCTGCAGTCCAGCTGGTACCCTAAAAGTTTGCCATGTGACGTCATCAGGGCATCCAATGGTACGGAAGTGGCTGTAGATTGCACCAGCAGAAGCCTGACCCGAATTCCTGCTGGAATCCCTTCAAATGCCACTAACTTGACCCTCACCATCAACCACATCCCCCACATTCAGAACACCTCCTTTCAAGGCCTGGACAATGTTACAGAGATCGACATGCGCTGCAACTGTGTACCGATCAAGATTGGCCCAAAGGACCACATGTGTACGCAAAGCGTGACCATCGATAACGGAAGCTTCTGGCAACTAAAGAACCTCAAGTCCCTCTACCTGGATGGGAATCAGCTCTCCAGCATACCCAAAGGACTTCCACCAAACATTGTGCTCCTGAGTCTGGAGGTTAACCGCATCTCCACGATTCTGAAGCAAAATCTCACGGAAGTACCCAACATTCAATTTCTGTACCTCGGCCAAAACTGCTACTTCCGGAACCCGTGCAACATGTCGTACTATATTGAAAAGGATGCCTTTTTTCACCTTGAGAGGATGACTTTACTCTCGCTTAAGTCAAACAATTTGTCCTACATACCACATAGACTACCATCCAGTCTAAAAGAGCTGTACCTCTACAACAACAACATCCAGCAGGTAACGGAACAGGACTTTCAGAATTTGACAGATTTAGAGATCCTTGATTTGAGCGGGAACTGTCCTCGCTGCTACAATGCGCCATTCCCATGTGTTCCATGCCCCAACAATGCACCCTTTCAGATTGCAGAAAATGCTTTCCAGAATTTGACCAAGCTGCAAATCCTGAGACTTCACAGCAACTCCCTCACTGTGGTGAACAAGGAATGGTTTCAGGGCTGCAAGCAGCTCAAGGTGTTGGACCTCTCATCCAATTTCCTTGGTAAAGCCATAACGTACACCTCGTTTCCTCATTATTTGCCTTTTCTTGAAGAACTAGATCTCTCTTTTAATTATGAGCTTCAGAGGTATCCCTCCTCACTAAACCTCTCTAGGGCTTTCTCTCACCTCAAGTCTCTTAAGATCCTGAGAATCAGAGGCTTCGTGTTCCAAGAACTCAAACGCCAAGACATTTTACCTTTGATTTCTTTGGATAAGCTTGAGATCATCGACCTCGGCACAAACTTCATAAAGATAACCGACTTGAGCATCCTTACGGAGCTGAAAAGCTTCCACATCATCAACCTTTCAGACAACAAAATATCATCCCCTTCAGAAGGGGAGTCTCCAGGTGCACTGACGATGACGGCACGTGGCGCTCCAGACCAGTACTTCACTTCCCCAATGTCGAGAGGTGCTCAGTACCAGAGTGGAGATGCGAGAGAGATTCACTATTTCAGATATGATGAGTATGCACGCAGCTGCAAGTACAAGGATAAGGAAGTTGGGACTTTAAGCCCTTTCAATACACAGTGTAGCTCTTTCGGAAAGACTCTGGACATCAGCAGAAACAACATATTCTTCTTGCACTCGAGATTCTTAAATCTTCAAGAGCTCAGGTGTCTCAATCTCTCAGGAAATGCAATGAGCCAAGCTTTAAACGGTTCAGAGTTTGCTTATCTCAAGAACTTGCAGTACCTCGACTTCTCCCGCAACCGCCTCGATCTGATGTTCTCCACAGCATTTCAGGAATTGAGCAATTTAGTGGTTTTGGACATCAGTTACAACAACCACTACTTCGAAGCGGAAGGTTTGACTCACATGCTAAATTTCACCAAGAATCTCAACAAACTGACCAAGCTAATAATGAACCACAACCAAATATCTACCTCCACCAACACAGAGATGGAGAGTTTCTCTTTGGAACATTTGGAATTCAAAGGCAATCGTCTTGACATGTTGTGGAGGGATGGTGATTTAAGATACGTCAACTACTTCAAAAAGCTTATGTCGTTGAAAACTCTCGACATCTCTCGTAACAACCTCAACTTCATTCCTAAGCAAGTGTTTCAGGGTCTTCCGCAAACACTGATAGAGTTGAACATTACGAACAACAAATTGAAGTCATTTAACTGGGAGTTTCTCAAATATCTTAAAAACCTGCAGGTTTTAGATCTTAGCAGTAACCAGTTAAAAACAGTCCCTGCGAAGCTTTCCAACTGTTCCAAGTCCATTGTGACGCTGGTTTTGCGGAAGAATGAAATTGCAAGTCTTACTCCTAATTTCCTCCAAGACGCAACGAGCCTGAGGAACCTGGACTTGAGTTACAATCAGATCAAGTATATTGAGGAGTCCAGTTTTCCAGAAAACGTGATAGACAATCTGCAGGTGCTCTACCTGAACAACAACAGGTTCATATGCTCTTGCAATGCCACGTGGTTTGTCCGATGGATCAATCGCACGACTGTGAACATCCCAAGGCTGGCTACAGACGTTACCTGTGCTGCTCCAGGTACTCAACGAGGACAGAGCGTGATTTTCCTGAACCTCCAGGCCTGCCAGCACAACTATGTGTCCATCATGCTGAGTATCCTGACGACTTCTCTCATCCTGAGCATCCTCACTCTTGCCATCTCCAGCCACCTCTTCCTCTGGGATGTGTGGTACATCTATCACTTCTGTTTGGCCAAAGTCAAGGGCTACCGTCGCCTGCTTCCTGACAGCACCGCCTACGACGCTTTCGTCGTGTACGATAAAACCGACAAAGCCGTGAGCGACTGGGTGATGCAGGAGCTCCGCCTCCAGCTGGAAGACCGCGGTGAACGGCGACTCCAGCTTTGCCTGGAAGACCGTGACTGGGTTCCTGGTTGTCCCCTCATCGAGAACCTCTCCGAGAGCATCCAGCTCAGCAAGCGCACCATCTTCATCCTGACTGGACGCTTTATCAAGAGCGGACACTTTAAGACGGCCTTCTACCTCGCCCACCAGCGGCTTCTGGACGAGAAGAACGATGTGATCATCCTCATCTTCCTGGAGAAGTTCTCCTCATCTCACTCCAAGTACCTGAGGCTGAGAAAGAGGCTGTACAAGCGCTCGGTGCTGGAGTGGCCGAGGAACCCTCGAGCACAGCCGTATTTCTGGTTCTGCCTTAAGAGTGTCATGGCGGCAGAAAGCCAACAGCATTACAACAAACTCTTCCAGGAAACTCTTTAAAGTTTAAAATGTGCGACCCTCAGGATGCTGTTTAAAAAAAAGATATAATTTTAAATTGAATAAATTTCTGACATAAGATTAAATCAAGCAAAAATCTTTTTGTGCTTATTTTTTGTGTACAAAATTAGTTAAAATAAGGTTAAAATTAAAGTAAAACTGATTTAGATCATAATTCGCAACTAAGCAGAATACTATTACATTTACACAATGTTTAGTAAGACAAAAAATTATTTCAGAGGAAACAGTTGTATACAATTGCATTGTATAACCAGTTCTGACATGATTTCTAGAGTTTTGAAGTTAAAATTCCAGTTATGAAATTGTTGTTAAACAGGATTCCTATATCAAAATACTAAGTCAGAAATACTCAGAAATACGTCTCAGCTCTAAGGGTTAAAGGGTTAATATTACAAGAATTAATAACTTTTTTCTAACGTTCTTGTACTGTTTTAAGCTTATTTGTTCAGCTAATAGTGTCTTAAATTATTTTGCTTATTTTAGTTTTTCTCAAGAAATCAGGTTTAAAACTATCTGCCAATGAAATAAAACAAAAAGTTAAAGAAAAAAAATGAAGAGTATATAACTTGCTTATATTTTAGCTTGTGTAATGTTTTTTTCTGTTCTTTTTTTTTTACTTATGTTTGTTTTCATATGTTCTCATTCATGAATATACTAAAAATAAACAAAATATAAAATTGTAAAGAAAATACATGATTTCTTCTTCTTCTAAAAGTTTATATGTTGTATGGCTATTGTATATAGTATGGTCAATTAATGTACTGTTCATTTTTAAGTTATATTAGTTTAATTACAGTTTAATTATCCATTTAAATTGTTTGTAGAGTGTGTGTAAGTTTGTTTTCCTGTGTTTTGAGTCATAAACGGTGCCCTATGAAAAGTACCCAAGTTCCCCATTTATTATGTTTTTAGGTTTATAATGAAGCTTTGCAAAGACATCTGTGAAATTGTAAAAATCCCATTTAAAAATCTGACTGATTGCAGTGAGTGTTCATATACGATATCAGTCAACATTTTAGAGACGCCTTTCCTTTCGATGTATTTTTCTTTGTTGTTTTCTTTATTTTATTTTCTTTAATCTGTAGATTAATATTAAAAACATGAAAACGATTAAGGAACACATATGGAATTCTGTAGTAAACAGTAAAAAAGTGTTATTCCTCCACATTAATCCCCTTGATCTAAACCTGATGAACTGATATGGTGATTTGGGATGAGCTGATCATGTGACGCTACAGCATTCCCACTCCCCCAGTTACTGATTGCTTCCACCTGGTGTGTCTAGTACCTAGTATCTAATACCCCTCTTCTACAACACCTTTTCTTTGTTTATTGCCTTTTGTTTCCGACTCTCGATTTTTGCCTTGCCTTTTTTATTGTTTATTTATGTTGCTGACTTTTCCTGTATAGTTGACTATTCTTTTGCCTATATTAAGAAACGATATTAAGAAATATTGTACTGATTTTTCAAATAAACTGGAAAAAATATCTGGACTGTTAATAGATTCATTGTGATTTTTTTTGTTTTGTTTTGTTTTGTTTTTTTTCGCAAAAAATGTGTTATTTGCAAATAGTTTCTTTTTCTTAATTTTTAGAGTTTCAATATAGTCTTCAATATTAAATTTGCAATGTAAAAATCATACAAAAATAGAATTTTGCCTTGCCCTCTCTATTGTTTATTTCCATTGCATTTTATATATTTGACTATTTGTTTGCCTTTATTAAAAAACAATAAAAAAGTCAACAAGATTTTTTTTTTGTTTTTACATTTTAAACCCATGCGCTAATGTGCACACATTCATTGCTTGCTTCACCAAGGCGACGGAAAAACGAACTTTGGCCTCGAATAGCCTTTAATACAGGCTGTGGAATATGTTTACACTTTCATGTGACCGACACATATAAGATAGAGAAAAGGGGAAGTGAGTCATCAGCACTTCCCCCTGTGCTTTAACACTTATATGTGCAAAAATAAAACAGATTCAGTGGTATCTCTTACAGCAGGGTGTAACCAATGAGCTCTCTCTTTCTAAAAAAGACCTGAATAGGTATTTCTATTTGATATACGTTGTGAAGAGGCTGGAAAACGAAACGTCTAATGTTAGCACGTGAAACCTCAGGACCCATAAGACCAGTGAAACTGCGCTGGGCAAAACTTCCTTTTTCAGGAGCAGCAGTCGCTGAATCTCTCAGTAACCCTCAGCCAGTCGTGAGAATGCAAGAACAGGAACTGTGCATGGAGCATCGCTAACATGGTAAGAAAGAACCAGAAAGTACTTTTAATAACAGTTAAAGACAGCTGAGCATAGTTATAAAACGGTTATATGTCTTTGTAATTGATTAATATTAAGTTATAAACATTTATGTAAGAGAGTTAGGTAGTCTTTTTTATTTATGCATGCTTAACATGATGGTGCTACACATGGTTCTTTCAGCAACTTACTTTGAGGAACATAGAGGAGCCACATTGGTTGCCTAAAAAAGTGTGTTTGTGATAGACATAAATATAACAGTATGTAACAGTCTTAGGGAAAAAAAAATTCAGCACTTTATTTCTACTTTGCTCTCATTTCATCATATATACAGCTCTGGAAAAAAAGATACCACTTAAAAATGAGTTTCTTTGATTTTACTTTGATTTAACTGAAAACCTCTGGAATAAAATCAAGAAGAAGAATTTTTGCACCAGGAGTAAAGCAGCATAAAGTTATCCAAAAGCAGTGTGTAAGACTGGTGGAGGAGAACATGATGCCAAGATGCATGAACAAAAATGTCATTAAAAACCAGGGTTATTCCACCAAATATTGATTTCTGAACTCTTAAGACTTCATGAATATAAACTTGTTTTCTGCAAATAAATGCTCTAAATGAGAATATTTTTATTTGGAATTTGGGAGAAATGTTGTCTGTAGTTTATAGAATAAAACTTTACTCAAACATAAACCTATAAATAGCAAAATCAGAGAAACTGATTCAGAAAACAGAAGTGGTCTCTTATATTTTTTCCCAGAGCTGTATATATATATATATATATATATATATCGTTGCTTTCCAAAGAAAAACAAGGATATCCATTTTTGATGATGTGCCAAAATGTCTTGATGAATGGACCAATAGAAGTTCTGCAAATTTACCTGAAATAAACTCTTTTTACATTGATTTCCTTGAAAAGTTAAGAAGGTTGTATCTCTCTCCTGTAAAAAGCTGCTATTTTGGAGAAAGACATGTTTTTCTTTGGACAGTGACGATATTCAAACGATCATCAAACAAACAGCAAACTACAAACACTATCTTTATATTTATCTTTATTTTACTAAACTTTATATATACGTTTTATATGATTATAGAACAAGGCACAATGCTACCTCACACTCTCCAGCACCCAGAGCCACACTTTAGGAACTGTAGGAAATGTTCCAAACAAAACGAAAAGTGAATAGTTCTAATTATTTACAGTACTTTGCAAATGTTTTAAGCGCCTGTGGGAATTTTAGTAAAGAAAAAGCTTTTTATATGTGAAGTAAGTGTTTATTATCTCAGTAAAAAACATTAGCTCAGCATTACAATAAATACAAACAGCAATTTTACAAAAAGCAGAGCTTTTACAGCCCTGTTTTCCTTAATAAACATCTCCTAATCTCTCCTCCTCCTCTTAATCTGAGTTTAATAGAGTTATTTATTTCTAGTTCTCATCATATTAATCAACACCTGGTTTGGTAAATTAGTAAATTGGTAAATGTGGTAAATCAGGTGAGCTGCTGACGGAACTGAACATAATATACACATGCTGTCTGAGGAGCATCCAGGAGAAATCTGGAACTATTATTTGTTCTTCAGCTTGGCTTACAAGATATAACATACTTATAGTTAAAAATGAGAATTTTACTGTATCAATCTTTATTTGCATCTGTTTACATCATATGTGGTGCTTTTTTTGTTCAGGTAAAAACACTAATATTGCTGAGATAAATGGATAATTTTTGTAATTTGCTTTGGTGCCTAAAACTTTTGCACATTACTGTACATCTCTCATAATATGACCTTGTGGGATCCCTCAGTAAAAAAAAAAAACTTAAGAACTCCTGATCTGTGGGTTAATAATCAGTTCTCTTTCCATCCAAAATGAATAGATGAAATGAAATGTGCTTTATATAAACTATTATTTAAAGTTGTTCTCTTATGTATTCAACTACAGGAAGTTACTAATCTCTGGCTTAAGCTGGCATGCTGGCTGGTGGCGGTGGCATTTCTGATCAGGCACGCTTCGTGCAAGCTGGACGAGAAGTACCTGAGGACCCAGCCGTGCGATGTGCACGAAAACACCACCGATAGAAATGTGGTCTTCTACTGCCGGGGTCGGAGGTTACGAGAGGTGCCCAAGGTCTTCAGTAACACCACCAGACTTGATCTGTCCGAGAACAAAATCAAGAACTTAACCATGAAGGACCTGGAAAACCTGCAAAAGCTTGTTGTACTCAATCTCAACTGGATGAATGACAATCATAAAGTGAACATAGCACCCGGGGCTTTCACCAATCTGACAAAACTAGCGCAGCTTCAACTCAACGGAGTCGGCCTGACTCACATTCCCAAACTTCCGAAGACTCTGAAAGGATTGAGTTTGGTGGGAAACAAAATCATCTCGCTCAATGCATCCAGCTTTTGGCACCTGGAAGGCTTGACTGCGCTGTACTTGTCCAGGAACTGCTACTTCTGGAATCCTTGTTATAAAGCTTGCGAGATTAAAAATGGAAGTTTTTCCAGCCTTTTCAAGTTAAAGAGTCTGACTTTGTCCTACAATAATCTGACTTACGTTCCCAGAGGTTTGCCTCTCTCCCTTGTCTCTCTTGAACTTGCTTCCAATCGTATAGCGTATATCGGGGAGAATGACTTCCAAAATCTGCACAATTTGCTGGTTCTTAAAATACAAGGAAATTGCCCACGCTGTCAGAATGCACCATTTCCCTGTGTCCCATGTCCAAATGGATCCATCGAGATCCATGAACATGCTTTTGACCATCTACAGAAACTCACGTTATTGCAACTTGCAGGAAACTCAATTCGTTTCTTGAAGAACGGTTGGTTTAGTAACCTGTCAAAGCTTCAGGAACTCTTTCTTTCCTTCAATTTCTTATTCGACGCCATCAAGGACGGACAGTTTCTGACTCATCTACCACTACTGAGTAAACTCGATCTCTCGTTTAATTACGGCATGAAGGCGTATCCCAGAACCATAAGCCTTGCGCCTACTTTTGCTAATCTGACCTCTCTTAAGATCCTGCACCTTCGAGCCTTGGTTTTCAAAGAAATTGACAACGAAACTCTAAGTCCTCTATATGCCCTACAAAATCTGTCTGTTTTGGATCTAGGGACCAATTTTCTAGTGCACACACAATCCGACCTCTTCAGCCACTTTCAGAACCTGAAACTACTGTACCTTTCAGAAAACCGTCTTTATCCTGTAAGTAACTCTAAGCTTCCACAGTTGGGCAGTAGTTCTGGTCCTACTTTCAGCCTGCCTGTGCTCTCAGGATCCAGCTCTATAAGGGAGCAAACTTTCAATATCCCCAACCAACTGGTCAAGCCAGAGTGCTTCAATTCTGGCCGTGTGCTGGATTTGAGCCGAAACAACATCTTCTTCATTTCTCCCAAGCAGTTTGAAGGACATGGTAATATTTCCTGCCTCAATCTGTCCAGAAATGGCTTTGCGGCAGCCCCCAACGGGACTGAATTCACAGCTTTGCCAAAACTGAAATACCTAGATTTGTCATTTAACAAGATTGACCTTGCCTATGACAATGCCTTTAAAGAATTGAAGATGCTGGAGGTGCTTGATCTCAGCTTCAACGCACATTACTTCACTGTGCCTGGAGTTACTCATAATTTAAACTTTTTGAAGCAGCTACCCAACCTGAGGGTCCTAAATATGAGCTCTAACAGCATTGATACCTTAACGACCAAGGAGATGCACAGCAATTCTCTCAGCGAGCTTCAGTTTCAGCACAACAACCTGGGAAAGTTATGGAGAGAAAACGACAAAACGTATGACAATCTTTTCACGCATTTGAAAAACCTGACACATCTTGACATTTCGTACAACAACCTCAACAAGATCCCAATCAGGGTTTACGATTGCTTGCCGGGGAAGCTAAAGAAATTCAGATTGTCTCACAACGGACTGGAAGGTTTGGAATGGACTTTGTTGAAAAGATTTACCCAACTAGAGGAGCTTATCCTCAGCTTCAACAGCTTAGTGAACATCTCTCAAAACATAAGTCAGAGTGTTCCATACCTGCGTTTCCTCGACCTGAGCAAAAACAAGATCTCTCAACTGACTGATGACTTTCTCATAGGCGCTGTGAATCTCCAGTGGCTTGACCTCAGTAACAACAGGCTGGCCATCATCAACCAGACCACATTTCCTTCAAAGGAATACAGCCACCTGAGCAGCTTGTGGCTTCATGGAAACCCTTTTCGCTGCACCTGCGACATCTTGAGCTTCATCCTTTGGATGGACGGCACCAATGTAAAGATCCCCAGACTTGCGACCTCGGTAATGTGCAATATGCCTCAATCAGTCAAAGGAAAACCGGTGGTAAATTTTGACATCAGGGACTGCATAGATGACCAGGTAGCCTTCCTTATCTACTTCTTCACCACTTTCTTCATTATTTGCATTACCTTCACCACCACTGTGATGCACCTGTTCTACTGGGACGTCTCCTACTTGTTCTACTACATGAAAGCCAAATACAAAGGATACGAGTACCTGAGTTCCACGGACAACGTCTACGACGCATTCGTGACCTACGACACCAAGGACCCGCAAGTATCCGACTGGGTCCTGAACCATCTGCGGGTTCAGCTTGAGGAACAAGGGGACCGGTACCTTCCTGTGTGCCTGGAGGAGCGGGACTGGGTTCCAGGAAGCCCCCTGTTAGAAAGTATGACCCAGAGCATCCAGCAGAGCCGCAAGACAGTCTTCGTCCTCACGCAGAGCTTCGTCAACAGTGGCTCCTTCAAGATGGCTGTGTACCTGGCGCACCAGCGGCTGCTGGAGGAGAGCAAGGACGTCATCGTCCTGCTCATGCTGGAACCCGTTCTGCAGAGCTCCCACTTCCTGCGACTGCGGCAGCGACTGTGCAGTCAGAGCGTCCTCGAGTGGCCCCGGGCTCCGGCTGCAGAACCGTGGTTCTGGCAGTGCCTGAGGAACGCCATCAGGGTGGAGAACTGTGACATGTACAGCAAGCTCTACTCCAGATACTTCACCAGCAGGAGCAGCAGTGTGAGGGACTGAAAACTGGAGCTTTTACTGATACTGTCCAATACATGTTTTTGTCCAATCTGTTTAAAGATTTTAAATGTCAATTGTTAATGAAGATGTTTGTGTTTCTGTTGTGTTTTTACACTTTTTTTTCCTATATACATCTCTGGAAAAAATAAGAAAGCACTTAAGCACTTAAAAATGATGAGTTTCTTTGATTTTACCAATTTGAAAACCTCAAAAGCAAGGAAAATTATGAAAGCAAGACGGAAGATCACAAGCCATCAAAACAGGAGTAAAGGCATAAAGTTATCCAAAAGCAGTGTGTAAGACTGGTGGAGGAGAGCATGATGCCAAGATGCACGAAAAAAAAAACTGTGGTTAAAAACCAACCAGGGTTATTCCACCCGGTGCCGAATCTGCAGACTATGATTCAAAACAACATTGTCGTTTGTGAAATCATCTTACATTTTTGTAGGTTTATTTTTTACTATTTCTTGAATCTGTCAATAATAATCTGCCAATTCACTGACTGATATTGTTTATATTGAATTAATTGTATTCAATTTACTAATGCTACTAATTTAACAAAATGTATAATTTAGTAGAAAATAAGCAGAAATAAGTTATTCATAATATATATTTATCCTCTCAAATGTATATATTTAGACATACAGAGAACATTTAAAAATGTATTATCAAGGAATTCTATTTGGCAGTGTGTAAATTAGCTTAACAGTGTTAATAAAAATAGTAAAAAATATAAATAGAAAAGGTGTGTCATTTTGTGTTTTTCTGTTTTAACCTAAATTGAATTAAATTAAATTAAAACAGACTTCAGTAGTTTTCTTTTTGTTGTTTAAATGACCATTTCATGTGTTAAAACTGTAGATTGATGTAGTTAATTCATATAAAGTCAGTATTTTAAAAGGAATTAATGCAATGTGTTATTAGTATGTTCAGATCATTTAAATATAGGATAGTTGCACTAAAAAACAACCATCAACTATAAAAATGAGTTTTCTTCCTGTAAAATAATTAGGCATTGCATTATTCATTTATTTAATAGAACCAAACTATGAGTTATATGCTGCTGTTGCACTCCTGAATAACAAATATTAAATACTTATGAAGCTTAAACTGTGACACAGAATATATTATCAATATTTAAACAAATACTTTCCTACTTGTTAGTTAGAAACATACAAGTAATACATTAAATAGAAGTTGTTGACTGCATTTGATCCACTAATAAACACCAGTCAAAACTGACCAAGCTCTGGTTATTGCATGTGATCATATATCAGCAACGTTATTTTAATGTATATTTTATATACATATTAATATTAATACGGTCAGACATAATATAGACATAATTCAGACACTCATAGATCATAAGAAGAGAGATCTAAAGTAAGTAAACAGGGTCCAAAAAAGTTTAAGCAACCAAACACAGCAGAAGAAAATAAATGTGCCCCAAATCCGATCTTTTACGTTATGTTCGATCCAGATTGAATAAATGGATAAAAAAGGAAAATAATATAAAGAAAGTAAAAGAAAAAAGGAAAGGAAGGAAAAACAATATAAAGAAAAAAGAAAGAAAAAGAAAATAAAATAAAATAAAAAGAAAGAAAGAAAGAAAGAAAGAAAGAAAGAAAGAAAGAAAGAAAGAAAGAAAGAAAGAAAGAAAGAAAAGAAAAAAGAAAGGGGAAGAAAAGAAAAAAGTAAGGAAAAGAAAAGATAAAAAGGAAAAGAAAAAAGAAAGAAAGTAAAAGAAAAAAGGAATGGAAGGAGAAAATATAAACAAAAAAGAAAGGAAAAGAAAAAAGGAAAAAAGAAAGGAAAATAAAATAAAAAGAGAACACACATAAGTAATACATTAAATAGAAGTTGTTGACTGCATTTGATCCACTAATAAACACCAGTCAAAACTGACCAAGCTCTGGTTATTGCATGTGATCATATATCAGCAACGTTATTTTAATGTATATTTTATATACATATTAATATTAATACGGTCAGACATAATATAGACATAATTCAGACACTCATAGATCATAAGAAGAGAGATCTAAAGTAAACAGGGTCCAAAAAAGTTTAAGCAACCAAACACAGCAGAAGATAAAGAGTAGAGAAGTCAAAAATAAATGTGCCCCAAATCCGATCTTTTACGTTATGTTCGATCCAGATTGAATAAATGGATAAAAAAGGAAAATAATATAAAGAAAGTAAAAGAAAAAAGGAAAGGAAGGAAAAACAATATAAAGAAAAAAGAAAGAAAAAGAAAATAAAATAAAATAAAAAGAAAGAAAGAAAGAAAGAAAGGAAAGAAAGAAAAGAAAAAAGAAAGGGGAAGAAAAGAAAAAAGTAAGGAAAAGAAAAGATAAAAAGGAAAAATAAAGAAAGAAACAGAAAAGAAAAAAGAAAGAAAGTAAAAGAAAAAAGGAATGGAAGGAGAAAATATAAACAAAAAAGAAAGGAAAAGAAAAAAGGAAAAAAGAAAGGAAAAGAAAAAAGGAAAAAAGAAAGGAAAATAAAATAAAAAGAGAACACACATAACTCCTTAATAAAAGTAGCGAAATTTGGAAAATATATTTCTTTTAGCTATGCACAGCATGTTTTATACTAGGTAAATAGAGCTAAAATTCAGTATATTACACATTTTGGCAGTAAAAATAACAACAATAGAGTCCTAAAGTCTATAGTAAAACGTGTATAGTTACACAGTGTTTGTATGAAATAAACATTAAATATAATATTTAATAATGATGTATATCAATCACAGCCTGCAGTACCAGCCGTGGCCACCTGGTGCCGCCGTTCCACAACTTCTCAGCCCGGCAGAGGGCGTTGGCCACACGGCTGTGTTTAGTGATGACGTCGCGTCTTTTTGTGCTAAAAAATCCCTCTGATTAAAAAGCGTTTTCTGCGTTTATTAACGCGAATATGTTTTTACGGAGCTTCTGATGATAAAAACACTTTTTCTGTGCTTTTAATAGAGCAGATATTTCGAAATAAGGAAGAGTGTGACGCAATGCTCCACATTTGCATACAGGGAGTATATAAGCGCGCGCTGGGAGCTGCTGGCGCACAGTGCAGCTGGAGCTCGAGGAGGTTGCATCGTCTGCAGAACCAGCACAACAAACCCTGGTGAGTGCAATGCTTAGTTTATTTTATTATGCTTTTTTATGGCTCAAATACTGTTTATATATGCATGTAAATCTTATCTTTAAAAAAATAAGATATACATATATGAATTTTTAGAATCTCTGCTTTATTTATTTATATATATATATATTTTATATTTTTGTACTTAGTGCATTGCTATACAAAGCAACATTTATCTCCAGTTATTGCTGTTGATTTAATTTTTATCATTTTTATTATGTGATCAGAACAGATTATTGCTGGAATGTTAAAAGTAATGCAGCAGGAGATATTAAAGCATATTGTCAGTATAGACAAAACAATTAGAAGAGTCCTAGAAGGCTCCTTTGTTTGAGAAGCTGTGGAGCTCAGTCCAGCTGTGTAGAAATTAAAAATACACAGCAACAGATGTATACAACTATACAGATATATATATATATATAAAGTGGCCCTCCTCTAAAATCTGTTCAGTTGGCATTGGTAGGGCGGAGGCGGCAGATTGCACCTCCACAGCTGCATTGGCAGATGTGTCCCCAGATGTTGTTGACTTAAAAAAAAGAGACAAAACAGCTCTTTTGTTGTATTCTGGCCTTTTGAGCAGGCCTAACTCATTTATACAGCTGTGGATGGATGTAGAATACTTGTACATACGTAGATGCAAGCCAGTTTTGAAGGTTATGGTTGAGTTTTTATAATAATTAAGGTGAAATGCATCGAGACGCTCAATCGCTCAACCGCTCAACACATGATCTCTTCTGTTCTCTTTTGTTTCAGACCAACCGCAAACATGTCTGACAAACCAAATCTGGAGGAAGTCACCAGCTTCGACAAGACCAAGCTGAAGAAGACAGAGACCCAGGAAAAGAACCCTTTGCCGTCAAAAGAGAGTAAGGAGTGAATTATACATTATTTAGTACAGTAATGCCATTTTTTTTATGCCAAAAATGCACATATTAATAATAATGCATGTGTTTTAGGAACAATAGGTGTGCTTGTATACAGCATATAAATGCGTGTGTGTGTGTGTGTGTGTGCATTAATATATAAATATATATTTGCACCGAAAACATCAAATCCATCCATATTAACGTTTCCATTGTGTTCTGGTTCCTCTTTTTTCCAGCCATCGAACAAGAGAAGCAGGCCGGCTCATCATGAAGCCCCGCGTCGAGACTCCACTATGCACTGTACATTCCACATGGCCTTCTTTTTTCACCTTTTAGCTGTTTAACCTTTTAACGAGAAACGTCAAAAACAAAAAAACTAGACAAAAAACACAATTTGACAAACCTAAGATGCATTCTGATTGGACGAATGTTAAAGAAACGAATCAAAAAGACAAAAAGATGACTGTACAGCCCCTCGTGCCCCGCACCTCCTTCCCTTTTTTAAATGTTGTGTTTGATTAAATATTTAAAAAAGAAAAAAATGTCTGCACCACTGCGAGCGCTGGCGTGCATCCATTCATGTGGCGTGAAAACATACAGATGAAGATGACGATGAGGAAGAGGAGGAAGAAGATGAGGAAGCAGCAGCAGCAGTGTGTGCATGCATGTGTGTGTGTATGTGTGTGTGTGTGTGTGTGAGGAAGCAAAGTTTGGTTTTGGCCTTCGATGCGTGCAGTGGGCGAGAGGAGGCGGGGCCAAGCGTTTGAGTGACACCGTCCAGGGACCTACACATCCACTATCTCGGGCTCGGCCTGGGTCAACTTGTGTCAAATGCTTTTAAGTCATGCAGTGTCTGTTGTTTTTTTAAAAATGTTTATTTTCAAAAGTTTTTTTGTATGAGTTCGAACCTTGGAATGCACAATTTCTTTTTTTATGCAAATAAAAGAAGAGATATATGAATTATGGTGGTGAGTTTTGTCATTTTTAATTCTGGATTGGGTGAATTTGCTCTGAAGAGTCAGTCCCTTAAACTCTGAGAGAGAGTTCATTTAGTACATTTTACTTTATTCGCACATTTGGATTAGAGTAGATTAGATTTTGATAAAAAATGAATAAAAATTAAATGCAGCAATAAATCAAAAATGTTGTAATAGCTTTGTAGCTTTGATAATACTCTAATAATACACTTATAATAATATTGCACGGTTTTGAATTGGCTAATATTTTCCTAGTAAATGATGCAAAGAGCTAAAAAATAATAATATTGTGTATTAATAAGTAATACTAGCGAGTTTTTGAGTTTTTAAGCACAGTGCACATTAAATGCAATAAGAGCATTAGCCCAGTTTGATGCACGTTCACCTGAACTTAGCACTATAACACTGCGCTCTGTCCGACTGACACACTTGCAGGCTTTAGGCCGCCGGCGTCTGTAAGTGGATGAGGAGGTCTGCCGGCGGTGTTTGGCACCCGGCTCTCGAGCAGCTGACCTAGAAAAATGTCCTGATCTAAACTGTAACGCAGGGCTTAGAGTTTGACGCTTATCTGAAAACTATGACGGAGAACTGCAGCGGCTAGGAAACGTAGCGCTAATGAGACAAAGCATGCTAATCACAGATTTAGCATTTAGCTAATGAACACATGGCATGTTTTTGGACAAATTATATACTCAACTCTCACATTATAATCTATTTTAAGTACTATACAGTTGGCTTTTCAGCTTTGAACAAACAGTGATGGATTTGAATTTGGTGTTGACTTAGTGTTGATATAGCAAAGTTATTTTAAAGTTTACACTCAACCTTTAATAAACAATAGCTCACGTTTTTGTGATGCTCAAAATTGTATGGAAGTATTTTTATTCACTCTCTCCCTCTAAATCTACATCTCTGAGATGTAGGAACTGAACAACTACAAACTAAAAGCTTTAATTACTATAAAACTAGATTAATCAGCTAAAACTAGAATAAACAAATAGTAGTAAATCTAAGTATAACTAATGTTACCCAAAAACAACAGTAAGGTAAAAGAACATGAATGAATGTGGTGGCACGGTGGATTAAAAAATGCAGAAGGTTGAGAACATTATGTTGATTAAACGTTAAAATCTCAATGTTTGCAAAACCATTTAAAATTACATGCTAAAACATTACAGCAACCATATTTCAACTTTAAAGGTTGGTTATGTTGCAGCTGGATATCTGCTCAAAAACTCGCTAGTATTACTAATTAGTACACAATATTTGCATCATTTACTAGGAAAATACTAGCCGATTCAAAACCATGCAAATTATTGACATTGAAAGCTAAGTAGCACCTAGCATTTTGGTTACTGCAACATTTTTGATGTTGCTTCATTTAGTTATTATTAAAGTGTTTTCAATATCTAATCTACTCTAATGTAAAAGTGCACTATGTACTGACTGAACTCTCTCAGGGTTTGAGGGATTGACTCTTCAGAGCAGCTAAATCCACACTTTGAATCTGAGCTGTGAGTTAGCTAGCTAGCACTACAGCTATGATACGTGTAGAGTGTTGACCTGCACTTAACGCTAACCATGTGTTCTGACTTTAGGCCGCCATCTGTAAGTGGATGAGGAGTTAGCTAGCTAGCACTACAGCTATGCTAACTCTGGTTTGGCTAACAGCTGCAGTAAGAGCAGGCCGAGAGCCTGATCAGTGCTGGGTTTGTTATCAGGCTGAACTTTAGCACAAGCTAGGCTGGTTTATAAGTGGATTGATGCTAAGCTCGTTAGCAGTAATGATGTATTAATCTGACCCAGTGCCACGCTTTTTACTCTAAGGCACAGATTCAGTGTCCTGCAGCCTTACTGGACAAATACGGCACAGATATCCAATCAGAGGAGAGATAGACGAGCACTCAGATTCAGTGAAGTTCATCTCCTGAAACTGGTGCTTCTTTTATTAGACTGGAAATGAATATATTTTCCCTCTTTTGCACATGGCTCTCTGTGTCTCTCCATGTGTCTGCCTACGTCTTCAGTGCTCCCACCTGTGTTTATTTTTAGCCCCGCCCCCTCATCAACTATCCCAGGTGTTTCCCATTCCTTATTTGTGTATTTAAGCCCCTGTGTTTTCAGTGTTTCAGGTCATTTTGAAGAGTTTTTATTGGTCCGTTCATCAAGAAATTTTGGCACAGTGTAGTGGACAGTTTCAAACTATGTAGTAAACTAAAAATCAACAAAAAAGGAGATAAATGTTTTTCATAGGACAGCGCTGATGTGCTCTGAGCACATGGCTAGGACAACAAAGCAGGGGAAAAAATGTGTAGGCTGACAAGAGACAGGACAAGGACATGACATGTGTGCATCTTTACATTTAAAATATGATTAGATTTAGTTTTGGATTAAGTACAGAACTTATACTTTGCTTTTTATTAGTTGCACACATATTAATGCATTATAACATTGCAAATTCTATCCATTTGAATAGCCTTAATGCGTTTGTACACCTTTAATGTTAATATTAATAATAATATTATGTTAATATTAATGCCTGTGTTTCTCGTGGCCGGCTATAAATGAAAGCATTAGTGTCTCTGTGTTTCACACTCATGTCTCTGTTGGTATCTGAGGATATAACTCAAACACGCCTTCATTTCCTCTTCTCCTCTCTCTCACTTCCCGCCAGCTGCGGTTAGCCATTGTTTTCATGTGTCCTTTCATTGGGATCTTCACACCGTGGCCGAGGCCTCCAGATTAGCTAACTAACACACACACACACACACACACACACACACACACCTTGCTCACAGTTGATGGTGTAAATAACGGCTGTGTTCTGGGTGTAATGCAGGAGTTGCAGAGAAAAGCAAACACCCACATCCCTCTTCAGCTTTCAGTTTCATCTGTTTCACTATACAGTCGAGTTTTGTGCAGATCGTGTGGGTTAAGTGACTGTAGGTTTGACAAAATGTCTATTTATTTAATGTCTTAATAATAATTATTGTAATAATTACAATCACACATTAATAAATGCCACATGCCTTCTGTAATACTCATTATATTCATTTCCTTGGTTCTTGGTTCTTTTATAAATACTTTTCTATTAGTTTAGCACTTTATTTTGTTAGTTTAGCACTTTTAAACCAGCATTTTTTTTGCCTTTTATCCTTGTGTTTTAACCTGTTCTCTTATTTTATGTTAAGGCTTGACCATAAACAGTTCACAACACAATGCACAACACGTTTATTACCTTTGTTGGCTGGTTACAATGTAAGTGAAGCTCCACACATCTCCATAGCTTTTAATGCCAAAACTGTCTTTTCATTTTCAGTGTCTAATTCTAACAGTTTAGTTAATTGTTTTAATATAAGCGCATTTTATTTTTTTTCCCACAGTAGTCAGTTTTTAAAACTTTATTCTACTGTATCATAAGAACATGAGGTCACAATCAGGAAGTGAAGGGAAAACCTTACCAGCAATCAATGGGAAAACATGCAAAACCAAAAATATTAGCATTTACCAAAAACAGAATTCAAGAACACATGAAAACATGAAGTCATTGGTTGGTTGTTGACTCCTGCTTTGTTTTACTCTCTGTTTTTGCTTTATAATTAATAAAATTGATAATAAAACCAAAAACTAAACCAACAAACCGACGAAAACACATATTTTCTCCACTCAAGCACAAGTGTGTTCTATAGCAGTAAGGTCATTTTCACACAGTGCAGGACTGGCTGTTGCAGAGCCTAAGGGTCAAATCCAGTCCTTCAAATGACATTATCATCACCATGTTTAGAAGCTGAAATGGTGACATGATGTGGTATGATGTTTATTCCAGTTATTTAACAGCATGTGTCTCTAAAGGTGCTGTCCCTGTGCTCTCTAATTCAGCTCCTGGAGAAGCACAGAGCAGTTTATTAGCACTTATTAGCACTTTAGCCTGGCAGCTAAAGCTAGTAGAGGGGACACTCTTGGGAGACAGAGTCCTCTTACTGTGATAAACAAATGACCTCATCCAGTAAACAAAAGCAAATGAAGAGGCTTTAGATGCCAGACTGCACTGTGGGACAGGACAATGGTAATGCTAATGACAGTCAGTATTAGCTGGAGTCTGTATTATAGAATAGTCGTTGTGTATCTTCTATCTGCGCAAAGGACCGCCCACCGATCAGACCTAGATTAGATATATATATAGATATAGATATACCTTAACTCACCCCAACATGCCTTTTTCAATCATTTAGTCCCCTGTGGGCAATGCTAAAATCACTATTACTAACAGTGCAGCGGGCAAGACTTTCATTGTTTTTTACTTTTACCAGACATGGATATACTTTACAGTAGTCTGAGGTATGAAATGAGTTTTGATGGGAGCCATGATGCTCCTGAACGCATCCCGTCCACACTAAAAACAGATTCACAGACTCTTTGCAGAGAACAGGCCAATCAGAACCTCCTTTGATTTGCATGCGCTTCATGAATATGCACACAAAGGGAGCGCCTTTTTCTCCCTCTACCTTTCTTTCCCTCGCACAATTGGGTAAAAAGGTCTGTGTCATGTGAGTGTGCACATTTGTGTTCACTCTTGCGCCATTGGTTCTAGATTCCGGGAGATTTTTTGTGATACTTGTGGGCATCAGGAAGCCATTATTGATATGCGGTAAACTCCTGCAACTTCTGGGAGAATTGGGATGACTGATAGCAAAAATCACTCATGCTGTTTTCAGGTTTAATATCACACACTAAGTATATGTTGCATTGGTTGCATTGGCTGATATCCAGTATGAATCTGGACCCAATTCTGACCCAAATGCTCAGCTCACATGTGGGCCGAGTGTTACATGTGCCAACGCCCCGGTTGCCGAGTATAATAATGTAATTAGCCTTCCCATTTTTTCCAAATCTTTGGTTGCCAAGTATAAACTACATTTGGCCTAATTTGTATAGTCAATACCAAGTCTAGAGCTCAGGCCTATTCCTAATAGTATCTGTGGATAGTTTCCGTGGACTTTATTCAGAACCAGACTGATTCAAAACTGAATCTTCAGGAGAACCTTTTTCATTATCTTCACAGAAACAGAGCTGGTGGGCAGATCTGGCACTAACTCATCAGAACTGAGATGTTTCTCAGTTTTTGTGAGAAGTGCAGAGCTGAAAACTAGCTCTCCATCTGCCACCCTATTGTTATGTGTGTGTGTGCATATATACATAAATACACATAAACAAAGCTATTTTTTATGTTAAAATTGAATTATACCTTGTATTAGCTCAGTTATAAAGCCTATATCTGCTTATATATGAGTGTGTGTCTATGCTTCCTCACGTTATGTAACAGCGCTAACATGGCTAAGGCCTTTAGCGTGCCCTGACAGATAAACGCTGAGGATCAACAGGATCAGTCTGCCATCATTAAATCCACTCCCAAACCGAACCAAACAGCTTAGCTTTAGCATCATCAATATACACTCAATAACAATCCACTCCAGTGCTAAAGGCCCTGCTAACCACTCTACAGCTAATGTTTTAATTGTATAGGCTGTGCTATAAGTTAAAAAAAGCTCTTTATAAGTTTCATAATATTACTTTATGAAGAGGAATGATACAAATATTATCACTGTACAACAGTCAGCCTGTTTATGTAGACCGTAAACAGACTATATAACATTTTGCAAGATGTATGATAACCCACTGTGTTTAGTGACAGACACAACATACAGTTGTTACAGTGCTGTTTAATAGACAGACTGAGGAGATCTTTTGTTCCCAGAGCCATGCTTCAGGCTTGTTAACTCTTTTAACTCCTCTTATCAGGGCTGGAAGCTATAATTTTGTCTTTTTATTTATATATGATCAAGTGAATCGTGATTAATATGAACAGAGAAGAAATGAAAAGGTTAAAAAAATGATCAGTTTCAGGCTTTAGGTTGACTGGCTAGTTAGTGCTAGCTGCTAGCCCTGTGCTAGTTTGTTTTGGTTGTTAGCTACCCCTTCTTGTATATAGAGTTGTTGATCTAATCTTTGAGAAAGAAATACTACAATCATACAGGAATTTCTACAGGATTTCTGTAATAGATTTAGACAATAAGTCCATTATTAGTTATAATAATTAATATTATATATAATCACAGAGTCAGGCTAATGTTTTTAGGCTAGCATAAAAAGCAGAATAAAAGAAAGATCTGAGAGGAAACAAATGTCCAACAATGATCTTTTTTGAGCTGTTTAATAAAATGCAGTCTGAGCAATAACATTTATAAATGGCTAATAGGAATATATATCTCTCTTAGCTTTAAACAGTGCAGGGAAAAATGCCAATATTGAGGCCACAGAGTGTATAAAAGTTGAGAGTTATGTCTAGATAGATAAGCAATATTGTGTGAAGATTACGGGGATAATAAAAACAGTATTTGCTGTTTTATAAAGATTGGAATTCAGCCTCTGGGGAAACAGAGGATGTTTCATTCACAGCATGGCTACTTCAGACTCGCCAGGCCTAACACAGCTGCACACACACACACACACACATTTATATACCCACACATACACACACACACACATTTATATACACACACACACAGACACACAATCATTCCTCTGTACTCAGACACAATGTCCAGCCGAGACCTTTCTCTCCACCACGGGTCACAATGCTGTCGAGATAACACAAGATGCTAGTGCTTAGCATGCTCATTAGCTTTAATTGGAGAAGTGGCACTGACCCTATGCACCCAAACACACACACACACACACACACACACACACACACTCTCATACTCATACAGGGCACCCAGCAGCAAGAAATAACCCCAGTATTTGTGTATACTAGAGAAAATAAAGTATATATGTGTGTGTGTAATGCCATGTTAGCATTTACATTAATACTAGAGTTAAAAAGTCAAAATTGAAAGAAGATAAAAGGGGTAAAATAAACAGTAGCGCATGCTATCAGCTCCTGATAGCAACATTAATGTGGTCCAAACCTGGCGCACATCTGGAGTTTATTAGTGGTCCACATACCACTTGGAATGATTAACCAGAAGTGAGCCAGATGTGAAACCTATTCATATATTTCACCCCTTTGATTTGATCCCATTTACAAAAGAATAAAGTACAATTATTTATATTTATACTTATATTTATATGCATACACAATAACAATTCGCATACACAAATGTGAGTTTTCTTTTGATTTTACCAAATTAAAACCTCTGGAATATAATCAAGAGGAAGATGGATGATCACAAACAATCAAACCACCAAACTGAACTGCTTGAATTTTTGCACCAGGAGTAAAGCAGCATAAAGTTATCCAAAAGCAGTGTGTAAGACTGGTGGAGGAGAACATGATGACAAGATGCATGAAAACAAAACTGTGATTAAAAACCAGGGTTATTCCACCAAATATTGATTGATTAAGCAGAATATTGATGTTTAGTCAAAGTTTTTACTCAATCGCATTCGTTTTGTGAAGTATTAGCATTCTAGCATAGTCATTTTAAGAGATTTTTAGCCATAAGCAGAATCATAAAGTCTTTAATCTCACCTGTAGTGAATATTATTATTAACAATAATGAGCTAAAGGTTAAGAAAAGACAAGCAGGGCTAAATGCAACAACACAAAAGCGCCGTGTGCGCTAGGAGCTAATTCAAACAGGCGCTAGTTCACTTGGCAAAGTGTGAATCACATCATTCACACTGACAAGTTCGCTGCGGTGTGCGTGTGTGTTTTTGTGTGTGTGTGTGTGTGTGTGTGTGTGTGTGTGTGTTTGTGTGTGTGTGTGTGTGTGTAGGAGTCAGAGATCGAGAGATAATGAGCGTATTCTGCTCCACAAGCTGATTGTTTTGAACAATTTTCACACTGTAACAGACGGGTCTGCTTGTGTGTGTGTATAGTGTGTGTGTGTATGTGTGTGTGTGTGTGTGTGTGTGTGTGTGTGCATCTCACTACTGTACTTATGTACACTTATACCAACATCTGTAGTACGTATAATAACCTCTTGAGACCCTGCGTCCTCATATGGGGACATACCGTTTTTTTTAGTTCTCTTTACCACGATACTTGATATGTTAAATCGATAAATTGATTTGGCCTAATATGGACACATTGTCCTTATCATCTAGTGGTCACATGACAACATTACACTTAGTTGATGGTGGGAATCCCAGTCAAAAGTTTCTACAGCCAGTTCAGACAGAAACATGGGCCAGGTAAAAATGATCATCGCTTTTTTTTTTGCTGTCCCCATAGGAGAACATGCTTTTTTGTACAAATGACTTCCTGTACAAAGATAATAGTTTACTTTTTATGCATTTTTGGTCATATTAATCCCAAATAGACCCAAAAAGTCCAGGTTCACTGAAAGGGAGGAAACTGGCCTGTCTAAAGAAATACTGCGCACTGACACAAGTATTGGGACCCCTGCTCATTCATTGTTTCTTCTTTTTGTACTTTAAAGTAAAGGATTTTTACTTAGTTTACAAGTCAAGATGTGGGATGAGGACTACTCCACCTCATCCCCAACTCATCCCAAAAGTATTGAATGGAGCACTGTAATTTCAGAAAACATAGTTCTACTGATCATTAGCTCAATGCTGTTGGGCTTTATACCCCTCTAGCCTATGTCTGGGCTCCCTGTATTGTCAAAAAAAACATATGGGAAGCTTTTTGCATTTTGTATTTTGTATTTTACATGCTGTATACACATGGTTGCTAGGCTATTCTGATTGGTTGCTTTGATATCTGTCGGTGGTTGTTGCACTGTTTCAAGTAATTGCAAAACAATTCCAGGTGGTTGGTGTGACCTTGCTAGGTGGTTGCTGTGGAAGCCCAGGGAAAGGGTTACTTTTTATTTACTTTGAGGTTGCTTTGGTGTTGCTAAATGGTTGCTATGATATTACCACACATGCAGTATTTGCTTGGTGTTTCTGAGCAGTTATTACAGTATTATTACATTAAAACAATATATGTTAAATCAACATTCTGGAGATGGTATAGGTATGGTATTGCAAAAACTATGAATGCAATAACATAAATATAAATGAAATAACAGACGTGTAAACTGTGATAAATATGGGGAGGTGTCCATGCAATGATTTACACAGGGAGGGGGTCATTTAATGCAGCATTTTAGAGTGTGTGTTTACGTAATGCTGAGTGTGTGTGTGCTTGTGTTTGATGGCAGGAGTCTTACCGAGCCTGTGTGTGTGTGTGTGTGTGTGTGTGTGTGTATATAGTGTGTGTGTGTGTGTGTGTGACTGAGCAGTGATTGTGATGAGTTTGGCCTGTGGGTGCTGCGCAGCCATCTGCCAGTGTTGTGACGAAGGGCTGCTCATCAGACCAGCCAGTAACAAACACACACACACGCACACACACACACACACACACACACACACAGTTACTTGTGACTCTCTGGGGTTTTTCCATTGGCCTATATGCTATCATTGCTAAATACTGCAACTATTACACCTATACTCACCCTCAGCCACCAGCAGACCAGCATCCTCCTCCTTTACTGGTTTCAGTGGTTTAATAAAAGCTGCAGATTTTCAGGTTAAAACATGTTTTTATCTCATTAAAGGGCTCATATTATGAACCACCATGTTCCCCACATGTTAACTGTGTCCCCAACATGGCTTCTGGCAAAATGCAAATAGGACTTGGTTTTGGTTATGCTTTTCTTTTAACAATGGCGTTCTTCTTGCCACTCTTCCATAAAGATCATATTCGTGGAGTGCAGGACTTATGGTTGTCCTGTGAACAGATTCTCCTTATCCTCCTGAGCTGTGGATCCTTGCATTTCGTCCAGAGTCATCATGGGTCCCTTGGCTGCATCTCTGATCAGTGCTCTCCTTTTCAGCCTATAAGTTTAGGTGGACAGCCTTGTCTTTCCATACTCTTTTGTATTTCCGGATAATGGATTGAAATCAAAGCTTGGGAAATATTTGTTTTTATAGCCTAAGCGTGCTTTAAACTTCTCCACAACCTTATTCCTGACCTGTCTGGTGTGTTCTTAGGACTTTGTGATGCTGTTTACTCCCCAATACTCTCTTATCTCTTATTATTCTCTTATTCTCGTATTCTGAGATTAGATTACACACAGGTGGGTTCTTTTTCGTCATTCGCATCAGGCAACTTCTGAAAGCAATTGATTGCACTTAGAGAAAAGGGGGCACACTGCACTTTTCATGTTTTTATTTTTTATTTATAAAAGTTTTTAATCATGCACAGTTTTCTTTTCACTTCACAATTGTACACCACTATGTGTTGGTCTTTCACATTAAATTAAATTCCAATTAAATATATTTATGCTTGTGGTTGTAATGTGACAAAATATGGGTATGAATAAATTTGCAAGCCATTGTATATCACTGTTAAAGGTACAGTGTGTTTAACTGTAACTGTAAGGGTTTAATAAATGCTCTGTGATCAAATGCAAGAAAATTATTATTAATGCACAAAATCCTAATGACTTCATGCTGACAAGAGTTTTATTTAATAATCACTGTGCAGTTAAAACACCCACACACACACTCACACACACACTCATTCACTTACTCACTCCTACACTAGTGTCACATCTAGTCTTGTGCAACAGAAACACACACACACATACCTCTCACACACTCACATACACACAGTGCATAAATATTAAATAAAAAAGCCTCATGAAGTTCCTCTTTATTAACATTTTGCAACGACATTGAAACGAGTAAAATACAGAAACTTAAAGAGGTTAGAGGGATTTTACACACACACACACACACACACACACACTCTCTCTCTCTCACACACACACACACACTGCTATACACAGTGGAGGAAGTTCCGCAGCCCGCTGTGGACCAGAATATCTAAAGTTAGCGGAAGCGCTGTGTGATGAAACCTCCTCCCCCAGATGATCCTAAAGCTTAAGAGCACATTTCTTTATCCAGCTCTGATCAAAAAACCATAGTTAGCAACATGCTAACAGCTGTGCAGGAGTTTTTAGTAACCTTCTGCTAATTTAACCCTGCTATCTGTGGTGCTAAGCTGTTTCAGATGAACTCTGCTATAGACAGGAAGATCTCAACACACTGTGGTTAAGTGAACTTTAGTTCTTGCAGCTTTTAAAACCCTGTGAGTTGCGACGGACCAAACACAGGTATTGAGAAACAAGATGAAGCAGATACTGTAACTAGCATGCTAATCACTGTTTATCCTCAGTGTCCAGGATGTCTGAGTTTATCTTTTTTCAAAGTTAATGTATTAATGTGTTTAATACACAGCATATTCTGGTTTATACTGGTGTAGCACTGTTTGAAAAGCATGCCAATGATAAAAAAGACAACATTTTCTGGTTAATACTGGTCTGGAACTGGTTGTAGTGTTCAAAATCCTTTATAACTTTAATTTCTTACACTCAAACTTTTTTAGAGCTAATAAAATATGTGGTAATTATGTCTAGAAAATATATTATCATGTTATTACATACATCATTGGCCTGTTTAAACATAATTTGTTGGTATACAGTACTGTGCAAAAGTTTTAGGCATCAAAGCAAATTACACTAGTTCATTTATCATTTATGTTTTTGCCTGAAAAAGCACCACATATGATTTAAACAGATGCAAATAAACATATGCCGGAGTGGAAATGGTTTGGTGCAGGTTTAGTGTTTTATGCAGGCATATGCATTCATTATTTTTTTTTATTTTTTTTTTTGCTGCATTCTAGATTAATACTAAACTCATCCAAACTATGAAGAAAAAGATATGCACTCATTTAGTAAAAAAGTGTTAAATAAACCAGGATGTTTTATATTGTATATTCTTTCTGTTTAAATTATGTAGTAAACTAAAAATAGTCAAAAATGGAGATTTGACAGCGATGATATGGACAATTAATTCAAACACAAAGTGTAGACGTGTGGGCACAAATGAAGTGGCCAGTGAGTGGAAGCACAAGGTAGGTTTAGAGCATAAAACAACCTTTTACAATCTTAATTGTACTGGCGTAGTTCTGTTTGACCAATATGACACTGTTCAACATGCAACCTTTATTGGTTTATACTGGTCTGATTCTGGGGGTCCAGCACACTAATGTTTTAAACACAACAAGTATTAGATAAAAATGATGCATCCTTGTATTATTAGCAGTGAATACTAATAGAATGTGCGGTTATAATGTGTAATTAAAATATTAAATACATCATTGGCCTGTTTTTATTAACAGAGCTTCTCTTCCTTGAGTGTGTTTGCTGGTGGGCCACTCCCAGCCCAGCATCCACGCTGATAAACTGGACAGTGAGTGAGTATCTCTATTAAAATACACTGAAACAGAGGCTTTAAATCCTGAAATCTACTCTTCCCCCTCCTCCCCTATTCCCAACACACACACACAAACACACACACACACACACAGACTCCCTCTCTTCCCCCTGTTGCTATGGCAGCAGACAGGTGCTTCCCTGTTAGCATGAGCGGCGGCGTGACGTTTCTTCACACATCCAGCCGGAAAGTGAGAGAGACAAGATCACACTCACAACCCAGCACCATATTCACCATACTTACAGAGCACTGCACCATATTCACCATACTTACAGAGAACGGCACCATATTCACCATACTTACAGAGCACTGCACCATATTCACCATACTTACAGAATACTGCACCATATTCACCATACTTACAGAGCTCTGCACCATATTCACCATACTTATAGAGCACTGCACCATATTCACCATACTTACAGAGCACTGCACCATATTCACCATACTTATAGAGCACTGCACCATATTCACCATACTTATAGAGCACTGCACCATATTCACCATACTTACAGAGCACTGCACCATATTCACCATACTTATAGAGCACTGCACCATATTCACCATACTTACAGAGCACTGCACCATATTCACCATACTTACAGAGCTCTGCACCATATTCCATATTAGTCACTCTGTCCACTGTTAGAAACACCTACCTTGTGCTTTAAGATGGTGGCCACTTTATTGGAAACCCCTACCTTGTGCACTTCTATACACTGGCCACTTAATAGAAACACCTACCTTGTGCTTTAACCCAATGGCCACTTTATTAGAAACACATACCTTGTGCTTCCACCCACTCTGGCCACTTTATTAGAAACACCTTATCTTACTTAAATATATGTGAGTGTAATATGTCATTTCTTTTGTGTGTCTTTACAGATAATAAAACGAGCGTTGTTATCAGTGAACGAGTCTGTGTTGAGTTTTATTGTTCAGGCTTATTGTTCTGAGAGATCTGGGCGGGGGTTGTTGCTCAGTTCTGAGTGAGATTTGTTGGTCTATTTTTAGGTATGAAACTGGCACAGGAAAAAAAATGAAAACAATAAAAATAGCATTTATTAATAAACCAAAATGATTACTGAATGTTTCAGGGAAGCAGACCACCTTCTCCCAGAGGCCTCGTCATTACAGAAAAATGACAAGGAGTACTTTCCATAGCAGAACAATAAAGATTACAGTACTATATGATATTATTTTATTGTATAAAATAAACTAGGTGTTAAATGAAAACTGAAACACTGGCATGTAGAGCTTTTAATTTAAGCTACAGCCTGTTATTAACATGTAACTGCTAATTTTTATTTTACCAATATATATACTAATATACTCTAATTTTTTGGGAAACTATCGCAAATGTCTGACATCCTGTAGTAAAAGTACAGCAAAAAAGGCTGTTCATGGTGTGCTGAGTGGTCCAGCTGGCTAAGAGCTGCCACTGTGATCAGGAGATCGCCGGTTTGAATCCCGGTCATGCAAGCTTGCCATCAGCTGCCGGAGCCCTGAGAGAGCACAGTTGGTCTTGCTCTCTCTGGGTGGGTACAGTACAGTAGATGGCGCTCTTTCTTTCCCCTCATCACTCCTAGGGTGATGTGGATCAGCACAAGGCTGCGTCTGTGAGCTGATGTATCAGAACCGAGTCGCTGCGCTTTCCTCCAAGTGTTAGCGCTGTGATGCTACTCGGCAAAAAGGTTCAAAAAGAGGCGGAGTCTGACTTCACATGTGTCGGAGGAGGCGTGTTCTGGTCTTCTTAACCCTCCTGGTGTTGGAGCACCACTAGTGATGGGGGAGTCCTAATGAGTGGGTTGGGTAATTGGCAGTGTAAATTGGGGAGAAAATAAAAAAAAAAGCTTTTAACAACAATTTTTATCATTTTAATAACAACAGTTTTGTTGTTGTTAAAATTGCTGCTCTTTTTTAGTCAAGAATATAATATTATTATTATTATTGTTGTTATTGTTATTGTTATTATTATTATTATTATTGTTATTATTATTATTGTTGTTATTGTTATTATTATTATTATTATTATTATTATTATTATTATTATTATTATTATTATTATTATTAATGTTCTTGTTGTTATTATAATTATTATTATTATTATTATTATTATTATTAATGTTCTTGTTGTTATTATAATTATTATTTTTATCATTATTATTATTAATGTTCTTGTTGTTATTATTATTATTTTTATCATTATTATTATTAATGTTCTTGTTGTTATTATTATTATTTACAGCAGTAGTTGTGTGTGTAATGAAGCTGAGAAAATCCCAATCTACTCCCAAAGGATAAATTACACAGCAATAAGAGCTTAATAACACACACACACACACACACACACACACACACACACACACACACACACACACACTGTTAAAGCTCCAGAGAGGCAGTGTGTTTATGTGTGTGTGGATGCGGCTGCTCTTCATGGGAAACTCAAAGCTTCAGGGAGAGATAAATAAACGGGACATTATTAAAGAAACAGAACATCATTAAGTGTGTTTAGGGAAACTTCACTGTCTCACACACTGATCATAACTCAGCAGCAGAGGGTCATCACTGCACTATTATAATATTTTATATTATAACTTATTAATAATAATGTACATCATAAAGTATACTTAAAGTACACAATCTTCTCCATTTTATCAGGTCTGCTTATATAATCTTGGGCAGTTTGTAGTTCTATAATTACAGACTAATTGTACAATATCAGTATTATCCATTGTCCAATGTTTACTGTGTTCAACTGCAATACCTCCATTCTCCATTACACACAAACACTAAAGACGGTACTTTTATACTTTATACTATATTTTAAATTTATTGCATTTTATATGTATTGTTATATCATATATATATATATATATATATATATATATATATATATATATATATATATATATATATATATATATTAAAATAATGGTAATTATTTGTGAGGATGAGGGTTTGAAATTTATTGATATAAAACATGATGTAAGCTCCACAGAATTATCTGACTATTTAGAATGACTAAAATGCTACTGAAATGTTTTTTTTTTTGTTTGTTTGTTCTTATAAAGGATGTACAGATTTATTTGGGTAGTATATTTTCTCAAATTTTTGAAAAATAGTTTATATTGCAGTAAATGTGTAAATAAATGTTCTGAGTTGAGCAAAGTCCTGGACATTTGGGCTAAACCCCTGCCTATTATTATTGCTATATTTCATATTGCTGTTTTTAGGACTCAATCATTTATAGTGAACATCTGTAATTACTGAGACAGATGTTATTGATGTAACAGGATGCTCTGGACCATCTGTGACCACATGGCCCTGAGGTCACCGTGTCTCCCAGCACTGGGCTGTGGAGTTCATCATCAATACCTGACCTCACTGATTCTCACACTGTTGGATGAGAGGACAAATGCAATCAAATCCTCCTCACAGCAATGTTCCTAAATCTGATATAATGTATTTCTAAAATAGTAGAGGCCATTACTGCAGGGTGTTGATTTTAGACAGGGTGGGGCTCAGTGCTTTAGGAGGCTGAGACACACAGATGCTCTCTGCACAAGAACATCACTAATTTATTCAGTTTGGGTTAAAACATCAGTCTGTGTATGTGTGTGTGTGTGTGTGTGTGTGTGTGTGTGTGTGTGTGTGTGTGTGTGTGTGTGTGTGTGTGTGTGTGTTAAAGAAGAGGAGCACTAGAACGAATGCATAGTGACAGGGCATGAATATTTAATGTGTACAGTATGGAGCGCTGATTATGTCACATTATGTCAGTCATTTAACCAGTAAAAAGACATTAGACAGTATATTAAAAATGCCCTTATATATTTAATATCATAATTACATGTTAAATAAACATAACATCCCTTCTTTACTTTGTGTGAGTACATATTGAAATGGATCTATATACAGCTCTGGAAAAAAAGAGAGCACTTTAGTTTCTGAATCAGTTTCTCTGATTTTGCTATTTATAGGTTTATGTTTGAGTAAAATAAACATTGTTTTATTCTATAAACTACAGACAATATTTCTCCTAAATTTCTAATAAAAATATTTGTAATATTGTCATTTTGAGCTTTTGTTTGCAGAAAATGAGAAATGGCTGAAATAACAAAAAAGATGCAGAGCTTTCAGACCTCAAATAATGCAAAGAAAACAAGTTCATATTCATAAAGTTTTAAGAGTTCAGAAATCAATATTTGGTGGAATAACCCTGGTTTGTTTTTAATCACAGTTTTTTTTCATGCATCTTGGCATCATGTTCTCCTCCACCAGTCTTGCACACTGCTTTTGGATAACTTTATTTACCATATTTTAAAGAAGTTCCTGGAGGTCTGGAACAGTAATTCTCAATAAAAAAGGCCAATTACCCAACCTACCAACTATGGATCAACTAATTAATAATAATGCTCCCAATAAGAAGGTGAAGACAAGCACATGCCTCCTTAAATACTTCTTAAATGCTAATCTAGCCACCACCTCTATTACAACTGCTGCTGATGCATTATGCTCGGAGGAAAGCGCAGCAACCCAGCTCTGATACATCAGCTAACAGAAGCCAGTGTTCTTCCTTCGTATTGGGAGGGATGTGAACAGAGAACTATCAACCCACCTAGAGAAAGCAGGGCCTGTTATGCTCTCTCGGACTCTGGCTGCTGATGGCAAGCAGCATGGCCAGGATTCAAACTGGCAATCTTTGAAGCCCCTTGCTGCTCTTTTCTGTATTGAGTAGTGTTTGTGATGTGGAGAATATTCCAGACACAACAAAAACACTGAAAGTCTGAAAAGCCAGTCTGGCTAATCCCTCAGCAGATTACAGCCCTGACTCAGCCATTTACTGCCCATCCCGGAGGTCACAAGGTCACCAAGACGCTTCAATCTGTACATCAGAACCACTCGCTAATCACTACACTGATAAAGGCCTTCGTAAGGCCCTCTAACCAATCACAGTGCGTTCTTTATATATAAAGATTTAAAATAAGCATGAAATTACATCTAAAATGGTTCAGATTTTGTTATTGCATAAAAAATCACTGTTTAATATTAAAGATCTCTGCATAACATGATCTGTTAATGCCTTTCAGAGTCTCAAAAAAACTAAAACAGCTCTACAGATCCTTATTTCAAGTCATTAAAGCTTTCAGCCTTCAGATGAGTTTCTTTGATTTTACTAAATTAAAAACCTCTGGAATATAATCAAGAGGAAGATTAAAACCAAACTGAACTGTTTGAATTTTTGCACCAGGAGTAAAGCAGCATAAAGTTATCCAAAAGCAGTGTGTAAGACTGGTGGAGGAGAACATGATGCCAAGATGCATGAAAAAAAACTGTGATTACAAACTAACCAGGATTATTCCACCAAATATTGATGATTTCTGAACTCTTAAAAGTTTTTATATGAATATGAACTTGTTTTCTTTGCATTATTTAAGATCTGAAAGCTTTTTTTTGTTATTTCAGTCATTTCTCATTTTCTGTTAATAAATGCTCTTAATGACGATATTTTTATTTGGAATTTGGGAGAAATTTTGTCTGTAGTTTATAGAATAAAACAGCAGTGTTTATTTTACTCAAACATAAACCTATAAATAGTGTTTTTTTCCAGAGCCCCTTATTTCACCTGCATACACCCCTCAGAATCCTCTGGCGTTCCTCCTGTAAAGAGCAGGATTACATGCCCATCTGATTGATTCCTCTCAGAGCCGTTTCTGCAGATTATCAGAATTCTGGAAGCATTTGTGTTTTTCAGCGTCGTCCAGCTGCCATGCTGCTCAAGCCCGGCTGAGAAGGGATTCAGAGCAGAGGGATTTCAGACAGGCTTTGTGCTATGTTTAGCTGTTAAAAATAAAATAAATACATAAATTAGTCAGAAAACGACAAAAGCACTCTGCTCAGCAGGAGTATGGATATGAACTAACTCCTACCTGCACAAAAACACTTGAACACACATTTACTGTATTGCCAATAGTGTTCACTTACTCTCCCAAATGATTAAATTCAGGTGTTCCAACCACTTTTATGACTACAGGTGTAATTTTAGATTACAGTAACATTTAGAATGGGTCTTGGGTCTTTGTAATTTTCATCTATAGACCATACATTTTCAAACTGTGTTTCCAAATGACATCATACTTAAATAATCAATCAATCAATCAATCAATCTTTATTTTAACTCGGGAAAAACACTGAGGGTGACCCTCATTTACAATGTTGCCGAACCTTTACAACATCAAAGGGATTGAACACATTTATTTAATAATTAAGTAATAATAAGAAATAAAATAGTAAAAATAATAAAATATAAATTTAAATCAACATTTAATAAAAATATATATGTAAAACAGAAAATTCTAAAATACCATAAAAAAAGCTAATTTGACATAAAAAGTAAAACATTTATAAAATATAAAATAAGTAAAAAAATAATAGTAAAAGTAAAGTAAAATGTTAAAATTTATAAGAAGTGATTAAATGAATATTATAACTAAAATGACAAAAATGAAAATATAAAACATTAAAATGTGGTTCACATATAATGTTTCATTGATTCGACTCATTTTCTTCAATTTGACCAAAAGTCTGGGGTAGACGGCAGAACAGAAATATATGCATCTCACAGAACTTAAATTAGATAAAAGAATATATAAATAAAATAAATAGTAGCAATGGGTAACTAAAATTGTTTATGTTGGAGATACTTTTTTTTTCACAGTGTAGCAGAATCTGGACTGTCACCAATAGGTGCTGTTTTTAGTGTTTACTTTGTTGGATATTGAATTTTGTGATTAAAATATCTTTATATACAGGCTCTATGTCGTACTCTTGTGTCTGTAGAGGCCTGAGCTCAGCACTGTGTTAGAAACATCAGCAGTACGAGGCTTCAGTATCGTATAACAGATGATTTCAAACCACCCTCACATCATTCCCACTAATCCCCTCACAAGCTAATGCTAACCCTGCTGGCTAATGTTTAGCACAGGGGGAAAAATTTCAGATCTAGAACTGTGCCATGCTTCTTCCGGCCACAGGAACTCCCCCTCACATGCTGTTCCCAAAGGGACTGCTGCTCACTTCCTCCAAAACAATCTCTGCTGGGTTTTAGCACAGAGGCTAATGTTCAGTGTTGTTACAGAAGACAGAATTAGCCGCAAAGTTCACATTTGGTAACCCCATTAATAACTGTTGAATTATTATAGCACTTTCAGTCTTTGGGATCTGTTTTGCACACATATGTTCTGTTTTATTCAACCTAGTTTTGTTCTGCTTTTTATTAATCTTTGTATTTTTTTGGCCAGAAAGTTTAAGATATTCACACCTAACCTGACTCCAGGTCATTGTTTTCAGTCTTATACATAGGTATTACATAGTAATACCCTTGTAACCACATAGAATACAACATTAACTGCTAAGCAGAACTTTAGCAACAACATAGCATACTCTAGCAACTTTTCATCAACACCTTAGCAACCACCCATACCATCATGGCTGCATACTGTAGCAATACCCTAGCAACCACTGAAAATACCACAGCAGCTGCACCCTAGCAACCACTTAGAACACCACAGCAACTGCTTAGCAACTTCTTAGCAACCACCAGTACCATCATGGCTACATTGTAATACCCTAGTAACCACATAGAATACAACATTAACTGTTAAGCAAAACTTTACCAACAACATAGCATACTCTAGCAAATTTTCAGCAACACCTTAGCAACCACCTGTACCATTATGGTTACGTAGTAATACCCTAGTAATCACGTAGAATGCTCCAGGATCTATTCAGAAACAACTTAGCCACACACAGTACCTTATCAACTTCCTAGCAACACCCAAGTAACCACCTATTGTAAAATTGCTGTTTGTATTTATTGTAATGCTGGTTTAAGTTTTACTGAGCTAATAAACACTTACTGCACAGATAAGAAGCCTTTTCTTTCTTTCTTTCTTTCTTTCTTTCTTTCTTTCTTTCTTTCTAAAATTCCCACAGGTGCTTATAACCTTTGCACAATACTGTATAAGACACATACTCATACATAATAACCCCACAGATATAATAATATAGAATATATAGAATAATAGTGAATACATATCATGCTAAGAGTGAAGCAAATAATAAATAATAACATCAACTCTGTGGATTGTTTATCACAATATGGGTTGTTAGAAAAAAAACTCTCAGATAGTCAAAACATGTTTACACTGTGATTGTAACACTGTGTATAATTTTATAATTCCCAGAGATCATTCCTCAGAACACCAAGAAACTCTTGCAGGTTCTCCACTGCTTATCCGAGGCTATAGCTGCCCTGCTGTGCTGCAGGTCAAGTCTGTCCATTGTGCGCTGCTGAACACAGCACTCCCACATCTTCGGCGCACAGCAGGCAAATACCCCAGAATTCCTTAGTGTGATGTGAGCACTTCGCTATCTGAGGGGAGAGGGCGTCCATGGCCATATACGGACGGGAAGAGAACGCTGCGCTTTTTCTCCTCCTCGCTTTGCAGAGGAATGTTCTTCCCTGTATCAAAGTTTTACTCACAAAGATCTCTTGTTTCACAGTGTGTGAGAGTGTGTGAGAGTGTAAGAAGGTCACAGGGAGTGCATATTGTGTTGTTTGTTCAGTAAGCGAGTGTGTGTGTGCGAGAGTTTGACTTTATACAGCAGAAGTTGTGATTTATAATTATGTATAATCTAGTATTTTTGCAGTTTCTGAGTCTGGTAACTCTGATGATCTTATCCTGTACAATAGAGAAAACTCTTACTGTTCCTTTCCTGGGGTGGTCCTGATGAGTGCCAGTTTCATCATTATAACATTTTTGGTAGTCTATTTTGTGACTGCACTTAAGGATACTCTCACTTTAAGGTCTTGAATTTTTTCTTCAATTTCTAAAAGAACATTACTTAAATAGATTTTTTTTATAGGTAGAGACTTAGAAACTTAAAATTAGAGCTTTTTAAAAAATATTTTCAATCTGTTTCAATGAGCGAAATCTGTTTAGAATGATGTAACTGTAAATTAACATTGCAACACTAAAGAAGCATAGACCTATGATTTAAAAATTGTTTTTTTCTTTTAATAACAGCTTTTATTTTTAAAACAGTTTGATTTGACTTTACTATATTGTGTTTATCACACCATAGCTTTATAAAACATAAAACATAGCATTAAAAAAACAGATTCCTTCATCACAGACCATTTTCTCCGGCCCGAGGAAAGTGTTGGGAAAACTCGGCCTGAGATTCAGGCAGAGAGTCTGAGCTCTAATCCCAGGTCATTTATATACCTTATAAAGCTGACTGAGAAAATTCAGGGAAGTGCAAAGCTGCAGTTTAAGGAAGAGGGGCTACTTTGAAGAATTTAAAATATAAAACATATTCTGGTTTGTTTAACACTTTGTTGATCATTAAAAAATGAATAATGTACAAAACTCTGTTTTTAAGTTGTGTCCAAACTTTTAACTGGTATTTCATACTAACAAACAGAAAAGTAAAAAGTAAATAGCATTAATACATTGAATGGATTAGCCTTAAAAATACATTTAGAAAAATACATTAAAGCATAAAGCACATACATAATGCATTTCCCAAGTGATAAAACAGTAACATCAGTACAGAAGTCAGTAGCTGATACACTGCCCGGCTCTAATTTTAAAAAGCGAGTATGAGAAATCAAAAGTTAGAACAGTCTCTCTGTGACACACACTTCCTGTACTGAGCTAAATGTGCTAAAGGAAGCTACAGAGTATATTAAGGTGAAGCACAGGAAGGACTGCGGTAAAACACGAAACAGACGAAGCACAGACACGACTGCAACTGCAAACCATCTTCACCACGTCTACTGTCGACAGACACATTCAGAGACGTTCAGACACAGTGCAGTCGCTGTAGCATCGGGTAAATTTATGAGCAAAACACAGGCTACAGCTTTTAGCTATGCTAACATAACCCATGTAAGTAGCTCATGCAGCATCAGAAACCACACAAGCAGTTCTGTAAGAGCTCTCTGAACATCTCCAGATGGTTTGAGGCGATGTGTGATGCTAAACTGGCCTCAGAGCATCTCACAGGCCGCTGTGCTAAACCTTAAGAAGCAAACCTCAAACAACAAACATGACAAGGCTGATTTTTAGCAGTAACTGTCTTTAGTGACTTTTGGCCCTCAGAACTAAGACATTCATTATATTTGCCTTTTTTCTTTTTGTTTCCTGTCATGCATGAATTTACCCATGCTGCATGACAGTGTTGCCAATGACAGAGTGGACAATTTAGTTTCACCTAGAGTTGAAAATATTTTAAATTAAATTAAAATTTCCATATATTTTATATGGATATATAGATATTTTATATGAAACTAGTTAAATTAATAATTGAAATGCTTAAATGGTTAAAAACTAAATCTTCAATGGCTACAGCAGCCCAATTTCCTGAGGCACAGTTTTTGCACATTCTAACACTGTTAGCTTGATGCTAACAGAGCCAAAGCTAAGTATATTATACCAAACAAACCCACTGCTCCAAAAATACACACTCTGGAGAGGGAAACTTTTGGTTTCTGTCAGTCATATACTATATCTGTAACACTAGTTACTATGGCCGGTCTGCTTGTCCATTATGACTGATATATCACTGTTTGTTGCTGTTGTGTTCTATACCTGACAACCCAGTGTGTGGAAATGGGACTTGGAGAATCATGTATCAGAGGTTAAATCCCACACAGATTACTGTGATGCACCACACAGTTTTAAAAAGATTATACTGGCTGAAGCTCCTGTTATCATGTTGTTAATTACCTGTGATATCCATGACGGCTGCAGCATACTGTTTGTGTGCTGTTGTGTTCTATACCTGGCATCCCAGTGTGTGGAAATGGGACTTGGATGCACTGTTTCAAAGAGATTATACTGGCTGAAGCTCCTCTGTCTAGACCTTACAGTGCTTAAAGCATTGCTTTATGTTTTTTGATATCTGTTTATGCATTTTGATCATGTTATGAGCTTCTACAGAAAATAGAAAATATAATTTTTAATAAACTTTTTAACCAGGCTACACTACACAGTGTCCAACAACCCATCCCAAAGAGAGCAAGACCAACTATCTGCTGATGACTAGGTGTTTTTGCCTTTAGTAAGACAAAAACAAAGTCCTAACAAAGACATGAATACACACACACACACTTTTATGTGTTTTTAAGTCAGTGGGGGGTATTATTCACCAGCCTGAGTAGGTGTGAGCTCACTTTTTTTAGAAAGTTAATGCTAATGCTAATGTCCAGTAACTACATAGCTTCCCATGTGCTTATCAGTTCAGTAACCTGCTCAGCAACGTGTCTTGCTTCGCTGCTACTGGATGTTAAAATTCAACCCAAGGTAAACTCCAATAAAATACACACAAGGCCGAACACTGAAGCACAACAACAACACAGCCATGTGTTTCTTGGCCAGCTCGCTTTATCAGGAAATGCGATAGCTGAGCGTTTACCCAGTGCAGACTCAGCCAGTCCGTTATCTGTAAAAGCTGCTCTGCAGACTAACTCTGAGGGCAGCCGAGGAGCAATTGTGTGGAATAATCTGTCGAGTTCAGTTCTTACAGCTGAATGATGTGCAGTCTTACTCAGGAAGCGTGCAGGACGCTGATACACACTGCTGCTCACAAGCTAGCATTCATCTGTCAACATTAAAAAAACAATGTCACAAAAAGACACACGTTTTAATGAAGTGTGGGTCCACTTTTACCACCCTAAAACTTTAAAGTGCAAAGTAGAAAGAAGAATTTGTAAAAAAAAATATGTAAAATGATATTTATGGACAACATTTCTCCCAAATTCCAAATAAAAATATCGTCATTTAGAGCATTTATTTGCAGCTTTTAGACCTCAAATAATGCAAAGACAAAAACAAGTTCATATACATAATGAGTTCAGAAATCAATATTTGGTAAAATAACCCTGGTTTTTAATCACAGTTTTAAACATGCATCTTGGCATGTTCTCCTCCACCAGTCTTACACACTGCTTTTGGATAACTTTCAAGCAGTTCAGTTTGGTGGTTTGATGGCTTGTGATCATCCATCTTCCTCTTGATTATATTCCAGAGGTTTTCAATATGGTAAAATGAAAGAAACGCATTTTTAAGTTAATGTTCTAAATCATATTCAAAAGCAACAGTCATAATTTATCTAAAGCATATTAGCAAAACTGCACATTAAGTCTGAGAATTAAAAGCTGTGAGGTTTTGTGCATCAGATATATTTAATGTAGTAAATAAAATTTAGCACTAGTGTAACAGGAAATCGCCTACTGATCTACTCTCTGGATGACATCACTTCCTGTCGTTCTTCTTTGTGACTACAGCACATTGTGTGCTAGAAGCTTCCACCTTCTTTTAGAGGCTTTCTGATCCAGCACTACTACTGCTACTTACTATGGACACTTTATTAGAAACCCCTCAACCCTGTGCTTCCACCACTTATTCTGGCCACTTCATTAGAAACACTCTAATCTATGCTTCCACTCACTCTGGCCACTTTATTAGAAACCCTGACAGCTTCGCTTTATTCATTTACAGTATAACCTTGTAATATAACTAAAATCACTCACTTTATTCACCACTTTATGAGAAACACCTACTTTGTCCTTTACTCTTTGAACATCTTTTACTTTCACTCGTTGCTTATGTTGAGAAATTATTGAGAAAGGTTGTGTTGAGTTCTGTAAAACTTAATATTTATATTTGTATTATTGATACGTGTATTTATGTAGCTGTGCTTCGAACACTATGTTGTCGCCGTCCAATGAAAAGCAAGAATCTCCAAAACAGCAACTTTATAGGAGAGAGAAAGAACCTTCTAAACTTTTAATAGAAGTCAATGCAAAAAAAGTTTATTTTAGGTAACTTTGAAGTATTTCTGTTGGTCCACAGTATAAGGGACAGTTTGTCTGTTCACAATATGTAATAAACTAAAAATCGACAAAATAGAGATATATTACAAAAGTCAGTATACTCTTGAAGTGTGTATTCAGAGTGTGTTCTTCTTGTGCTGTTGCTGTGTTTGTGTGTGTTCAGTAAGTGTGAGTTGTTTGATTGGCAGCGAGGGGAGGAAGTGGTCAGTGTTATTCTGATAGCTAGATGCTAATAGCTGTGAGCAGGATGTTGGGTTGGACTGAACTGAGTAACAGTGTGTCACTGCTGGACCTTCAGCACACTGAGGGTTTCACTTCAGCTCTACTGAACAGTAAACATGAGTCAGTGCGGGGGGTTAACTCAATTCAGCACAAAGTGTGTGTGTAAAGTGTGTGTGAGTGTGTGTAAAGTGTGTGAGTTTCACTTCATTAAAAAGCTCCATACGTTCTGTTGGACCACACTATAAAGTAGTTATCAGTGCTACAACAAGTCTTATCAAGTCTATTACAAAGATGCTGGTTTAGTTGGTCAGCAAGAATGGTCACTTACTGGCCACTTTGTTCTTCCACTTACTAGTCACTTTATTGGAAACACCTACAATGTCTGTACATGTTCTTATAATCAGCTTTATGATGTAGAGTCACTTAAAATGGCTTTAAGTTAGTAGCTGTATCTTGTCAAGAGTTAAAATCTTAAATTTCTTGCCCTTTTAATGTGTTTGAGTCAATTGTTCTAATCCATATTAAGGCAAGAACTACTTGTAAGAACTACAACTAAGTAAAGAAAAAAATGATTTAAAAAATGAAGGTCAGTCAGTCTTTGAAAAACAAGAACTTTGAAAGTATCTTCCAATGCAGTCACGAAGAACCTCAAAAACATTATGATGAAACTGGCACTCATCAGGTCCGTCCCAAAAAACACAGATAAACAGCTACCTAGATAAGAGACACCTAAATGCTTCACAGAGTATTCGGGTTTGTTTAAAACTTTGTTCAAAGTTACTACATAATTTGTAATGTGTTCCTTCATATGAGAGTCATCTTAATAACTTCAGTATGTGCAAACTTTTAAACTTTGGACTAGCACTAGTATATGTTGGCCTGTACTTAACTTGTTTTATGCTGGTTTGTATTGGCCTGAGGCAGCTTATTTTCATGTAATCTTGTTTCTGTTGGTCTAAACTGGTCTGTACTGGTCTAAGTTGGTGATGATAATGTTGTTGATGGTTTATCTTGGTTTGATGCTGGTTCATGCTAGTAAATGCCAGATAGCTAGCATATGTATATTGGTTAATTTTGCTCTAATGCTGGTTTTGGCTGGTCTAAACTGGTTTATGATGGTCTGGCAGTGGTTTGATCTGGTTTCTGTTGGTTTTATGTTGATTAAAGTTGGTTTATTTTGATCGGAAGTTAATGTCCTGTTCTATGAGTTGTATCATGAGTAGACTGATTTATAGAAAAACAGAAAATTGTGAGATACTTCTGAAATAAGTGGTACTTTAAGTGTGAGCTTTGTTTGGCTATTCTTCTGCTGGTGGCTAACAGGGGAGTACAGTAAACCCAGCAGTAATGCTGATCTGATGAGAAAGAAAGCCTGATGGTAACGAGCAAAGCAGCATGACAGTGTGAGTGTGTGTTTCCGTGTGTGTTTCTGTGTGTGTGTGTTACCTTGTATCTATGACTGAAAGGAAATGTGTAGGTGATTTCACACCTTGCTCACACTTGGTTTAATGCTGGGTGTTTACTGTGTTCTGACAGCGTCAGTGTGAGATTACAAACCAAAAACAGAATTACATTTCATCCTAATCTCTCTTTATGACATACAGTACAGTATCTTTAACCTATGTAAACAACCTTGACTAGCTTTGGCTGCTCTGAATAGTCATCTAGAAAGTTTTTTTTTTTGTCCTAAAACACTCTTTATAACTTCATGCTAAATGGTTTTATAGTGGGCATCAAGGGCCAGAGTTTAGCACAGTTTTCTAATTCCCCTGCTAATTGCTTACCTAACAATTAGCAGGAGAATTGAATCTTGAGCAGAGAAAAGCAGAGAAAAGCAGAGATGTATTGTTGTAGGTTAATTTCTAAATATGCACAATCAACACACCAAATGAATGGAGGATACACAATGCCGCCATCATGTATGTATGCAAACCAGTAGATAACTGACTCTGCTGATCACATGAAGCTACAGTGTTCACACTCTCCGAACTTCTGATTGCTCACACCTGGTCTGTTTTAGTATAAATACCCCTCTGTTTCCTTTACTTATCGCTGAGTATTGAATCTAGTTTGCTAGCTCTTCTGCGACGCATTTAATTTATTTTTGCCTTTGTTACGACCCATTTTTTTTGTGTTTTGACTTCTCTCTCGCCCTGTGTATTATTTGATTACCATGGTCAACCCTTATTTTATTTGTGTATATACTACTCATTTTGCCTTTCCATTTTCCTGTTGGATTTTCTGTGTATGACCCCGTTTTGCCTTCTACATTCTGTTATGTTGTTAACTTTTGCTGTCTTTTTGTTACTGACCCTGCCTGTCCATAGCTACCCCTGTAAGCCTAGCCCCTTTGATAATAAATAAAAAAATATTTGGTATCTGTGAGTGTCTGTCCTTGGTTTGGCATTTGTGGCACTGCTGTAGGCTGAAAGGGTTAAGCAAAACTGCTGTAGGCTGAATCTGTTAGTTTAATAGGTGGGGCAATACTGAATTGTTATTCAGCAATTACAGTCAGTACAGGCAGCCAGTTTACATATGTTAAAACAAACCGAATTAAAGAAGCAAACAAATTCCAAACACTATACAAGGCAGGTGTGAATGCAACCAGAGAGCACAGAGCAGATAATAGAACAATGTAAAGTGTGTGTTTGTGTGTATTTGTGTGTGTTTGTGTTTGTCGGTAAGAAGTTGCAGGAAGGAAAGAAGAGGGAGGAAGAGGAAAGGATACTTGCGGGATATTATAATACACATTTACATGTGTAATCTTTTATTTGCCTTAATGTTTATATGTTTAGATCATCCAGCTGCTTCTGCCCAAAGGTCTCAGGCTGTGTGTGTTTATGTGTGTGTGTGTGTGTGTGAGCTTGTTTTTGCTTTGTAACTTCCTGCTTCTGTTCTCTGTGTTGCTTCTGTTCCGTATTTCCTACATCCATTTAAAAGACTCTTCTCAGCAGCGTTAGCGTTAGCGCTAATGTTGAAAACGGGAACTCTAGCTGGTCTGAGATGCACCAACAAGCTTAAGAGGAAGTGAGAGGGGACGAGATATGTGTCAGTAGTGATCTGTGTTCAAAAACACGACACGACAAGCAGCGGAATAGTGTTGTTATTATTATATGGGTTTAATACAGGCCTGTCAGATATACAGCACTTCCCTTGTATATATTAAGAATAAAGTGTACGGTTCTTTTGGCAGCTAAAACTGAATGCTAATGCTAAGTCAGATAATGCTAATGTTGCTAGCAGTGATTGGAAGAAAACAGTGAACAGTGAACTGTTTTAAGCCACAAATGATACGATATGTATGTTAAGAATGTTAGCTGCTAGTTTTAGCCATAAGCAAAAACTCTACTCTTTGCCAAGGAGACAAAAAGGTCTAAATGGAAACTCTGATTCTGTTGTTTGGTCAAAAAAACTTATTTTAAAAACGTGAACTCTTAAAACTCTCTTAAAATCAAACTAGCAGACATGTAAAAATGCAAATTATATTTAGTTAAACAGTGATTAGTGACTGTTATTGTATCTCTTGTGTTTTTATTAGATTGCTTGGTGGTTTCTATGTCTTTTTGAAAGATGTTGCTTAACAGTTGTTTTTCTATTGCATTTGGCTGATATTTGTGTTTCTAGTAGAGCTTAGATCAGGCCCAAAATATCAAACCCAACTCGGCCCAAGCCTGTGCATGTTCTGCCCAAGCCTGACCCAACTTCGAAACAGATTTTCGAAAGATTAAAACATGAACAATGCAAATACAATGATCCACAGGCCTAAACATCAGTAAATTAGGCTACAAGAATAGTGCCTGAATGACTTTCCTCTAATCTAATATAATTTAACATGGTTTAAGATTATAAAATACTTTCTAAACAAACTTTTTTATATATTGAGCTTATAGTCTATGTGCTTAAAAACAAAAAACAGTAATAAGGCAGTAATAAGGTTCAGATCGGGCCTCAGGTTGGGCCGGGTTTGGGCAGAGAATCTAAGCTCTAGTTTCTTTGATTTCTTGATTGCTATGGAGTGAATCTCTGAATGCAAGGGTGCTTCAGGTGGTTGTTAGGGTGTTGGCAAGTGGTTACAAGGGTGGCTGAAAAATGTTTAATGTTGGATATTGTAGGCAGGTTTTGGCCCATAATATACCTTATGAAACTGACCTGTAGGTGCCTTAACTGGGCTGCATTTTGACCAAAAGCATCTGATATCTAGTCTCTGGTAATGCCTAAATAGTAATATCACAAAACTTAAGGGCTTTCGAGCAAAACAGCAACACGAGGCATTTAGCAAATGTTCCAGAAAACAAAGTAAATGGTTAGTCAGAGAGAGAGAGAGAGAAAGAGAAAGAGAGAGAGAGAGATAATGCAGAGAAACAGATCTAATCAGAACCATGGGAGAAGAATGTGGTGAATCACCAGTGAGGTTAAACGAGAAGCCTGGGCTCCCTCAGGATTGGTCAGGGATAATTGCTCCCCGTACGCTCAGAGACACAGAGCGTGAAAGACTTTCTGAATCAGCAGGCTAATGCAGACAGGAAGTGAGGCTCGTGAGTTCCTGCTAAAGTGAGAAACAGTTCCTGTCAGTAAGTTCTCTGAAAAACAGCTTCAGCTTGTGACTGAAGATATGACCTTTGAGATTAGCCCTTACCACTACTGTTTTCTGCCTTCAGGACTCAGCTAAAGGCATCTTTTATACTGTTTTATTCTCACAATCACTCTTAGAATCATCCAGATGTTCATTGGTAAACTTCATACAGACCTGCACATGTTTCTTCTCGATCAGGGGGAGCTGCTCCCAGTGTTTTATTGGTCACTGTGGTCCCAGCTACCTTGAGATCATTAACAAGGTCCCCCATGATCTCTTATCTTCCTCATGATTAAGCATCTCACTGCACAAGGTGAGATTTTGCATGATTTCTTTTTTTTTTTTTTTTGGGGGGGGGGGGTTGAAGCCCATAACAGCTGCTTAAATTAAAAGAAAAATGTTATGGACTGCTGCTTTAAGTCAAGAGTTTGAAAAAATGTCAAAATACGGTTAAGATTAGGGACATGTAAATATATTTTTATGAAAAAAAATATTTTCTTAATTATCCTTCACCTGTTCAGAATGAGCTTTGTTACAAACATCATTAAATTAAATAGTTTATTATGTCATGCCTGGCACTGAGAGCGCTCCTTTCTTTCCAACACTTTCAGTCTCCGGACTACATTGCCCAGAATGCACCACTCACTGACATCACTCCCATTCATGATTACATGACAGTGCACAGAGGCACCTCCAGGAAGCCAATCACCTGAATATTGACAACACCTGCCACCTGCTCTAGGCTTCATTTAAGGGACTCACTCCAGTTCACTCATTGCTGCATATTGACAAAATTTTAATCTTAAACTTTTACATTCAAAACGCTTTTCCCATTCCCAATGTGTTAACTCTCTTGTTTTTGACCTTGTTTGTATTTACTGGTTTACTGATTCTTGCCTGCCCTCTAAAAAACTGCATTGCCGTGTTTGTCCTCTGGATTGGGTTTCATTTCTAGTATGTTTTTTCCTTTTTGCTGCTGTTTACCGATGTTAAGCTTGCTTTGTCTGACTATCCTTTTGTCTTATACTTTTAATCAATAAAGTATGTTTTTATTTGCGTCTAACACTTTTTGGACCCCTCAGTCAGTTCTTTCTCTCTCTTTCTGTGCAGATGATTTTCTTCTTTTGGAAGGTGGTATGAAATGTGATAGTGTGCCATTAGCTCTTTTCGGCATCTCCAGGTCTTCTTCAGAGTCTCTGGGCATCAGCTGACCCTTGCTAATGGCCTCCTCCATCATTAGCTCATCTGCTGGTCGGTCTTAATGCAGGAATTCTCCAGGGATCGTCCAGAACAGCTTCATTAAGCAGCCTCTCGGGGACGGGATGAGTCTGCTCCATTATTGATGAGCAGAGACAGACGGCCACCCGGCTAGAAGGAGACGTCCACTCACCCACTCATGGTGTTTATATGTGTGTGTGACTGTGGAGATAGCACGCACAGTTCTTAAAGGGGATGCTTAGAACAGTTCATTTAAAACAGATCGATATGCTTCTGGAATCTGATTGGGTGAGCCAATTAATGTGATTGTTTTTTTTTTTTTTTTATTGTTGCTTGGCAACCATAGCTGATTATGCTTCATTGCAGAAGAAGAGCTGAGTACAATTTTTATTTTGATAAGTGCAAAAGTATTGGCAGTAGATGATTCTAACTTAATGCTGAGTGCACAAAACAGAAAAGTTATGGAAAAATCAGTGAAGTGAATATTTTTTGGACATTCTCATTTTGGAGTGGACAACAGCTAGATTTTATATAATTAATTTTTAGACTGATATCATAAATTATGTTAATATTTTGTAGTGCTAATGTAAATGTTTATTTATCATTTTTATATGCTCTCTGCTTTATCAACTTTTTATGTTTAATTGTGACCACCCATGTCCTTTGTTTGCATGTCAATGCAGAGATTTCAAACTGTAAAAAAAAGCATTGGCAGTAGAGATGAAAAAGTTTGTGTATGTTCATCCCAAACCTGCATATACTGTATGACTGATGTATGGGTTTAAATCAAGAAACTTTCTCATTATCAGATTGTTGTACCTTTAACATTACACAACTTGTTTTCTCGTAATCAGGAATATATTAGTGGTTTTAGTTTGCACACTACATGACTGATCAGAGACACAGGGTCACGAATTACGCAATCTTTCACCAAGAGGAACACACGGCGAGTCCGTCTGCTCTCCAAAAACACATTTCATCATGCAAACACATGTAAGGAATGATACGATGCTATTATGCAGACACAACTTTTTTCCAAAATGGATATCATAGATATAATATGCACAATGCATTTCCTGTACACTGTTCACAATAAATGAAAAGAATATGAATGAAAAAAAGATACACAAGCTGGTTGATATTGTATAATTCATTGGTTCTCACTGCGCTACCTTCCAGGCACAACATCTTTACTCTACAAGTTTTAAGCAATGGTGATCACTTAACAAGCTATTGAACTGTGTCTTTCAGCAATTCACAATGCTTTTTTCAGCCATTTACAAAAAAAAGTCAATTATCATAAAATCAGGGTTAAAGCATGTATTGTGAGCATGCTCTAGAGCTTAGATCGGGCCCAAAAATTCAGGCCAAACCCTTTCCAAGTCTGTGTATGCACTGTCCAAACCCAACCTGGCCCACCCCATGAAGCCTCATTATAAGCTTGAGCCTGAGTGGGGAGTGTCCTAGTCAGTGTTGTTCTGAATTCAGCACCCCCGCCATGAAAAGCACCCTCTCTCAGGAGCATGCACACACGGTCTCTTTTGGTTTACAGCAGAGATAATCCTCTTTAACTTAATTAGAAATATGCGGCAAAAGTCAAGGTCAACTCAGTCACGGTTACACAGATACATAGCGACATAGCATGTGCTCCCGAGAAGGGTGCTTTTCCTGGCGGGGGTGCTTAAATTCGGCACAACAGCGCCATTTTTGTTTACAGGAACGTTGCATCACTGACATTATGTTTTTCTGTGCTCGGGCATGAATCACACGGGCACTGCAGCTCACACTGCATGCATACAGTGCTCGAGTCCAAGTAAACCAAGTGCTCTGTCTGGCCTACCTCTTCAGCAATTTGGAGTGAACACACTATTCGAACAAGCCATGTTTTGGGAGGTACTGCCTAGTGCAAGTGAACCCTAAGTCTATTATAAAAGAGGTACACATTGTTTCTTATGTTTTTTATGATTTTGCCACTTTGCATTAAAAAAAAAAACTGCACAGGAAGTGCTGCTGCATCTGTGTTTCATTCTCTAGAGTCCAGCTGTTACTGCCGGAGGTCATAAAGGGTCAGTAAACCCCCCCCCCCCCTCCTCCCCCTCCCACCCTTTCTCACTTCTCCTTATCCCATCTCCCATCATGATAACTCAGGCCTACACTAAAAAGATTATGCTTAAAGTTTACTTTTAAAATGTTTTGCAACTCTCTGCATTTGCTTTTTGTTAAGTAAACTTAATTTCAGATAAATTGAAGTAACTTCAACTCGGTTTCAAGACTTAAATGTTACAGAGTAAATAAGTGAACTGAACTTCAGTCAATCCTTTCTTTTAGTAAACTTTACTTCATTTCTGCATCCAATATTACCTAATTACAATTACTTAATTTATACAATATTACTGAAATTTAAATAATTTTAGTTAAAACACACATTCAATTATTTACATAATCTCAAAGATTTATGTCTCACTCTATGTCTCAACACATGGATGACATGTAATATGTATTACATGTCATCCATGTGTTGAGACAGCATCATATGTGTTTTAACTAAAAACATTTTTTTTTGTTATGATATATTATGTATCATAGATTATTTGAGTAATATTGTATAAATGAAATAATTGTAATTAGGTCAAATTGTATGCATAAATTAAGTAAAGTTTACTAAAAGAAAGGATGGACTGAAGCTCAGTTCACCTATTTACTCTATGTAAACTGAGTTAAAGTTGCTTAAAATTAGATTAAATTAAATTTACTTTAAAAAAAGCAAATGCAGAAAGTTGGGAAACGTTTTTTAAGTAAATTTTACTCATTATTTTTTTTCAGTGTAGAGCAGTGTTTAGTTTCATCAGAGCTGGAAGATACTGTATCTCTCAGCCCTTTTACATACTGTATCTCTCCTGCTCTCACCCTCGGCCTGTTTTACAGTAAGTGTAGTGAGAATATAGCGCCACACGGTGGGTCGAGAGCTTTGGAGAGCTTTGCTTTGTGTGTTATTTTGTCTCTTTCACAATCCCAACACTCAAAGCTCGCTCTGGCCTCATTAGCACACAACAAATCCATCAGCGCTAGTTCATATGCCGCCCTGTTTCCCTCCCAAGCGCTGCTATCTGCAGAGTTAGCATGCCAGTTTCTGTCATCGCGCTGAACGCGCTCCTACTGAAGAGCAGGATGTGGTTACACGGGGCTTTCGAAATAAATCGCTACCCGTCTTCTTCCTCTCCTTTTATAGGCAAAGGCGTTCAGACGCAGCTCGAGCCGTCTGTCGCTGAAGAGACGTGATAGATAGAGGTCAGCGTGAAAGGGCAGGCCCGCCACTACGCTACGGCCTTAATTACGACAGAATCGGCCACGTTAGAAAAGGAGACGCGGCGAACGTCTCTCCTCGGGAAGCTGCAGTAATTGCTCTCGAGAGGCTCGCCAGCAGAAAAAGCATGGTAAAGAAGAAGAAGAAGGACATCAGAGAGATCTAGACTTTAAATAAAAGAGAGGGAAACAGACAGACAGACAGAGAGAGAAAGCGAGAGAGAGAGAGAAAGTCACAAAGCAGAACTGACAGAACAGAATCGACAGCTCAGGAGATTAAAGACAAAAACAGAAATTCAGGTTCTGCTTTCCCACAGCGAACAATGGCTTCACTTCAGAGACCCACAGACAAAAATAGTGTTTCTGAAACACAGAACACACAAAAAACAAAAAAAACCTTCCCCTGTTGGAAATGACATGCTGGCTTCAGTTTCTAAGCAGCAGAGATGAGTCTCCTCCCTCTTCTTTACTGATCTGAGCTGAGCTTTTGTCTGCAGAGAGCAACAGTACGGGTTCTGCCCAGAATAAAGGATAAGCTGACAGCATCCTCTAGTGGCAGAACTGTTAAAACACCAAAATCCATCAAAAAGCATCATCAGCAGGAGAGAGAAGAGCATGGTACCTCTGTTCAGCTCAGAATATTTTTTTAAAGGCTCGTGTGAAATAATATACTTGGGCCCCAAAAATGGATCCATTGGTTTTCACTATCTTTTTTAATTTATATTTTATTGATTTATAATAATAAAAAAACGCTTATTTTTTTTTTCAACTTAAATTGTCATATCTTGAATGTACATGATGATTTCAAACTAATTCTAATTCTAATACTCAGACCCAACACCAGCACTGATTGGTGGAAACTTCACACTAGACCTCAAGCAGTTTGGACTGTGTGTCTCTCCACTCTTCCTCCAGACTCTGCTCCCTTGATTTCCTTTAAATGAAATGTAAAATTTACTGATGGTCAGTGATGATTTGGAGAGACATGTCTGTCATCTGCTGGTGTTGATCCACTGAGATAGCTAGTTAGCATTAAAACAGGCAATGCAGTTCCAATCGAAATTTAAGCTTGGTCAGCTAAAATCACATATAATCGATTAGCTTAGTGTAGCTTAAAAATTAGCACCCCTTTATTTATTTTAACTTCTAGATTTGGATTGCAGCTTTTAATTCAAATTTTGGTGGCTGTTGCTTTCCTCGGTAGGTATTTCTCTGCTTTGTCAGTAAACCCTAAAAGTACATCTAAAATTAAAACCTGTACACAAGACGCACAACGTGCACACATATCACATATAAGTAGAATTTGACATAGCTAAGCCAAACTAAGCTAAAATTGCTAAGATATATTTTTAGTACTACATAAATCTCAAAACTTGTCCTTTGATTATCTTTCAAGACATCTACAAACCCAAGATATCTAAGAACACGATTTTATTGACTTTATAGAGGTTCTGTGTTTTTCTTCTAAAGTAAGATTTTACAACTGACCATTGGCGAAACCAAAAATTAGGTCCCGAATATGGTTAACACACAAAAAAAACAATCACACTCTAGACTGAACACTGGAAGAGGTGGAGAATGAAAACACTGACCCAGCCTCAGGCTATGTGGAAATCACTGCCGGAGAAGCAGATCCAGTGTCGACTATTAGCGCGTCTAACATTCTCAGGATGTTCAACATGACCCAGCATGGCCAAGACACTCCAGCAGCTTTAGAGAAGAAGCTTCAGAGGATCTAAAGCTTTACAAGACAGCAAGCTGTCTTTATAAAACAATGTACACAGAAAACAACCCCCTACTTATACCTCATTCTGCACTGAGTGAGTGTTTAGGTTGATCCTGGTGATATCTATTATTATGTCTGTCTAGGCTTAAACACTAGAGCTTAGCTGCAGTAGATGTTCAGGTTCCTCAGTAGAGTAGAGCCAAAACAACCAGATGCAGAAATAATGCCTGTTTACGTTTTCTAACCAGAATTAAGACCCTCAGACACTTTTATTCACAGGGAATACAAAAATTCTGAAGGGAATTGGACCCATAGATAGAAAAGACATATTAAATCAATGTTAATTCACCATTGATTCACCATCAACGCAAAACTATTAAAACATTGTTAATCTTCAGCTTTGAATCAATGCAAAATTCCATATAATAAAGATTCACCTTGAATTAAAACATCAGAAACCTGTTAAAACCAGATGGCAAATCAACCCCCTTTCACACATTATGTAAACCATTTAATTACTGTTAATTATTGTGTTATTACTGTCTTATAACAATAATAATAACAACAGATCTAAGCATGCAATAACGTTTATAACAATATTTATATTAAACTGCAGAACAAGACAAAGATCTGGGGTGTTAAGAATTCTGCTGCTGGAACCAAAAACAGTAATGAAAAATAGAAATAAAAAAATGCAGAAATGAATATGTGAAAATACACAATTAATTCAATAAAAAAATAATAATATACATTTTTTTGTATTAATACATGTTAATATGTGTGTAAAATAAATATGCAGAAAATATGTTGGAATGTGGAAATTTTAAAATGGATAAATGTGGGATTAAACAATTAAATAAATAAATACAAATATATATTTAGAAATGTAGTAATATAAAACTGTTAAAATGTAGAACTATATACGGGTAAATTAAGAAATTTGGACATATAGAAATATATACATGTAGAGATACAGAAATAAGGTAATTTAATAAATTAATTACATGCTCTGTGATTAATTATTGTAAATTAATCACATTTAATCACGTGCATCATAAAAATGAGGAAATGGGAAATGTTTGGGTGATGTTTAGACTGAGACTGGTCACACTAAAGTCTGAGACATATAGAAAAAAGTCCATAAAGAGAAAACATTTCTCAGAAAGTGTAAGTTTGAAGGTTTTCTTCTTTCAGCGCTGCTCATCATCTTAAACTCAGGCTGGAATGTGTGAAGAGAAGGTTTTTCCTGAAGACACACTTTTCAACACCTGGATTACAGGTTAGGCAGATTGAAACATTCTTTAAAACCTCTTGAGTCCCTGCGTCCTCATATGTGGACTTTACATTTCTGCTTCTCTGAAGCATATTTTTCAAAACACTGAAGATTTGGCCTCATACCATCTTCTGATGACATGAGAACATTAAATTTAATTGTTTAAAAACAAGATGGTGGGAATCCCAGTCAAAAGTTTCTACAGCCAGTCCAGACAGAAACATTAGCCACAAATTTTCTTCTGATCCCAAATGGCAAGTTTTTAACATTTCTACAGTCCCCATATAGTAGAACCTTGCCTGACCAAGATCAAATCAAATCAAATCAAATTTATTTGTATAGCGCTTTTTACAACAGGTGTTGGCACAAAGCAGCTTTACAGAAACATGATTACAGGACAAAGAATCAGGCAAAACATTAAACATAGAATATACATAATACAGAACCCCCAGTGAGCGCGGAGGCAAGGAAAAACTCCCTCAGAGCTGCAGGAGGAGGAAGAAACCTTGGGAGGACCAAGACTCACATTAAAGGGGGGACCATCCTACCACTGGTCAAACGGCTTTTAAATTAAAATTTAAAAAGTCTTTTATACATCCATATAGGTTTTATGTACTCAGGAGTGTAATAGCGCCACTAATGGCTTGGATGTAATCTGTAGTGGAGAGTAAGATGGTCGATGAGCAGCTGATCTGTGGTGGTGGTGGAGAAGAGCTGACTTCAGAAACTTCCATCAGTCTGGCCGGACAGGAGACGCGAGAGCCTGAGGGTCCAACATCGGTATCGGGTCAGACAGGTGGGCAGTCAGTAACTCGGAGGAAAGCAGAGAGATGGAATTAGTTTTTACTGGATTTATGCAAAACTGAGAATATTAAAACATTATCAGAGTGTGGCAAATGACTCCGGCAGAACTGAATAAAACAGCCTAACTAAAGGCAGAGAGCCAGAAGGTAACATAGACATGGAGGCACCCTGAAACACCAGCATCCACCCACTCCACCGTCCACAAACCTGAGTGACCGTGTGCAGTGGGAGAACAACAGCACCAGCATCTCAGTTTACCACAATTTCCTCTGTCCATGAACCCCTGAATCTGCAGCCTTATCTAAAGGGAAAAACATTAATTACCAAAAGCTAAACTAAACAAGTAAGTTTTCAGTCTAGACTTAAAGATTGAGACTGTGTCTGAGTCCCGAACATATTCGGGGAGATTATTCCAGAGTTGAGGCGCTTTATAAGAGAAAGCTCTTCCTCCTGCAGAGCTCCTCTGAATTTTAGGCACTACTAATAAACCAGCACCCTGAGATCTGAGTAATCGCGGTGGTTCATAACAGGAGATGAGGTCTTGTAAATACTCAGGAGCGAGTCCGTGTAGGGCTTTATACGTTAACAGGAGAATTTTATAGTCTATGCGGAATTTGACTGGAAGCCAGTGCAGTGCTGATAGTACTGGACTAATATGGTCAAATTTTCTAGTTTTAGTAAGGACCCTGGCTGCAGCATTTTGAACTAGCTGAAGTTTATTTAAGTTACTGCCGGAACATCCAGACAGTAGCGCATTACAATAATCTAGCCTTGAGGTAATAAAGGCATGTACTAATTTTTCTGCGTCATGCAGTGATAGGGCATTTCTTAGCTTGGCAATATTACGGAGGTGTAGAAAAGCTGTTCTAGTAACATTAGATATGTGTTTATCGAATGCTAGATCTGAATCTATGATAACTCCAAGGTTTTTAGCTGCTGAACCAGGGGTGGCTGAGAAGTCAGCCAGATTTAGCATTAAGTCTGATAATTTATTTCTAGCAGCTTTGGGGCCTAATAGGAGAACTTCTGTTTTATCACTATTTAATAGGAGGAAGTTGTGCGACATCCATGATTTTACATCTTCTACACAATCCTCGATTTTCTTTAATCTCACTCTGTCATCAGGTTTGGCTGATATGAAGAGCTGCGTGTCATCCGCATAACAATGAAAATTCACATTGTGTTTTCTAATAACTTTGCCCAGTGGGAGCATATATAATGTAAATAATAACGGTCCTAATATAGAGCCTTGTGGAATTCCATATCTTACCTTGGTATAACTGGAAGACATATCATTTATCCTCACAAACTGATAGCGATCGGTTAAGTATGATTTAAACCATGATAATGCAGTTCCAGTTACACCGACCATGTTCTCTAGTCTTTCTAAAAGGATAGTATGATCTATTGTATCAAAGGCTGCGCTCAGATCGAGAAGTACGAGTAAGGAAACACAGCCTTGGTCGGCGGCTATAAGTAGATCGTTTGTTATTCTAACTAAAGCTGTCTCAGTGCTATGATAAGGCCTAAATCCAGATTGAAATTTTTCATAGATCTGGTTTCTTTGCAGGTAAGAGCAAAGTTGTTGGGCTACAGCTTTTTCTAAAATCTTAGAAATAAAGGGTAAGTTTGAAATAGGTCTATAGTTAGACAGTACACTAGGATCAAGATTTGGTTTCTTGATCAGAGGTTTAATTACAGCAGTTTTAAAGGCTTTGGGTACATGGCCCAGGGCGAGCGATGAGTTTACTATCATTAACAGAGGTTTAATTATATCTGGCAGTACCTGTTTTAATAATTTTGTGGGAACAGCATCAAGTGTGCAGGTTGTGCTGTTTGAAGAGGAGATAATTTTCTCTAGTTCTAGCTGTGGAAGTGGGTTAAAGACTTCCAACCTAACTTCAGTAACAGGGTTTTGTTCTAGATCAGCCAGACCAGATGACAGAGAGGACGTAATATTTATCTGTTTAATTTTATCCCGAATGTTTTCAATTTTACTATTGAAGAAGTCCATAAAATCGTTGCTGGTGTGAATGGCTGGAATCTGAGGTTCAGTACCTGCCTGGTTTTTAGTTAATTTGGAAATAACACTAAAGAGAACTCTAGGATTATTTTTATTTATCTCGATCTGTGAGGCCAGATATGCTGAGCGGGCTTTATTAAGTTCTTTTCTATATTTAACAAGACTGTCTTTCCACGCAGAGTGAAACACTTCCAGTTTAGTTGATCGATATTTACGCTCTAAATTTCGTACTAACTGCTTTAAGGTACGAGTTTGATCATTGTACCACGGTGCGAGCTTTTTCTGTCTCTCTATTTTGTGTTTAAGGGGTGCTACAACATCTAAGGTAGAGCGAAAGGTATTTTCTAAACCTTCGGTTAGTTTGTCTAGTTCTACTGGGTCTATAGGAGAGTACATTAGAGTTGAGAAATCTGGAAGCTTATGTGTAAATTGTTGGGCTGTAAAAGGCGTAATTGAACGTTTTACAGAGTAGCTAGGGGATGTACGTATATTATGACTAAGATGTAATTTAAATGAAATAAGGTAATGATCTGAAATTGCGGAGGTTTGAGAACGAATATTCGGGTTATCTATGCTCACACCCAGGGTCAAAACTAAATCCAGAGTATGATTACAGTAATGGGTAGGTCCTGTTATATTTTGAATAATACCAACTGAGTCTAAAATCGATGTGAATGCTTTTTTTAATGGATCATCCAATTTTTCGAAATGAATGTTGAAGTCTCCAACTATAATCACTTTATCATTACTTACTGCTAAGTCTGTGACAAGATCACTAAATTCTTTTAAAAATTCTAAATAGGGCCCTGGTGGTCTGTAGATGTTAATTAAAGAAAATGCATTCTTTTTTGTAACTGGATTAATTATACTGGTGTAAAGAAGCTCAAAAGAAGTAAAATTTTCATAGTGTTTCTGATTGCTAACTAAGGTACTTTGGAAAAATATGCAGACCCCACCTCCTCTACCGGACAGTCTCGGATTGTGTATATAATTATAGCCTGCAGGGGTGGCTTCATTTAATGCTACATATTCATTTGGCCTAATCCAGGTTTCTGTCAGACACAGAACATCGAATTTCTGATCAGTTATCATTTCATTCACTAGAACTGCTTTTGAATTCAGAGATCTAATATTAAGTAAACCAATCTTTAGGCTTGAAATGTTAGTACTACAGTCTGGATATGATTGTTTAATAGAAGTTAAGTTATTTAGATTTACTGTTTTAGTTTTTTGATGTTTTTGTTTGACTCGGGGGACAGACACAGTCTGAATACATTGGTATCTAGGTAACGTCTCTTTGCAGCTCGCAGACGGTTGGTTAAGCCTCTCTGCCAAGACTCACCACGTCTTGCCAGATGTTACCTGCACATAAAAAAAACTATAAAAGTCCTCAAACCTGTCTGTTGTCAGACGTTTTCTTGATCTTATAATGAGCAGCTCTAAGCTGGGAAGCGAATCAGCAGGAAAACTTCAAAGAATATTCTTTCAGTTAATGACAAGACCAGCTTTTAGCTTCTTCAGTAACACAGCAGCTAATTACAGCCAAGGCTAGCATGCTAGCGTCAGGAGTGGACCCGACTGAGAAAAGAAGATTTTACAGAAGAAGATTTTTGCTGATGATTAAACAGGATTAAACGATGAGCCATTTGTGTGCTCTAAGCACAGGTATAAACTCAGTATGTCAAAATATTATGGTTTATGCAAAACTGAATGGACATTTTTCCTACGTTTGACCTCCCATTACTCCAAAATGCTACAGTAATATCACTTAATACTTATGTAATTAATAGTATAAAAAGGCTTCTTCAAGTATTTAATGGTGTCATTTGAAAATAGTTTGATTTGCTTGTTTTATTTTACTCGAAAATCTGGTGTTTATGCAAAACTGAATAAACCAAATTTTCCTAGGATTGACTTTCCATTAATCCAAATTGCTACAGAAATATATCACTTGAAACATATACCTTGAATGCATGAGAATAATATATTTATGAATTTGCTGGTGTGGTATGATAATACTTTGATTTTCATGTTTTATAAGACTTCAGAAACTCTGTGGTCTATACACAACCAAAAATTTACATTATTACTTGCACCCTAAATAATGAATACTATTAAAATTTGTGTTTTTTTTATAGAAGTAAAAAAAACATAACAGGTTAAAATATTGTCAAGTAATACTTTTATTGTATCACCCAGGACTAGCCTAGCATTACCTGCTAAACTAAACAAGCAGATCAGTAGTCAATCATGATACTTTGATTTTAGACAGATCTGCTCCTTTAAGTCAACAGAGAACTGCTGAGGTGCTCCAGGAAGGATTAGTTCTTCCCTGGAGCGAAACAGACTTAAGTCTATCAATCAAAGCTTTGCAGGGTGAGAGAAGACGTCTATGTCTCCCTGTCTAAACCCCCACAAACACCCACCAACCCCCACAAACACCCACCAACCCCCACAAACACCCAGAGAGCTCTGTGCTTTGACAGCCGTCCTCTGGAATTCCAGTCTGGTGAAGGGAGACACTTGTGAGTGAGACAGCCAGTCCTGGATAGAGAGAGAGAGAAAGAGAGAGAGCGAGAGAGAGAGAGAGAGAGAGAGAGAGAGAAAGCTGGAGAGAGAGCACAGAGACAAATGCAAGTCAGAGCGAAGGCATTGAGAAGTTCTCTGAGGTTCTGATTAGGAGTGATTTTCTTCTCCTGAGGTCGAGAAAAAGGATCACAGCTGTGGAAAAGAACCAGAAAAGAGGAATCTGATCTGAGATCTTTCTCCAAACCATGAAACCTTTCACCTGGATCAGCTCCCTGTCCTTCCTGCTGTATGTTTACCCTGGAGAAGCTGAATACAGGTGAGTGACTACAGGTCTGACCCATGCTTACGTCCACACACTGTATTAATTAACTAAAAGTCAACTGTTTGCACTGATTTTCACTGGTTGTATGAAACTGTTGTATTGCAACTGTTGAGTTTGCAGAAGGATGAACAGAGAATTGCATAAAAAAGCATCCAGAGAGAAAATCTAATCTGCAGATATGAAGCAGAATATACATGTAAACTGATGCACACTACAAAACACAAATGCATATCCTAATTTTAGTCTAGTTATTAAGCATTTGTCTATTTAAGATTGTTTTGAGAATACTAGAAAATTGTTTTGTTTATGTCAAAATGTTTAATACACTTTTACATCGTTTCACTGTTTCACACTGTTGGAGTGTTCCACACTTGACTGATTCCTAATGGAGTGTGTCTCACTGGTGGACTTTATACCACATATTTAAAGAGGACTTTTTACACACTGCAGAAGTGTTTCGCATTGTAGTTTCTGAAACTCAAGTGTTGCACACTGCTAAAGCATTATACACTGGAGTGTTTTACATTTAAGTTTTCAAACTGGTGCACTTCATACTGAAGTGCAATGCACTGGAGTTTCTTGCTGCTGCAGTGTTGCACACTGGAGTTTTCACACTGGTGTTTGTGCAACTGTAATAATTCACAGGGGTGTACTTTACGCCAGAGTGTTTTATACTGAAGTGTTTCACACTGCTGGGATGTTGCACATTAATATATTTTACACTGCTGGAGCATTTCACAATGAACTGTTGCACACTGGGGTGTTCCACACTGGAGTGTTTCTACTGTGGTGAATTTTACACTGTTCAAGTGTTGCACAATGGAGTGCTTCACACAGGTGGAGTGTTCTACACTGCAGTGTTTTACATTGAAACTTTCATAATGGTGTACTTCACACTGGATTTTTTCACACTGGATTGTTCCACACTGGTGTGGTTCTACACTGGAGTGTTTTGCATTAAAATTTTCATAATGGTGTTAATGTTCACACTGGAGTGTTTCACACTTGTGGACATCACACTACAATGTTTTACACTGAACCTTTTCCAAACTGTAGTGTTTTTCAAACTTCTGGGGTGTTGCACATGTATGTGTTTCACACTGCTGGAGCATTTCACAAAAGGATTGTTGCACACTTGAGTGTTTCCACAGTAGAGTTTCGCACTAGAGTGATTCATAATGCTGGAGTGTTTCACTCTTGAATTTTGCACCCTGGACTGTTACACAGTTTTGCATTGCACACTAGTGTTGTGCATTAAAGTGTTAGACACTACTGTACTTTAAAAGATCTACTCGTGCTTTGCACTGTAGAGTAGATCTTTTAAAGTCAAGCGGAGAGCAGTAACTAGTAATTGTCTATCACTGAAGCTCAGTGCAAAGAGAACTGCTAATTACAAAGGGCTGTTTGCTGTCCTTCAGTTCAGTTTAGTTCAGATCTTTGATAAGGGTAGCGCTATTTGGTGCTACATAGAACCATATAGAAGTTTTCACCAATGCAAACCCTGTTTTTCAGTACTGTATGGAACACTCTTTTGCTTAGAGTGTCAAGGAGCATCGAAGAACCCTTGAACCATTAAAGATCTTTATTTTAAATATATTAAGATGTTTTCTTTGATATGGTGAGCTGAGATATGCCGTTCTGCAGCGTATGGTTTGATTTCAGTCCTGCTAGCTGACCAGCTCTGAGAGCTTTGGGGGGGTGCCTGGGTGCTAAATGTGGTGGTCACTGTTAATAACCTGTGAAGCACCTGTTAGCTGAGTCGAGCTTCTCACATGCTCCTGTTTGGACTATTCTGGTTTATTTCAATCGGCTCTCGCATTCCTCCGGCCCTCTGGAGCCCGGTCTGCTTTTAGGACCCCATCGGAGAACCTTCTCTCACGACTGGAAGTGTCTGAGGAGGCCTCTGAATATAGCGCTGCAGCGGAGGACAACAACACTTAAGACATGTTCAGCGTTCCTCCAGAATCAAGGGTATTAATAGGGAGTAACGGCCTGTGCTCTTCTGGGAAGGCTTTACAGGAGAAGTTGGTTAAAGGTGAACATTGCTGTTAGGAGGATTTGATTGCATTCAGCCCTGAGAGGGGCTATGCCAACTGATTCTGAAGATATTGACTGAAATTCCAACTGAGTTGAACCCTACAGCTCAATTCCGGGGTGATTTATACACCTCCAGGCCACACTTGGCATTGGGCATGGTGTGTGTAGGGTCATGTATTCACAGCTGCTCCCAAAGGGTCCTGTTTTATTGGTCAGTGCTTTTCTGCAGAGATTATACAGCTGTGTTTGCGTGTAAAAGGACTGTTCACCATCAGTGAAACATTTATCAGTTGAATTTTTTGACCATGGAAAATAAAAAAGTGGGTATAAACTTAATCATTAATTTTTTATCATTCAGTAATGGGTTTTCATCCAGATTTTCAATTATGTAGCTTTTCATTTCAGCCTTTCGCAAACCAAATAAAAAAAAATAAAAGTTGAATCTACTCTTGCTTTTTTTTTACATTTATCCATTTTTGTATCTTTCAACACAAATCTGAGTATTATCCAACTTGCAAAATGCAAAAATGAAAAATCAGAAAATAAAGAAAAGATACAGTTCAGTTTTTAAATTCAATTTTAGTATTTCTATTTTTACATTTAGTTTATTAAAATTAAATTGAAAAACTTTACACTAACATTAAGGTTAACACACCGGTACTATTAAACAGTCAAAACTGTGCATTGAAACCATACTAGCCAAATGTGGTGCACAAATGATGTTGGGATTAGTTTACAGCAGTTCACAAACAATCAAGAATCAGAAGATATGATCCAGTATATGTCCAAATATTCATTATTTCTAATTAATGTATCCAGCTCCTTTCAGTTGCACCCACTGTTGACACAAATGTGCAAATGCACACCCACATATACACACAACTTGTGCCTGTAGTCCCTGTAAAGGGACAGGTATTGGCTTAGGGCGGTATAGGTCGCTGCATAAAACGTATTAAAGTGTTAGTTTGATGGAATATCAGCCTCTTAAAACCATTCATTATAGCTGTAACAGTGGCTTATAGTGGCCGCTGAACTCTGCAGGACTAATTACAGCTTTAGGCGCTGGTGGGTAAACGAGCAGGCCAGGCATGGAGGTTAGTGCTGATGGAGACAGGATGTGGGTCAGTGTGAGTAACCAGCCCACCCTCTCGAGAGTGTTTACGGCACGCCACTCAAAAGTTCAGCAGATGCCTCCAATGGGATCCAGCGCTCCGGGCTTCCGCTGTAATTAAGCCACGCTGTGCGTTGCCTCTGTAAATCGCAGGAACGGATGAAGTTCTGGAGACTCCTTTGAACCACAGGGTGCTCAGGCCCGAGCTCAAACCGCAGAGGATCAGTCCGAGCAGAGCTGGGGGAGGTCCAGAACCCATTTCCTCAAAACTTTTTACAACGTTTTGTTTCACAGCTCCATTCCTCTTCCTCTCTGCTGTTTAATATCAAGAATTGGCAGCGTTTTAATGCCTTACCACATCCTCTGGAACCTCCTCAAGAACTTGATCAGAAGGTTCCTACAGGTTCATCTGAAATGACAAAAAATAAGAGGACACCACAGATAATTTTATAAAATTTAAAAAACGTTCTAAACATAAGTTTTTCATGTTTTTCTGTTTTTTTTTTTAGCAAGGGACAAGGTTTTTATAGAGAACCAGGACACCTCAAATTTGTTGGCTCCATAAAGTGCAATAAACGGCAGCATTGATTATAAAAATTTGTCGACACGGAATTTCATTGTTGACGCATTGGCGATCCCATGGGAAATGTAATGGGCTCACATCAATGTAAACACACCAGATAAAGAACAAGACAACTGTACATGAGTTCATTATACATTTAAACATATTCTCAGTGTTTAAATCTCACATACAGTGCCTTATGTAGTCCTTGGAGTGATAGAAAGAAAGCAGAGAGCAATATATTGCAAGCTCCAGGGTTGCCAGGTCCAGCAAAAATAAATCCAGCCCAAAGTCTGTTTAAGACCCGTCTGTCAGAGGTTTAAACTAGTTCCCTTTTTTATTTGAAGTTTTTGCATGTGTAAGATTTTTATAAATATTAAAGTAGCCCAAAAAACGCAAAAATCATCAAGCCCAGTTTCTAATAAACTTTCTTAAAATTACCGATTTAGGATTAAAGATTCAAGATTTTTATTGTACTATCATAGAGTACAGGGTGTACATGTGAGTAAAAACTTGGGTGCAGGTTCCCACTAGTGTGCAAAGATCAGCATTTACAACAAGTAAAATAATAAAATAAAATAGAATATATAGATAACTTTACAATATACACAATATACACACAATAAAGTATATTTAATTTAGATAGACATCATATCGGGAGGTTGTACAGACACACAGCCCAGTCTATATTATTGAGACATGTGTTAATATATTGTGTTATGCGTGGTGTGTGTGTTAATGAGGTGTGTATCTCATCCTGTTTCCCAAAAAAGGCAAAGCAGGCAGGTATCAGTCGGGGGTCAGACAGGTGTGTGTCGATATGGCAGCAAACTGGAGTGTTGCTATGGCTGGAAAAGGAACAGTAAAGGCCACTGTGAAGGTAAAAGACTCCAAATTCATTTTTAAACCATCTCTAATGTCCTGTATATGACTCTGAGACACACACACACACACACACACACACACACACACTCTGTACTGTGATATATGTAAAAAACGTTCCACAGACTGGCTGTGATTTAAAGCCTCTACATTTTAAACTCCTCAAAACCACAGAGGAAAAATGATCTTTGGGACCGGATGAAGTTGGCCTGGGCTTTTATGAACGTTCACTTTTTTCCTCCGTGTCTTTGGACCAACTTGGCCTTGCTGTAATCCCCCTAATCTCTCTCTCTTTCTCTCTCTCTCTCTCTCTCTCTCTCTGTTGAACGTTTCTCCAGCTCAGTGTGAATTAGGCTGCAAGCATGGAGAGTGTGTCGGCCCCAATAAGTGCAAGTGCTTTCCAGGGTACGGCGGAAAGACCTGCAGTCAAGGTTAGTGAGAAGATCTGATGAAAAACTGCAATATCTCTCATTCAGTCAGGTCCTAAAGATAACTGATAACAAGTTGGAACCAGTATTAACCAGGTCTACATTGGACTTTTAAGGTAAAAGTGTGTAACAGCTGGTGTTCTTGTGTCTGAAACTTTATCATATGCTAACTATTAATCCAATTGTTTGTGCAAAACCTCTTATAATTAATGCTTTAAAAGGTCTCCTTCCGGTTAAATAAACTTTTTCCTGTTATTTGTGAATTACAGCAGGTCTCTCTGAGTTGTTTATGATGCTGCACATGATGAAACTCTTCCTCAACCTCTTCCTCATTGTCTGCAGCAGCTAGTAAAAGAAAATATTCAGAAAAAACGAGTTGATCAGGAAAAGCACCGTGTCTACATCAACCCGCTGTATCTCTGAAAGTATTTTGTCCTTTGAGTTTTAGAGCTGTAAAATTGACTGTGAGATGGGCAGGTAGGCGTTCTCTGCTGCAGTGCTGATAGCCAATCAGAGGCGAAATGTTTGCATGTATGAATATTCATGAGCAAGAGACAAAATCCTGTCTTTCTTTAGAGACCACTATTTCAGTGAACTAAAGCAGGGCTATACTGAAACTGTAACACCTTAGCCCATGTCTGTCTTCTGTTTCTCCCTCGTTTGGTCTCTTGTGCTCCTGCCCCTCTGTTTTCCTGTCAAGTGTTCCCAGCCATGTGCTTGTGTTGTTGTTTTTGTACCTGTCTCCACCATAGCTCCGCCCCAGCCCTGCCCTAGCTATTAGTGTTCTCACCTGTGTCCTGTCTGTAACCCCGCCCCCTCGTCATCCAAGCCCAGGTGTTTCTCACTCTCCTCCTGTATTTAAGCCCCTCTGTTTGAATGTTCAGTGTCGAGTCTTTTGTATCCTTTGTATCTTTGTATCTTTGTATCCTTGCCGATCGCTGTATCCTTGCCGTTCGTTTGAATCCTCGTCTTCCGTGCACTCTGGTTTTGTGTTCCTAGTTCTAGTTTATCCTTGCCTTGTTTTCTTTGTAGTTTTGTGCGTTACCTGAGTTTTGTTTACTGTTTTATTTTATCTTGTTTGTTTAATAAAATATATATTATATTTGCACTTACGTCCATCCCCCCTCACTTCTGTAACAGAAACACCGGAACACTTTTTTTTTTCAACAAAAAACATCTCACATTGCATTCATTCATATTAGAGACCACAACTGGACATTTTAAAATGAATAAAATACCATGGAATGAGATCTTTAAGCTACATTTAATGTGCACCAATTGATGACATAGATGTGCATAGGTGTGCACAGACACTGCTAGTCTCTTTAGACTAGATCTAGATCTAAATCTATTGACACCATGGCTTGGGCAGCTAAAGTAGCTCTTGACCAGTAGATGGTATGTTCTTGCTTGAATTTGATGGTTCATGTGGTATACTACTCTTATCATACAATACAACCAAGACCAAGCTGTCGATCATCATGTATGATCATCAGTATGACCAAAATCAAAAAAATCACTACACTGGTCAAGAGCTGATTAAACAGCTAGCTAACCACTATATGGTAGGCAAATATATATATGGTTTAACCTGGAAGACCAGCTTTTTTAACCACTTTGACCACCAAACACCAGCTTAATTTGAAACATCTACCAAAAACTGGTCTTGAGTTGAATGTTTCAGTACAAAAGTTCTAAAAAAAATATAGAACATTTACATAATTCATATAAAATATTTTTTTTTTAATTTAAGAATAAATCAGACCCCTAGCCTCACCCTTTTTGCTGCTGTACAAAAACATTTCCCTCTGTACAATATTGAAAATCCATTTTAAGATTGTGGTTTTGATTGTGCTCTCCTCTTCTCTCTTCTTCTTTTTTATTCTCTCTGCATCTCTTACATTCTTTCCGATTCCAGATTTGAATGAATGTGGTCTGAAGCCGCGGCCGTGCGAGCACCGCTGCATGAACACGTTTGGCAGCTACATGTGTTACTGTCTGAATGGATATATGCTGATGTCTGACGGCTCCTGTTCAAGTGAGTTCCGACTTACTGGGTATTATGGGCAAGCTCCAGTAGATCCAGTGCAAATTGATTGGTAGTAATATTTTATTATTTGTTAAGGACCTATATTTGTGTCATTGCTCAGCTCAACATCTATTAATCAGGGTAAACTAATTACAGAGGTTGGCTATGTTAGACTTGTGCCTTCAGTGCAAATTGGGATATTAGGTTTTATTACATATTAGCCATGTAGCCTCCTTGCTCAAGTGTTAATTAATGGCTTATATTATCCTATGATTACATGGTAGTATAATAGTGTGTGTGTGTGTGTGTGTAGACTCCAGGACGTGTGCTCTGGCTCACTGTCAGTACGGTTGTGAGGAGGTTCAGGGGGAGATCCGCTGTCTCTGTCCCTCTGCTGGTCTGCAGCTCAGTCCGGATGGGAAAACCTGTGTGGGTGAGTCCAAAACCAGTAACCACAGCAACGCTCAGATCATCTGTTACCATGACAACTCATTATCTTACCTGGCAACACAGCTTTGTAAATAGAAAATTAGAAATGGTCCAAATTGTCCTGGATTTACATATAATTATTTTTCTTCTCCTATAAATTTGCTATTTCAGGCAGTGTATTGATAACCATAGCCATGTTTGTGTAATAGCTTTTTAAAAAAAATGCTCATAAAATACATTTGAAAATACACCTATATTTCACAAAACATTTCTTACATTAGGATGATGTAAGAAAGTAGTTTTGCTAAAGCCAAAACACAAAAAAGAGTGATGGAAAAGTGTTTAAAACTTAAATATTTAATGCTTTAGTGTTTAAAACTAAAAAAATATAATAACGACTGACCCTGTGGATGGTCCAATCATGACACACTGGGTTGTATGATTTTAGATATTTCAGATCATTTGCATACTGGGATTGTCATTCTCCCCAGGCTAATTTAGATAAAACTTTAGATCATATTCAATAAAAAAACATCAATTTTTCAAAAATGTGCTATTTAGACAGAATAGTTTATTCAGTACATTTAATTTAGTAAGTTTTCAGTAAACATTTTAGCAGCTGATTTCCTTAAATCAACTTATCCCGGTGTACAGTGTGTATTAATAATCGTGTTATTGTGATTTTTTTTTTTTGTCTTGTGATGGAGCTTTCAGTAATTTGTCAGTAGTTTGACATATTGATTAGATTTAAAATGAAAGAAAATTAAAATTGTAAGGATCTTTACTATTCGCACTATAATCTCATAAATACTATACCCCAGTTATAATCTGTTTTTTATTTTTTGTTGTTGTTGTTAGATATTGATGAGTGTGTGACGGGAAAGAACCAGTGTCCGTATAACCGGCAGTGTGTAAACACCTTCGGGAGCTACTACTGCAAGTGCCAGAAGGGGTTCGATCTGAAGTACATTAACGGGAAATACGACTGTGTGGGTAAGAAGAGCTGCAGTGTTCTGTGTGTTTTAGTGATCTAGTATCTGTATTCCATCACTTCACTCACCTGAGCCTGTTTAACTTTATATTTCAGACATTAACGAGTGCGTCACCAGCACGCATAAATGCAGCCACCATGCAGAATGTATAAACACACAGGGATCCTACAAGTGCAAGTGTAAGCAGGGCTTCCGCGGCAGTGGATTCGACTGTTCAGGTAATAAAAAACCCATTCTGGACAAATTCTGAAGAGTGAGGACTGTTACACTGTAGAGTATATGGTATATAAAGGAATGTTAATACAAAATATATATATAATATTAACAGAAAAAAGGATGTACATGTAAATGTACACAAAACAGCAACTTTTCAGAAAGGAGATAAAACTTTCTTAACTGAGTTAATGTAAAAAAAATAGTTTATTTCAGGTCATTCTGTAGAATTTGTATTGGTCCATACATAAAGAAATGTTGACACAATGTAAAGGACAGTTTGTTTGTATGTGATTATGCAGCTTGCCATTAGCTGCTGGAGCCCTGAGAGAGCACAATAGTCCTTGCTCTCTCTCTCTGGGTGGGTACAGTAGATGGTGCTCTCTCTCTCCCCTCATCACTCCTAGGGTGATGTGGATCAGCACAAGGCTGCGTCTGTGAGCTGATGTATCAGAACCACAGAGTCGCTGCGCTTTCCTCCGAGAGTTAGCGCTGTGATGCTACTCGGCAATGCTACAGCATCAGCAGCAGTTCAAAAAGAGGCGAAGTCTGACTTTACATGTGTCGTTGGAGGCGTGTGCTAGTCTTCACTAATCACTAGTGATAGATAGGGTCCTAATGAGTGGGTTGGGTAATTGGCAGAGTAAGATTTGGGAAGAAAATTGGGAACTTTTTGTTTATAAATTATTAAAAACTGTCAAAAATGAAGATTAATAAGTAATATTGGCATTAATAATACACAGATTATGCTGTACTGAACAGAACATCCCTCTGAGTTTCTGTCCCTCATCTAAAGGGGGTGGAGCCTCTATTGTCCCTCACTGTGGATGTTATATATATATATATTTTATAAAGGGACACGGTGAGCATCAGCTGCCAAAAGCCGTTTCCTGTTTTCCGGCCTCCTGAACTCCACAGATGTGAAGGGAAAGGGAGAGGTCTGAGATGGGAATCCCACCTGTGTAAATATCTGCTTTTGTACCGAGCCGGCGATGGACGTTCCAGGGGAGCGCTGTGTTATCTGTCCGCTCACAGAGACTCAGTCCCAGTTCTCCCAGTATGATTCTGTCAGTGGAGACTGGGATCTGTGTGTGAATGAAGACTGTTTCTGTGTTTCCTGTAGCAAAGCCCTTTTATCGCAGCTCCTGGGAATCGGACAAAGGAAGTGCAGATGAGATTTTTAATGGTGAGGCGGCTCCGAGACTCCAGCCTGACTGCTGCTTCAAAAAAAAAGCCCCAGTTTTTCTTTTTCATGCACGGCAAAAAATACATATATTTATATATGCAGAGTGAAATCATCTTAAATCTGTCAGAATATCTAATATTTCGCCGATGTAGATGTAAGAATATTGTACGAATATTCATATCCATATCTCAGCCTAAATCTAGACCTTTTAACTTAAGACAAGCATATCTTATTCTGTTAATTAGCTTTTTTGCTAAAAGAAAATGCAAGATTATTATTTTTACGTTTTTTATTGAAATTCTGACACCTATATATAGAATATACATGTTATCTGTACAGAGCATTATTTAAATATACAGCTCTGGAAAAAAAGTTCAGACATCAATATTTGGTGGAATAACCCTGGTTTTAAATGCATGTTCTCCTCCACCAGTCTTACACACTGCTTTTGGATAACTTTATGCTGCTTTACTCCTGGTGCAAAAATTCAAGCAATGAAATTTTAATTATATTATATTATATTCCCAAGACTATATGAAATATTTGATATACTGAACTGGTTTAAAATGATTTCACTTACTGAAATATATCGTGCATTATAGATATTAACCCCACATTCTAGCAAGACAGAGCCCGAGTCGCAGTGAGGAGCTACTGGTTTGTACTGTTGAGCCGAGCTTTTCTGAGTAACAGCTTGCTGTTTAGTATGTGCTTCAGCTAAAGCTAGTGTCCTGGCCTGTGGCAGCATGAAACCACACACTGCTTCCTTACACACTGCATCGCCATACCTCATCGCTCCATCATTATTATTACATTTGCATGATATAAAGCAAGATAGTTGCTGGCTTTACAATGAGCATCTACCTGTAGCATGGAGATCATAAGCAAGTTGCACCAGCCGACCACAAGTCTGATTGTAGCCTAGTTTAACCACACCTGTTGCAACAAATGTTTTCACTACTGCCCTCTTAAGGTGTTACAGCACCTTGAAAAACAAATGTTACTCACTACTATCCTCTATAGGTGCTACAGCGCCTGAAAACAGGTTTTACTCAGTACTGCCCTCTAAAGGTGTTACATCACCTTAAAAAACAAGCGTTACTCACTACCGGCCTCTATAGGTGTTACAGTACCTGTTACAACAAATGTTACTCACTACTGCCTTCTAAAGGTGTTACTGCACCTGAAAAAAAAACAAGTGTTACTCACTACTGCCCTCTTAAGGTGTTACAGCACCTGAAAAAAAACAAGTGTTACTCACTACTGCCCTCTTAAGGTGTTACAGCACCTGAAAAAAACAAGTGTTACTCACTACTGCCCTCTAAAAATGTTACATCACCTGGAAAAACAAGTGCTACTCAATACTGGCCTCTAAAGGTGTTACAGCACCTGTTACAATAAACGTTTTTTTTTTCACTACTGCCTTCTTAAGGTGTTACATCACCTGGAAAAACAAGTGTTACTCAGTACTGCCCTTAATAGGTGCAACCTGTCAGATATTTTGAATAATCCCGATTACTAAAATACAATGCTTTAGGGATGCCTGACTCTGACTAAAGATAGTGAGAACTTCTGTACTCTTCATCTTCTGTGGATCTAATTTTCTGTACTCGTCCTGCAGCTATTCCAGACTCACCCTCCAGGCCTCGCATTCTCGGCGGCAGGTTTGATAACACCATCCCAGAACCCAAAGTGACCCAGGCTCCTCGGCTCCACCTGCAGCCCTTCGACTACGATGGTGAAGTCTACATCGGATCTCCGGCAGAAAACGCTCCAGCGTTCCCAACTGAGAACGAGGAGGAGGAGGAGGAGGAGGAGGAAGAGGAGGAGGGTGAGGGCGAGAACGATGGAAACCGAGTGGAGGGTGAGAAGCTGAACACCAGAGGAGATGTGTTCTGTGAGTGATCTGTGATGCTTACTGACAAAGTTCTGTAGTAGTTTTAGGCTGCATTTACACCTGAGCCCTTGTATCTGGATCGTATCCTGACACAATTTGATTGCTGCACAGAAAGGAATATGCAAATATGCTCATTATGCATGTATCACAGCGTGTAAAATTCAAATTTTAAGGAATATGTTGCTGCCTTGAAATTAGCAATATGCATTTTTCCAAAGTCAACAGTAGCTGCCGACTAGAAAACAACTTTTTATGCTGATTAACTCAACAGTAAAATAATGCATGGATCGAAGTTTTGGTTTGCTTGTTGATGCAATGATTGATGCAATGCTTTTTCACATTTTCACATGACTTGGCTGTATTCAGATATAAACCTGATACTCAGACTGCACAAAAAAGTGACCAGCTGTAGACAAGGTCTAAAAACTCTAAAAGCTCTAAAAGTTATGTACACTCTATTGCAAAAAAGCACATCCTGTTCTTTATACATGTGGTTAAATATGATGTCAGCCCACTCTTTACAGCAGTTACAGCTTCCGTTCTTCTGGTGTGGCTTTCCACAAGGTTTAGGGGTGTGTTTATGAGAATTTTGACCATTCTTCCAGAGGTATATATGTGTGGTCAGATACTAATGTTGGACGAGAAGGTCTGGCCTCCAATCTTCTCTTTAATTCATCCCATGGGTTTTCTATCAGGTTGAGGTCAGGTCACCCATGTCTTTAGGGACCTTGCTTTGTGCAGCAATGTTAGAACCAAAAAAAAAGCAGTCGCCAAACTGCTCCTTCAAAGTTGGCGGCATTAAATTGTCCAAAATCTCTTAGTTTGCTGAAACATTCAGTACTAAGGCACATATCAATGCTTTGCATTGCATTTGATAATTTGATAACCTATAGTTTGGAGGTCTGTAGAGATTGAGCCTGCAGAAAATTGGTGATTTGTGCGCACTATATGCCTTTTTAAAAATACTTTCTGCAATAAAGTGTATTATAATATATGTACCACAGTACAGTGGGCTTCTTCAGAGTGTTCTCTAATGGAGAACGTCCATATCCGTGAGGAGAGATGTCTGAGAGCTGAAACCCGACCTCGGCAGCTGCATTTATCTGCAGGATCTGATGATTTACTGCAGTCTGAGCTCCAGCAGGGATAAAGCTGTCTAGTATATTTGGAGTCGTTCTCAGGCCTGCTAACTGTTCTGAGGCCTGCAGGGCGGCAGGGTTAGCTTCCAGAACATTGTTAAATAGGTAAGAGGTCACCTGGGGTCTGTAGTGTCTTGTCAGCACATCATGTGAGAGTAGGACAGAGTAGCACAGGGTCAGGAAATACATTTACCATAATTACATTAGCGGCTAATGTTTTAGCACTATTCATGGTGCTATCATGCCAATTATTATGCCCTCTCATACAGGTATGACACAATGCTCTTCATTAAAATGAGATTAAATATTTCTTTGGGGTTGAATTTGAGCAGGCAAGATAGCAGAAAATAATGGGATTGATTTAATACATAAATTATTAACTATACAAAATAATATGCAATTAATTGCAATGTATGTTGGAAAGGCACAAAATAATGCAATTAATTATAATTAATTATATTACGTAATATATGACGTAAAGTAATATGAACCTTGTGAAGATGAATAGATCAATACTATTCATAATTAACAAGTTATAAATGATTAACTTAATATTTTATAATTATCAAATATTGCAATTGATTGTGATGAATTGCACCAAATCACTAGATCATGACTATTTGAATAAGCACTCAAAATAATGGAATTAATAATCATTAACTAAGCAAAATAGAACATTAAAATTGTGATTGCTCATTATTCACTACATTTAATACTCTAGTTACTTGCTTACAAGTAAAAACATAAAATAATGTATTTTTGTATAAAGACGATTGAGATTAATTACACAAAATTATATGATTAATCAACTTAACTGTCCAGAAAATGGGGTTAATCGTGATTGGTTATTTTATCAACCATACTGATTATATAATCATAATGTTTTTTTTGTTTTTTTTTTACAGATACAATCCTACGTTATAGTGTTTTCCTGGTTTATATAGAGTGAACAGTGTGTGTTTCCTCCTCCTGGTTTTAGGAAACTCTACCCTGTCCTTGTTGAACTGCATGTTAAGGCAAGCCGAGGCTGCAGAGAGAAAAGGGCCTGAGTTTGAGTTTTTGGGGGTCGAGTTCTGAAACTTGGCTTTAGAGAGGGAGGGATGGGAAAGCCGAGGGGCGGCTGAGGTGATCAGTCAACCTGTCAACCTTTAAACATCTCCTTTTGTGCTACAGGACAATTACACACAAACTTTCTGGCCTTTTAAAGTGATACTTAAATGCAAGATGTAGTAAATCAAGACATTGGGCTCTATCGTTGTACACTCTACAAAAGGCACGTCGCAATGCTTGTTGTTATCTTACATCTCAGTGGGAAATACAGGTGCGCCACTGATTGATTAAAACCCTGACAACAGTCAACAGTCAGCTGTGCAATCCTATAGCCATCCTTAGCCAATTGGATGTTAGCATTTTAGCCACAGTGCTGTATAGGTAGTGGTAGGGAATTTGACAATATTTTTTTTGTGTGTGTCGTAAAATATTTTTGCATCGTATTGACAATACACTGTACTTCTTAAAGCATATTTATTTACAGAGAGCATAATTAGTACAGCTAAATAAGAAGAACTACAGTATATTTTAAATACTGTACTTAGCATGGGGAAAATATTTGAGGAGTGCTTTTATAGATCTGTTACTATTGATGCATGTTGAATGTGATCAAATGTATTGCGATAAATATCATTTATCATGAAAATGTCTTTAAATAATGTTATAATACTTTTATATTTTTAGCATATTTTATATTATATATCCTTATAGCTCCAGTGTTAAAACAAAAGAGGCAAACATCAGACTCCAGACATGTTCTTGGCTGTGTGTGGAGCTCATGCCTGTGAGACGCTCCATCTCCTACAGAGGTTCAGGGTCTTTGTCTTGGAACCCAAATCGGTCTCCTTGAGCAAGAGGAGACAGGTCTGAGAAATCCGTCAGCCGCAGGGGGAAATTCCACTCCTAGAGTAAAAAAAGCCCCCCTCCTCACTCCCCACCGGTGGAGGAAAGCAGCCATGCAGCAATCTTTTATTACGCCCTGCAGAACAGCTGTTGAGCAGCAGCTCTGTCATCAGCACTCAAATCCACGACTAACAAAAGCCCCGTCTCCAGAGCTGCTGCTCTCAGATACACCTGGTTCTGCAGGAGAACAGACGGAGCTGATTCTCAGGTGTCCTGCAGGTGAAATGAGAGGGAAGGGGAAGCTGACAGACGGGCAAGTAGACACTCGCACTCCTACAGCCCTGCTGTGGAAATATTTGCAGAGTAATCAGGGGTATTTCCTTTGGAGCATCGCTCAGATACCTTTCACTCCACAGCTTTTGAGTACCATGTTGTCAGAGAGTGCTGGGGGGAGGTTTATTCCAAATATTAAAATTATTTCAGTATTACTTAATATATACAGCTCTGGAAAATTATAAGCATTGTAAAAGCACTGCCTTTTTTTGGTAAAATTGAAAGATTTTAAGTGCTCTTGTGCCAACACCCCGGTTGCAGAGTATAATATAGGAAACCACATTAGGCCCAGTTTAGATATTCCTAAACTGCTCTAGTTTCCATAGTACCATGCAAATGCAGTTGAGCTTGGCATGCTTCTAACTGTATAACATTTTAATTAAATGTTCTTTAAATGTTTTTTTGTGTTTTTCAGTCCCTGATGAGCCTCTCTTTAGTCCGGCCCCAGAGTTTCTGGAGATCCACGCGGCTCCTCTACGGGAACGTAAGCTGTTTTTTGCTTTTTGCTTTGTTGTTCTTTTCAATTATGTCTTTTTTTAATCTAGTGAGTGTATTGCTGCATGTACTCAAAATGTTCCAAATGTAAAACTTATATATTATATAGATGATATATGATGATAGATGATCACCTTTTCATCTACTCTTTCTTTGTTATTTATTCACTGTTACTCTTTGTGTCACACCCTGTCATAATCATATCTCCTCTGACCTTATCTTATCTTAGCTGCACTAGATTTATATATTTTTTCCTTTTTTATATTTTTTCGTTTTTTTTATATATATATATATGTATATATATATATATACATATATATATATATATATATATATATTTCCTTCTGTGCTGCTGTAACATAGCAAATTTCCCCATTGTGGGATTAATAAAGGATCTTATCTTATCTTATCTTATCTTAAAATGCTTAAAACGCTTAAAATCGATCACTCTGTGTGTAAAACATCTATATAATATATTTTCAAATGTGAATTATTGAAATAAAGCAACTTTTCAATGATATTCTAATATGTTTTGAGATGCACTAGTACAGTATAAACAGTATATATTCCTGAACAGGATCCCTGACTGATTGTAATTTTGATTCGGGAGCCTGTGAGTGGGTGCAGGATAAGAATGAGGATCTGGACTGGAGCGTCCACTACCACGAAAACGGTACCGTTACCATACAGCCATCAGAAAATTACAGACCTGTGTTACAAATTTCCCCAAACAGGCATCACATATATATATGTGTGTGTTTTGAATCTTTAGGACTGCAGTACTACATGGCCCTCAGTGGGCTTGTGGGTAATAGAAGGGAGAAGGCCAGGCTGAGGCTGCTGCTCTCTGATGTCAGCCAGCAGGGGGCGTTCTGCCTGAAGTTCAGCTTCAGGATGGAGGGTCCGCGGGTGGGGTCTCTGCGGGTGATGCTGGATCACAGTGACCGCTCTGTGTGGGAGAAAACACACAGCCGTAACGGAGGCTGGCAGAGCGACAGCATCACCATCAGCTGGACCAACAGAGCACCTGAATCAGTGAGCTACCCCTTACTCAGAGCTACATTAACCTTATAGCTACGTTAGTCTTATAGCTAAATGATACATAGTGTTGATCTTTAATGTTGCACCACAATAAAAGAAAAAAAACAACAACTATGATGTAGTTGCAGCATATAAATGCATTTATTTATATTTTATGATATTTCAGTAATTCAGTAAATAAATAGTGTATAAAAATATAGGATATAAAGGATTTGTTCACTATTTATTTACTGAATTGCTGAAATATCATAAAATAGAAATAAATGCATTTATTTTCAGCATGTGCTATTCAGGAAATAAACAGTAATTTTGTATTTTAGGAAAGGGATTTATTTACACTCACTTTATTCTGTTTGCTGACATCTAGTGGTTATATGCTGCAACTACATCATAGTTGATTTTGTTTTTCTTTTATTGTGGTGCAACATTAAAGATCTTTAATCTAAATCATGTTAAATGTTTCATCGTTGTCCAATGAAAAAAAAAAAAACAAGTATCTCTATTTTTGTCTATTTTTATTTTACCACATAATTTGAGAAGATAAACTGTATCTTACACTGTGTGTAAAATGTCTTGATGAATGGACCAATAGAAAGACTTAAAAATGACCTGAAATAAACTCTTTTCATATTGACCTTCATTAAAAGTTTAGAAGTTTTTTCCCTCTCTTCTGAAAAGTTGCTGTTTTGAGACACTTGTTTTTTATTGAACAGCGAAGATATGTTAATACATACTTCACAGACTAATATATTTAACTAAAATAATGATTGTACCCCTGTTCTAAATGTTTTTTCAGTTTTTCTTTTTCTAAACTGTATCTTTTAGATATTAGTATTTAAATTATTAGATAACAACAGGAAGATACTCATAAATAAATAAAATATATTGTACCTATTTAGTACATATTTCTAGATATCCGTCTCTCTTAATATTTAATTGTCACTTTGCAAATATAACAATGTTATTATATTATACGATTTGAGATGCTCTGTTCATCGTTCTAAACACATCAAATATTTTTACAGTTTTAATCTTTTAATTAATTCTTATCACATCATCTCATAAAAGAAAGGTTAACAATACACATGTATTAGAATAATTTATACATATAATATTATACTGCCACCAAGCTGCTTCTAGATTAATTTCAGGCTTTAACTGCATTTTATTATTATTATTTTCTTTAAAACAGTCTGAACCTGACGGGTGTGTTTTTATTTCGCTCCAGATTGTGTTTGAGGGAGTGCGTGGGAAGCTGGTTGCTGGAGAAATTGGACTGGACAACGTGGTTCTGATCTCAGGGAGCTGCCAGGATGATGAAGCTGTTGTGTTTTAGAGGAGAGAAGATCAGCGATGGTGTTAAAGACCCTCAGATCAGCCAGAGACAGAAACACACAGGATCTCAGTGTACTGAACAGGACAATATCACTGCTGTAGTCTGTGATAATGGTGCTTATTTGTGTGTTTTTGGTGCATTTTTACCTTTTTTTTAACTAAAATGTAAAACAACTAATGATCTAATATCATGAGTTTAATTTAAAATGTGTGCACTCCTGTTTAAAGTGTAAAGTATGTAAACCTCTAAAGTCCCCTAGAGGAATATTTTGGCCATTTTAGAAACTATTTCTATTTGCTTACTGGAAAAAATGTGTGTTTTAATCTTTGCACAGGCTCTCTGCTAAATGCCTTTAAATAAATGGATGTTGAGTATTAAAAATTGAGGATTAAACATATTTACACTTACAGTATCAACAATAAACTATACAAAATGTAGTTTTTGGGTGCCAAAATAGCCAAAAAGCTTTTTGCTGTTGCTTAATGTTCAAACACACTGAAGTAGCAGAGGTCCTAAAAAAGTTGGCCACAGTTTGCTGTGATAAATTATGATTAATCTGCATCGTAATTCTGACTATTAAACTTTATTATTCTTCCTAAACATTAAACAAGATAAGGCTTAACTGTTTGTACCATTTAAAGCTGTAAAATTTTTATTGCTGTAAATTTTGCTTTAAAATAAAACCCCTTTTTTAAAAAGCTGTGATGTGTGTTTGCAATGGGTTGCATAGATATTTTTAATAAAATGCAGCAGGCACTGCAGTGCTGAATCAAGTCCACGACACAGATTCTAAGCTTTTGTGCCACAGGCAATTTACTACTGTTTAAGTCAATATGATAAATCATGTATATATCCAGGTATGAGACTACTAGTGTGTCCTATAACATTTGTAACATTTATTAACAGCAGTTTTTTCCAGTTATTTATATATATATATATATATATATATATATATACCATATACTTAGTGGAGAATGATATGATTTAAAATTATTCATAAAGTACAGGTCTTATTTTCCCTCCACTTAATGCAGTGAATGTGGTATTTTATTGTGGTACATTTATGGCATCAGAGAAAGCTGAACTTAAGTTTTTCAAATGAAATAATGGCATCAACTTAAAAAAAAGAAGGAATGATAAGTATTAATTCCATTTCTTTTATCTGTCTAAACACTTTGTGCATAGTGACATAAAAAAACAGTAAATAGTAAATATTTTTCTATTTTCTATATACACCTGTTCTACACATTTTTTGAAAGTTTAAATTATCATTATTACTGTATCGTCGCGTTCTTGGCCAGAGTCTAAAACGAGTTTCTGTCAATGTAATAAGTCAATAAGTCTTCCTAAAATTAATAAAATTTAAAAGAAGTTTTAAACTAATCAAAGGCTTATTAAAACTGATAAGCGCATTATATAATGCAGATAACAAAGAAAATAAAAAAAATCATGTTTTACAGCAGGCTAATTGACAGATTCAGAGTATTTCATACGTCTGTAATGTCTGTACTAAAAGTTAAAACTAATGTTTTATGTAATATATGCGGAAAATAAAAAAATATCCACTGTACATTTAAAAATATATATTATTTTAGTTATTTTAATCTAATCACCTTCCTCCTCGCTTGGGTTTTTTTACTCATGGTCACATGATTGTGGTCATGTGACGCAGCAGCGTTAGCATTAGCATTAGCATCTGTGTTAGGCTGGTAGTTAGCTCGGAGTTCCGGCGTTTGAGACCCTGTGCGGGTCTTTACAGAACCGGGACAGGACCTCCACACCCCGCTCCCGCACCGGGGGACCGCGAGCACCGCGAGCACCGCTAACAGGTAAGAACTGCCCCGGGCTGCGGGGCAGAGCGGAGAGTACAGCGGCGGAGAGCCGGCTAACGCTGCTGCTGACCGGCCTCCCTGCCGGTGTTCTGCCGAGTTCTTTTACCCTGACAAACCGTGCTACCTTAACTGTAACTGTAACTGTATTTACCTATAAAAATACAAAAGAAGCTCCATATTACAGCATGTTCCCAGTAGAGCAAGTCACTGTAACATAGTAAAGTTATTGCAAGTAGAGTTCATTACAAACTGTTTTTTTTTTATAGTTATTGTGTAGTATTAATATTAATTTCTATTTCCATTTTTGTGCAATGACAGTGAGTCCAGCTTCTGTTGTGCACAAAAAAAACCCTAAAAACAGATTTATTATTATAAAACAAAACACGAGAAATAATGAAATAAAAAAAGTGTAGGTCAGCGCATGCGCACTGCCTTTAGGAAGCACGTATCGACGGGTAGCACAACTCGACAGAACACCCCGGAGCTGCTGGAGAGGGTGGAGAAGGAAAATGGAGAAAGTTGAGTCTGTAACTCAAGTGTTTACAGTCTTTAAATCACTGTTTACAGACTGATTATTCAGCTGTAGTGTATTGTTATTGTTATTTTTTAGACAGTTTGTTGTGTAGCTGGTTTTAATCACATTAGCTCGCTGTGGGTCTGAGTTTTCAGAGTCAGGGTGTGTTTTCTTCTGATCTTATCATTTATTTATCACCTTAAAATACATTTTATTATGTACAGTTATCTAACTAACCTAACACGTTCAGTAAATAATATTAAAGCATCCTTATTTCAATCTCTTTTTAAGCACAGCGCTTTATTTTCTTAGCTTGTCTAGTTTGTGAGCTAAGCTACCCATGAAATTTGGCTAAAGAAACTAGGTTAAATAAGTACAGTACCGGTTATTAATGTGATTAAATGTTATTAGTTTGGACACACCTCTTCTCATTCAGTGTGTTTTTTCCTTTATTTATTATTATTTATTTTTTTTACATTGTAAATTTAATATAAATTACTATATTAAAGCTGTACAGGAACACATACGGAATTATTCTCTAAACAGAAGTACATTGTTTATGCTTTAGATTCTTTTAAAGTGATGATACCCATTATAAAATATTACTCCAGCAAAAGTCCAAGATTATTTGATCTACAAATGTACCTAAGTAAATATACCCATGATTTTTTTTTAATGGCTCTAATGTCTTATGTAACAAGACTTATTTTAGGTCAACATACTCACTTTTGTCACTTTTGGTACATCAGCTCTTACTTGAGTACATTACTATATAAAAATAAATAAAAGTAAATTAAATTACATTAAATTAAATTCAATTTACTTCACGCCCACCGCTGAATTGTGATGTCTGTTTCTTTATACCTGTCACTTTCTGTTTTCCAGGTTCTGAATGATGATTTGCTTAAGGCACTAAAGGTGAGAACACCTGTCTGCTTCCTTACCTTTAACTCTTTTTATCTGAGTGTTCTTCTCAATAATCTTTTTGCTAATTTAGCTAATTCTGATTTATTGTTAAGTTTTGACTATGAAAAGTGCTATATAAAAAATATGATTCTGCAATGATTATTAATGTCTTACTACTGTTAATTAATAATTATGAGACATTATATTGCATATATTGTTATTAAATGTCCCCTTTATTATAAAGTGTTACCAGTAACTGGACTGTACAGCCTATGGAAATCAGTTCTCATGAAGTTTAGTTCAGTTTTCACATTGAACTACAGCTTTTAAAGTGAAAGGTTAAATCAGTTTTCTCACATTCTGCAAGTCTTTCTTTAACTGTTACCTGTAAACATCAGATCAATAAACATCATGATCAGCATCATACCCATAAACATAAGTCAAAGTGTATTTGTCACACACAGAGCCGGTTTCCCAGGAAGGGTTTAAGCCTAGTCTCTAGAGAATATATTTTCCTTTCAATGGAGAATGTCCAGACTAGGTGTAATCACAGTCTGGGAAACCAGCTTATAATGTTATACACAGAACTAGTTGTTAAATAAGATAAAAAACAAATAGAAATAGTTATAATTAGTGCTCAAAAGTAGCTTAAAAGTAAAGAAACGTTTCTTCGCTTATTTGCTGCACTGTGTAATAATATATACACCTTATATATCACTTAAAAAAGATGAGTTTCTTTGATTTTACGAAATTAAAAACCTCTGGAATATAATCAAGAGGAAGATGGATGATCACAAGCCATCAAACCACCAAACTGAACTGCTTGAATTTTTGCACCAGGAGTAAAGCAGCATAAAATTATCCAAAAGCAGTGTGTAAGACTGGTGGAGGAGGAGAACATGATGCCAAGATGTATAAAAAAACTGTGATTAAAGACCAGGGTTATTCCACCAAATATTCGAAGATTTCTGAGCTCTTAAAACTTTATGAATATGAATAAATATATATTTATTTTTCTGAACTCTTTCTTGAATCCTCAGTTCCCAGGTGTCTGAGAGGCAGCAGAGCAGCAGAGATCCACCACCACCACCACCACCATGTCTTCCAAGTCGTCTCTGCTGAAGGTGATCCTGCTGGGCGATGGCGGCGTGGGCAAAAGTTCGCTCATGAATCGCTACGTCACCAACAAATTCGACAGTCACCTTTTCCACACCATTGGCGTGGAGTTCCTCAATAAAGACCTGGAGGTGGACGGGCGCACGGTGACGCTGCAGATTTGGGACACGGCGGGGCAGGAGCGTTTCCGGAGTCTGCGAACGCCGTTCTACCGCGGGTCCGATTGCTGCCTGCTGACGTTTAGCGTCGACGATGGCCAGAGCTTCCGCAACCTGGCCAACTGGAAGAAGGAGTTTGTGTACTACGCCGACGTCAAGGACCCGGACACCTTCCCGTTCGTGGTGCTGGGAAACAAAGTGGACGTTAGCGAGCGGCAGGTGTCTCGAGAGGAGGCGCTGCAGTGGTGCCGCGACAACGGCGACTACGCGTACTACGAGACCAGCGCCAAAGACGCCACCAACGTAAGCGCTGCCTTCGAGGAGGCTGTGCGGAGAGTGCTGGCCACCGAGGACCGAGCCGAGCACCTCATCCCCACAGACACGGTCAACCTGCACAGGAAGCCGCGCACTGGCGCCCCCTGCTGTTGATGTTGATGAAATTAAATGGCGCCTCCTGCTGGAAAATAATAAATTTGCTCCTGCTGTTGACTTAAAAAACACCTCGACTAAACGAAAATAAAAACATAAACTAAACTAACGTGAGGCTGCTGGACAGAACAGAAGAGAAGAGAAGAGAAGAGTCTGAATAGAGTCTCTGAGGCCTCGTTCACTATAGACGTGCACTAAACACTGGGTTCGTACCACTGTAGACTTTTTAAAATGCTTACTCAGCTCAAGACTAGCTCAAGACTCAAGATGTTGGAGCAAAAAAAATAAATAAATGGACATAATCTCTCCTGTGCAGACTTTGATACATTAAGCACTATATATATATTCTAATATCGAGACTTGAGAGTGATGCAATACATTTTTATTTTATGAAAATTTAGCTTCCTGTAACGATTAATAATTATTAACGCAGGGGAAATGCACTTGTCAAACACTGTGGTGGAGTTGTTTCTAATCTATTAACATTTATAGGAGAGAGAGTGTAGAGTGTGCCAAGTGTCGACATGTATCAGTGTATCATGTAGATTTTATGGCTTAAATTAAAATGTTGAGAAAAGCAGAAGTAAAAAAACTAAAGGTAAGCACTTGTTTCTGGAGCGTAATCAAAAGCACTAAAATCTGTCATGGAATTGAAGCAGAATTAATCAATATTGTTGATCTGTGGTGATTTCTGTGTCTTTAAAAAAATAAAACATCACAACTAGGTTTGAACCTAATATTGATCTTTAAGAAAAGTATTGATATATTAAGAAAAGAATTAACACGTATTTAACAGTGAGATATGAAATGTTGCATGTGGTGAGCGGGAAATTAAAGTAGAAATAACAAGGCAGAGCTGAATTTGTGGTTTTCTTGTTTTGTTTTTTTTTCTTCTCATGCATTTTGTGCACACACTGGAATGGTTCCATAAATGCTGAATCAGAATATTGCTAAATATATAAATAAATATAAATAAAGTCCCCAACTTTGAAGTTGCACATTTCTCAGAGCAAATCTGAAAAGATAAATTTTATCTTGATTATACAGAGCAATGCAAATTATCATTCTGTTTAATGAATATTGATTTCTCTGCAAGTATATTTTCCTCAAGAAGCATGAAAACAAGTTTTGCATATCAAAGCATGCATGATTGTTTGACAAAGATGTTGAGGTGGTGAAAATGATGTACAGTGTGTTTATTTCAATGAACTGTTGAATTTAGTATGAGAGCTCAATGCCGTCCTCAAGTTTCGTCGCTATAACAAGTGGAAATCAATGTGGTTCAAGCATTTTATACCTCTTTTTACACAAGTTAAAATAGGTCTATGTTCTATACACAACATGTTCACGAAGTTATAACATAAAATCAATCTCATATTAAGATAAAGATCTCTCAGCTCTATTCTCGCCAGTTTCAGTCCCTTTCATTATGAGCCGTTTAAGGGCTCTGACACTTTTATAAATAAAGCTGTTGCTGGTTACGCCATGTATATGCTGAGCGCTTATCTCACCAGCATATTTTTTTTGCATTTGAAATGTTTATATGAGCAGTCGAGCCTCAAGTGGAGACAGAAATGCATGCAAAAAGTAAGTTTTGCATAATATGCTCCAGACTGATGGACAGAGTTTTTGGTTTATTTTCACACAGGGAAATATGCAAGCACATCTGTGATGCTCCTACTCTGAGGGCTGAATGCAATCAAACCCTCCTCAAAGCAATGATTTTGGAAGAAACACTAGGTGAGCAGGTGTACACTGACAGATTTTTATTAGGTGAATATGATCATACACACAAGCAGTCTGCTGATATTATAATATATTTAGTTAGAATATAAATGCATGTAATTTAATATGACTGTACAGACTGAAAACCACAATTCCTACAATTGACAAAGTGAGAAATGACTGATCACAGGATCTGTAAATACTAAACTCACAAACATAAAATCTGTACAATCACACAATTTTAAAGCAAAAACAAGTGAAAACAGAATAGATCCAGTTTAAGATCAGCTCAGGAGATGTTTCTTCCCCAGAAACTGAACTTTCCTGTCGAACGCCGTGGAGCGGATGGGCGTGTTCACCTCGTAAAAAGGGTTCATCGCAAACTATAAACAGAAAACAGGCAATTAAAGGACTTTTACTTACATTAATGAATTTACTACACAATACACAATCCTATATATTTACCTTGATATATAAATCATAAACGTCGTTGAAGAAGTTCTTGATTCCATCCTCCTGTCGAACATCGTGGAGCATGATGAACCTGATATGTGAACACACTGCTAAGGAAAAGAGCAGAATGTGTAGAATGACTGCAATCAAAATCTCAATCTTGAATTTTTCAATTTTTCCAACATTTTTTGCAAATTTTAAGCCATAAAAATGAAAATGTGAAAAAAATGTTTAATTTTTCCAATTTATATTTAATCTTGTGCATGTGTATGGGGTAAAAGATTGTGCCATGTTATTATATAACATTACATTTGGCAGAGTATGGTCAAGAGTATTGTTATCACAAAAATACCATAAAACATTGTGATATTATTTAAGGGCCATATCGCCCACCACTAGTGGTGATAATTCTGTGCTGAGAGCTTCTCTTCCGTGATAAATAGGGAAATTGGGGTCATTTTATCATAATTAAAGCTAATTTAAGTCTGTCTGAGATTATACTGCTGCAGCATTAATAAACCATTTCCACACAGTCAGGTACGATAAAAAGGATATGACCTGCAGTTACGAACGCAGAGACAATCCACTCGTTAAACTTGTCCACAGTCTTCAGGTACATGCTGTTGGACAGCCACATGTTTTCATCCACCAGGTCCAGGGCTGCGTGAGCAATGAACTGGTTCAGGTGTCGGTGATCATCCTTTAAAAAAGAGAAAGATATAGAGGATATAGAGGACATTTCTTCAGAGCACGTCATCACCTTCTGAACAGTGTGTGATGGATCTTCTTCAGTAAAAGCATGCTAAACTTGGTCTGACATATTTCTCTCTGCTTTTAGGAGACAAGTAGTATGAATATCCCTACAGTACAGCATATAGAATAGTACAGAAATGGAAAAATAATCCATCAATTATGACATCCAGCTCTATAGTATGTCTATTTCACTAACATAATTTTTATTGCAGTATATTTGTGATAATATACTGCCCAGCCCTATATAATAAAACACTGTGGATGCATTATGGTACCTTTGATTCTGTTTTTCCAGAAGGGAGAAACTCCATCTCAAACACAGGGTTGTCGTGATGACCCACCATGACGAAGTAGAAACTCCCCGACATCGTCTACCGTCTGTCCCGGTCTAGGTGATTAGACTGTGAAAGAAGAAATGTCATGATAATACACATTCAGTACTGTTACCTCAACCAATTACATTTGGGTGATGGTGATGTATGGGTTTAGGGGTGGGGCAGGAGGGAGAGATGATTGGATTGTTTTTTTTCCCCCCCTTCTGGATGGGATGCATTCAGGAGCATCATGGATCCCATCAAAACTCATTTTACCTTTGACTACTCTAAAGTATTTCCATATATAATGACCACCAATCTGTTTACTCTTTTTATATATAATATAGTTACATTTTAAATAAAGATATTAACTAGTTAATTAACTACAGTTTAATTTCCAGCCTTAAAACACAGAAGCAGCTTCAGAAGCTTGACTACGTTAAAATTTATTTGCAACTTAGGATGTCTGGAAATATTTATAAAATTGTATAAGGCTTTTTATATGGTTGGAATGTTTCATTACTTCAAATAAACAGACTTTAGCTATTAATGGAAAAAATATGATTTAGGTTTTAATGCCTCTTTAGATATAAAGCCAGTTTTAGTTAAATAATTCAGTGCTAAATAAGAATAAAGCGTCTAACAACACTCAGAGACTCAGACTCAGTAAGATATAAGCACCACTATAATTAATAAAATACGTTATACTGTTTACTCGTTGTAATATAGTTAAATTTAATGAAGATATTATGTAGTTTAACTTCCAGCCCACCTTAAAAAACAGAAGCGGCTCCAGAAGCTCGGCTGAGTCTCCTTAATAAAGAGATTAACTTCCTTTAATCACATCCAGAGGTTTATGAAACATGTGGAGTTAATCCGGGTAGAGATTATTAACTGATAAAGCGAATTATACCGATTATTTTATTTTTATTTTTAATGTTTGTGATATCCCTGTGTGTGTCGGTCGGTTCCTCTGCAGTCATGTGACTGAAACAGCCAATAGGAGGAGAGGGATTGAGTAAAGAGCTCTAACAGAGAGGAGACTTCACACTCTGAGAAAATCTTACCCGGTTAGTTTGACCACCAGAGAGCGCTCCCGAGTGAGTCTAAAATGAATGAGTTCATATGGATCAATAGAGCAAAAAATCAGATAAATATAAATATAAAAGGATTTTTATAGCGAAAAACTTACTTATTTTTTAACAATGAAGAATATCAGATTCTTCAGTACGAATTTTAAAGCTTTCAAATTTTAGTTATAAGCCTTTTAAACTGTAACTAGCATCAGATCACCTCAATCAGTTAACTGAAAAACATTTAAATATAGGTGGTTTTATTAGCTTTTATTTTTATTTTTATTGCAAAATTCCACTTTCTAACGTTCAATGAATATCGTGGCCAAGTAGTGAGACACTATTTTTAATTTGCGTCTTTAGCCGTTTAGCCCTATTCACCCCCATACATTTTGGACTCACTATTTGGGCGCCCTCTAGCGGTCTTCAGTATTTTGGGGATAACAGCGGAAATATAAAGTGGGCAGTCTCTCTATAAAACAGCTCTTGTATTAGGACAGATATACACATTAACCCGGATGTGAACGAGAAAGGCAAAATTAAGCCTTAATAACATTATTTAAAAAAATACTAAATAAAGCCTTAGTAAAGATTATTTAAAAATAAACAATAAAATAAAGCCTTAATAACGTTTATTTTAAAAAGACAAAAAAGTAAAGTGGGCGAAAAGGAATGAAATGAAATGAAAATAAATGAAATAAAACAGCAATAATATTCCTGACACTTACCCACACATTTTTAAGTATATATAAAATAGAATTAAATCTATACACTTTTTAAAATGTATTTATCATGGACAACAACAAAAATAAACTAAAATAAAATTAATTTTAATTAATTATTTCTTCAAAGAAACAACAAAAAAAGACACGTGAACTCGGAAGCAAAACTGTGTGGCGTCTTGCGTTGGATACGGTTGCAATGGGGGCGTCTCAAATGTAGTCCTCGTTCCCTACGTAGTTAGTGAACTCGGCATAGTAGCATATATTAGCACTACGGTAATAAAGTAAGTTATTTATGTAACTGACACAGAAGTATAGTATTTTTAACCATGGTTTACTATATAATAAATACTGTGTAGTAGGTTAGCTAAATAGTGAGCAAACTCATAGAAGGACCTTTGTAATACACATGTAGTTTAGGGCGTAGGGAACATGAGTCGGATTGAGATGGACCCAGCGGTATCCAAACATAGCAGCTGTAGTGACCGTAGTTAAACAGTTACTGGATTTGTGTTTGTTTTCAGTGATATTCGGTTGTTTTAATCGTTATTTTTAGCTTCTTTGGGGGTTCTTAAAATCCAGAATCTACCTAAAATGTGTTCACCAGCTGTTTTTAAGTGGAGTTTAAGTTTTTAGGGTTTAAAGTTCTGGTTTAAAGTAAATTTAATAGATAAATCAGTTAAAAATGTCTGCAGTGAATGAAGAGGGTCTTTCTCCAGAGGAGCTCAGGAAGAGGCTTTACCAGACCTTCAAAAACAAAGGACTTCTGGACACTTTAAAGGTTTTAAACTTTAAACACTAATATCACTAATATTCACTAAACAGCACCACTGTACACTGTGATAATCTAGCTACATTTAACGTTACTATTCTCACAATACAGTGATAACTTTAAAGACTTTTTAGCTTTAACTTAACAAAGAACAGTAATTTAAACATTACATAAAATACTTATAAATATTGAGCACATAATTATATAAATATTTAATGTTTATGAAAAAAAGGTTTTTAATATGTGCTACATTAACAGTGTTTAAAAAAACTAGCAGCACTATCAGCTTTACACGAACTTTTTACACAAAACTATACTTTTGTTAAAGATCACCATCACTTAATTTTTTTTTTTACAAAAAAGTGTATGTTTGTTCTTTTTTTCAGTTCAGTTCTGTTCTTTTTTATGTGTTCAGTGAGAGAAATCGAGCTTGTTTTTGGGTTTAGACAAGTGCATTAAAGTCAGGCTGAATATCTGATGTGGAAATATATACAGAGGACAGCACGCAAGTGATCAAATCTGTTTTATGTTTTTAACAACTGAATATAGATTTTTCCTAAGTTTGGTATCCCATTACTCCAGAATAATCCACTCAAGTTTGTATTAGTAGCTGACATTTTAATTCGGTTCCTGCTGGAACATCTGTTTAAATAAGATTTGTATTGTGCCTCATTGAGAAAACAGTCTATCTGGAAACATTTCTTGTAAATTGCTGTGGGTTGGATGGGTGGAAATGAACTGTGGCAGGCTGAATAGGTGGGACTAAACTGCTCTAAACTGATTAAAATCACAGAAACAGTTTATTTTGCACTTTTACGGTGGTTATCTGATGGTTCTGCAAAAATCCGATTTTCTGATTTCACCTGTTTCTCTTTTTGATTCAGACTCAGCTTCGGAACCAGCTGATCCAGGAGCTGCAGAGTCCGGGTGAACCGGTTCCTCGGGGGCTCTCAGCTAAAGGGGATTCAGTCTCAGTTCTGGCATCCAACAGTCTGGTCATCGATCACCTGCACAGGTGTGGATATGAATACACGCTGTCTGTGTTCTACCCAGAGTGCGGACTGAGCAAAGACAAGGTCAGACCAGTTTCTGTTTAACCCTGATGAGACACTGTAACCCTGTGTTAGTGTATTAGTATATCACAATACCTACATTTAAAACACTGTTATAGTATCAGTGCACGCCAAAACATTTTTACATTTTATTTGTAGGTGTTTTCAACAAGAGATCTTCTTCAGCTTTTAAAGATCAGTCCACAATCACCTCTCTACACGTCTGTGGTAATCACAACTTTATCATTTGGCAACCTGTAATGTAATGGCTTAAGATTATATGTTTAATTCATCTAATATATGTAATTTTTTTTTTTTTTTTTTGCACAGGTGTCAAATGTCCAGAGTGGACAGAAAGGTGAGTGGAGTCTACCTCCGGACATTTTTTAAATACATTTTAATTTTTGGTTTGAATTAAGCTTTTTTTATTCTGTTTTCAGACATGGTAGCTCAAATATTAACAAATATATATTTTTTATATTTGAGTTAAATGTCGTTTGTATTATACTACTGTATTAATAGTTAATGTAAACAAATTCACTGTGATTTTTGAAATGTTTTAAAAATAATTGAATCAAGAACTGAATCAGTTCCTGAAGAATAATATCTGAATTATTGTGAATTTGGAGATTTCTCAGCTCAGTACTCTTTAATCTGTGTTTTATGAAGTAAATGAATAATAAAGATTTTTTTTCTCTGCAGGTCTGTTGATGAATCTTCTCTCTGAGTTGATTGCACACCGCGCTCACCTGCAGCTCAGAGATGCTGATACTCAGACCTCCTCAACACCACCCGACTCCACACAGTCACTCGGTACGGTCATTTTATTCTGTTTACTACCACTGGATTAACCTCCTGAGACCCTAAACCTGACCCATGTCTTGTTTCTGTCTGAACTGGCTGTAGAAACATTTGACTGGGATTCCCACCATCTTTAAATTAGATCACAAAGTCAAACAGCAAAGGGGAGGAATATATTGGAAAATGAACTCCTTGGAAATGCATGAGTTCCAGCTGTTGCTGAACTGGAAATATCTCTGTAATAATCATGCATTTTCACATAATTCATTTTGAAATCTGCTCCTCTATCATAGCTATTCATTCTTGCTCGTTAAATCAAATTATTGTGACTTAATTTCAACGTAGTGGCACAAGTATAAATATATGTCATCTATCGTTACTATCCTAGTCCTGTAGAGCTCATATCTTTCAGCTGGAAAACTGAAATGAACTGCTACCAAGCATGATAATAAAATTAAAGGAGAAATCCGGTGTGAAATGGACATTTGTTGTAGTGAAACATAATAATGAGTATGAACTTTTGTTGCACAGCCCACCTCCATTCACATCCAGCATTCCAAAATACAGCACACTTAAATGCTAGTGATGGGGGCATAGCATAGGTAGCTTATTGTTAAAAACACTATTTACACACAGTAGATTTCTTTGCGTCTATCTCTAGCATTGTAAGCCTGGTGGGAGAAGCCCTGCTTTAGGCAGTGAATAGAGAGTGTGTGTGTAAAAACACTGTGTGTGTGTGTTTTATGGTAAAGTGGAGAAGCTGCAGGTGGTCGATGAGGAGTATGAAGTTCTGAGGCAGAAGGGGAACCGCTGGGCATCGGTGGAAGCGAAGCTCGCTGAGTTCAGGAAGGAGATGGAGGAGCAGGCGCGGGCGGAGCTTAAAGCAAAGGTACTGCATTCATCCGTCACCAGGTGCTGGTTACTGTGTGGTTGATGGGCAGTTGCTTGGTTAAGCAACGGCATAGCAACCACTTGGAACAGCTTAGTATCCATCCCGTACCCTGTAGTACCCTGCAGTAACCGTACACTGTAATGTAGGGCTGCACGATATTGGAATAAAATTACATCGCATTCGTTTTTGTTTTCTGCAATATATGGCAATATTACACAATGCAGGACCTGTGACAGCACCAGCCCCGCCCCACCAACGCGCTGTCTCACAACAGAGATCCAGATTGAGAGCCGAGTCAGAGTTTTAGAGTCAGCTAAGCACTCAAAACCTGAGGAAAACAGCAAAACAACAATAATCAAGCATTTAAATTACCTTTTTTAAAAGGTAAATAAGAGCGTTTGTTTTTCTGGGATTAAAAACGTAAATTCAGCTGTAACTGGAAATATCTGCCCCTCCCCCTCACGCTCCCCCTCGCCCTTTTTTCTCACTCAGAACATTGTGTATCTAATTCTCGTGTCAAGAATTAGTTTTTATTGACTTGGGTGACATCGCACGTCCAACAATGTGACTATTGCGCCTAATGTAATGTAGTGTAGTACAGCTACAGTAGCAGCTCTCCTCATGAGTGTGGTGTGGTGTGGTGTGGTGTGGTTGGTTCTCCAGTTGCAGCACTTCCAGGAGGTGGAGGTGTCCCGGGTGCGGATGGAGGAACAGGAGAGGAGTCGGAGAGAAGTCTCTGAGATCAGACATCGCCTGGAGAAGAACTACGAGCTGAAGGCTGAAGCGCTGATGAGCCGAGAGAAGAATGCTATAGAGCGTCTGCAGAAACAGCAGGAGGTATCAAACTCTTATACACCATATGCACAAAAGTCTTGAGAAACCTGTACATTCAAACATTGTTCTTCTGAAATTAAGGCTATAAAGTTCAGTACTTCATCCTGCGTTTGTTGTATTAACTGTTTGTACAGTTCAGGGAAGACATTGTACCAGATTTTGATTTTGATATTGCTCATATTGATATTGATCATCACTCCTTTATCACAGATGTATTGGATGGGGCACCATCATTGGAGAATCCGCAAAATAAACTGTATTAAATATCCCCCATCACTAATATTAAATGCGATATGGACTTCCTTAAAAGACAAGATCAGACAATCATGACTAGGTGCCGAATTGGACATACTGCTCTAACCCACCCCCACCTCCTGATTGGTGAACAGAGTCCAGCCTGCCAATTCTGTGATACTCTTTAAACTATTAAACACATCATAGTAGACTGCTTTGTACTTTTAACCACTAGAAACAACTTTTATATGGATTCAAGTATAAAAGAAAGAACTGTTTGAAAGGATTCCAGCAGCTAAAATACTTCATTTTCTGGAAGTCCTTAATATGTATATTGATATATATTGATTTAAATCGTTGATGCTTAAGTCACAAACATTATCAATGCCATAAAATAGCCAATATGTTGCTGATATGGCACAAAACATACACAAACACAATTCGACCTTCATAATGTTAAATAGGCATATTATATAGTTAGTACTGCTACGACTGCACTGAGAAATATACACTCTTGACACTGAGTTTCCTTGTTTGGTGTTTACACAAATAGCCAACAAAACCAGGATTTAATTGGAACTAAAGCACAGTCCACAATGAAGCACAGTAAGGTGCATGCATGCCTGAATACAGGTGGAGTGTTTACACTCATCAAAACAAACTGAATTAAACAAAAAAGCGTATTAGAGCCACACAAAACAAGTTCAGTGTAAAAATGTCCCAGCCTGGTTCTTTAGGTGTTTAGGAGTTGTGTTGTGTTGTGTTCAGATAGAGGAGAAGGAGGTGTATGCTCAGCGTCAGGCTCTGCTGAAGGAAATCGAGACCGTCCGCAACAGAGAGGCTGAACTGAGGCTCAGAACAGAGGCCTTTGAGAAGTGAGTACACTATTAAAAAGAGTGGGGAGTTCTTCAGGACATTCAGTGGGGTCTGAATAGAACAATACAAGTTAAATAACTGCTACATTAATAGGTTTCATCAATGGATTTTACGAGACTTTTATATGTACACACGCTTATAGGTACACACAATACTGGTTCTATTCTAGTGGTCTCATCATAAAATCATAATTTTGGTCCTTTTACTGATTTTGTCTTTGCAGTATTTGATGTTCTGTATCTCTTCTGTAGGACCTGTAAACTTCATGAGGAGAAAGTGAAGAGCACGGAGGAGCTCCTGAGGCGGAGGGAGCTCTCTGTAAAGACCCAGGAGGACACATATGACCAAAAGCTCAATAACGAGCTCAAGAAGTGAGATGCTCTGTTTTCTTTTGTAATGTTTTGTGTAGAACCACAAACTTTACTGCAGAACATGTGAAGAACCCTTTTTACTGTGTATTTTTATAAATGCACTTAATTTGTGAAAGTAAAGCGGGAAAAATCATTGTAAACAAATTTTTCAGCTTCTTGTAGCAACTCCAGGAAGGTCAGAAAAGTCTCAAACAGTAAAAATAGCCAAATCAGAGAAATGGATTTAGAAACTGAAGTGCTCTCTTCAGGGTTTTCAGATTGCTAAATTCAATCAAATCCTTTTCACAGCAATGATCCAACATCATCCAACACCAGTACCAGGTTTTCCTAAGTTCCTGAGTTTTGCGTTAAAGTTGTATCAGGTCATTCTGTTTGTTCTGTTTCTTATCCGTTCAGCAGATGGCGCTGTTTTCTAACTCTGTATTAAAGCTCTGATGAAATGTAGGTTTTAATTCTGATGAGTCCTCCTGCTGAAGCCTCTCTAATAAATAATACAGAGAGGAAAAGCCTGAAAATGCTTACATGCTGTTTGTGATGCTGGATCTGTGGAGATCCACAGTTTTCAGCAAGTTTTGGCTTCTCTTTTTAAATAACATGTTTTATTTATTAGATTATAAATAAATAAACAGTGCAGTAGAGATAAACACTGTTTATGTTACAAAGTGTTTTGTTGTATCTTCAATCCCAGAAACTAAACTGCACAAAAACCAACAGCATTTTAGCAGTTTAGCCCCACCGACATTCAGCCTACAGCAGTTTAACCCCACCCACATTCAGCCTACAGCAGTTTAGCCCCACCGACATTCAGCCTACAGCAGTTTAGCTCCACCCACATTCAGTCTACAGCAGTTTATAACCCCACCCATTCAGCCTACAGCAATTTAGCCCCCCTACAGCAGTTTAGCTCCACCCATATTCAGTCTACTGCTATTTAGCCCCTCCCACATCCAGCCTACAGCAGTTTAGCTCCACCCACATTCAGTCTACAGCAGTTTATAACCCCACCCATTCAGCCTACAGCAATTTAGCCCCCCTACAGCAATTTAGCTCCACCCATATTCAGTCTACTGCTATTTAGCCCCACCCACATTCCGCCTACAGCAGTTAAGCTCCACCCATTAAGTGGATGCTTTGTTATTTCAGAGTCCAGTTGGAGTTTAAGGAGGACTACGCCAGGAGGAACGAAGCATTTATCGAAAATGAAAGGAGAAATAAAGGTGTGAGGAGAATTTTTGATTAATGATTTAAATTTCAATGTTTGGCAACATAATGATCTTTCTTTCTCTCTTTCTCTTTCCTTCAGAGGAGACCGCGAGGCTCCATAAAGAAGCCACCATCCTTGACACAAAGATGGAGGAACACGAACGAGCGTTGCGTGAACTGAAGCGTGTGCAGGTACAGCATGTCCCACCATACACAGATACTTAATAGACCACTCACACTTTCTTCATTCTGTCACCTATAATCACATGGTATGCCTATAGGGGTGTATTAAATATCAGTATATCACAGTATTAGTTTTTAATTATTAGTTTTCCAGGCCTATAGGGTGAGACAAACTGAGTCTGAGGTTTTCTGCTTGGTGAGGGTGGTCTGGGGGATATCTGGGTAATGTAGTCTTTGTTTTGCAGGTGGAGATGGAGTCGTTGCGAGCACAAGGGGGCGCACTAACCCGTCAGAATGCTCTTCTGCGAGAGCGTCTGGATGGGATGAGTGATTACACGGCTATACGGAGCGAGCGCCTGGAGCTGCAGGCTGAGGTTCATCTGCTGAAGGAACAACTGGAGAAGAAACAGCAGGAGAACCAGAAACTCCGCCAAGGTCAGGAACTCTACACACGGGTACCAGATATCATTCAGTCATCATGCAGTTACAAGTACAGGCAAAAACAACACTGAAAAACAACTTAAAACAGTGTTAAATGTACTAGTTTGATAAACACAGGCAGCAGTGAGTGGAAATACAGAAGAAAATTATCTACATTTTTACAGAAAACTCCCCCTCAGTGCGACTCATGGGCACCGTCGCTCGTGCCCCAGCTTCACTGATCACCCCAGTCAGAGGACAGTGCTCAAAAAAAGGATGGTCTCATGAGATAAAACGTGAGATGTTAAAACTGTACGCATAAACGGTGAAAATACGCTAATTTCTAGGATCGATCTTTGGTTTATATAAATCTAAATTTAAACACACCCCTAATTTCACTGCTGAGGTAATATGTTTACTGAAATTGCACTGCTGAGTTAAATTAATAATTAAAAAAGCACTGCTAAGGTTAATCTGTTATTAAAATTGCACTGCTGAGGTAAATCTACTACTAAACTTTCAGTGAGGCAGAGTGGTCTGAGGAGGGTAAACGGGGACGCGCTAGAGGAGGACCCTTGGGATGTGCTTGGCTTGTGAATGTGGCTCTTTTGGCCGAGTCGCTGTGCCTGCTGGGAACAGGCTGAAAGAGGCTCGGCAGCGGGACAGAGAGAGTGTGTGTGTGTGTGTGTGTGTGTGTGTGTGTGTGTGTGTGGTTGTGGAGGCTCCATCCCAAAGGCCTACACGAACTCCCCTAGACAACATTAATCCCTCTTATGAATCGTAGCTCTTCAGGTTTATCTATGTCACGTCTAAGACTCAAATATTTAATAAATACTCATTCTTTAAAGGCTACGTTCACATTACCTATCTGAAGTCACTCAAATCAGATGTTTTTGCTCAATGTGGCTCAGATCTGTTTTTTTCATGGCTGTGTGAACGTGCCAAATCAGATTTTTTTCAAATCAGATTTGAGTCACTTTCATATGTGGTCCTAAATCAGATACATATCCAATTAACATACATGTGACATGAATGTGAACGGTCACATCGGAAATTATGCGTCTTTTTTATGCTTTTACTCATTAGCATTAGCATTAGCGCTACGTGCTTCTCTCTCGTACCCACACTCTATGTCTTGGTGCAGCTGTGCAGCTATAGCTGCAAAAAAAACAGCAAAAGCAAACCGCCTGTCCTTTTTTTCACCTCCTGGAGCTGAGCATGAACTTCAGAGCAGCTGTTTACTCTCCACTCCAGCAAAAGATGCTCCACATATGAGCTGCTAACTCATCCATTTCCCTTTATAAAGCTACGAGTCTCTCCTCTCTCTAATATGAGGGGTTTTTGTTGTTGGTGAAGAAGGAGGCGTTTATACAGGTATCAATGTGCAGCATGTGAGACGGCATTTCAGGAACAGATTCGTTCACATTACACACAGATACAGATCACTTACATTTACAGTGAATGTGAACCGACAAGATAGACAAATTCGAACTGAGCAAAAAATAGTATAAATCATATAACACAACAAACTACTGCCTGTTTCAGACTTTACTCTGGACTTGCTGTTAGTGTTTACTGTTTGCTACCAAATATAGTGAAGTTGACCAGAGAGAGTTAGAAGAGCCAAGAAAGTTCCTCCAAGAAGCTTCTGTTGCAGCCAAAGAACACTCAAGCTCCATTTAGGACAAATTTACTGAGCTGAATAAAGATCTCAGGTATCTGTGTGTGTGTGTGTGTGTGTGTGTGTGTGTGTGTGTGTAGAGCTGAGTACACCCTCTCACGAGCAGCTGGTCCTGCAGGCTGAGGTCCGGAGGCTGGAGACGGCTCGCAGACTGGACCAGGAGGAGTTCCAAACCCAGAGGGAGGTGTTCCAATCCCAGCTCACGCAGGAGGTCACACACTTCACTCAAGTGCAGTAACTGCACATCCCTGCAACCTACAAAACCATTAATATAATAATCATAAACAAACTAAAACAGAGTATGAGTCAAATATAAGCATGGTGATGTTGTAGTGTGAGCATTGGTGAAGTTTTACTTTACAATTTTAGCTGTGAAACTCCTTTTTAGGGTTCAGAATATTTTTAGGTGGGTCAGACCCTGCTGAGGTAAATATATCTTTAAAATTGCACTGCCAGTAAATGTATTACTAAAATTCATGATTATAATAATACTGCTGAGGTAAATTAATTACTAAAATTAGACTGCTAAGGTTAATGTGTTACTAAACTTTTACTGCTGAAGTAAATTCATGATTAGCATAGCACTGCTGGGGTAAATTAATTGCTAATGTTTCACTTCTGAGTTAAATGTATTACTAAAATTTTACAGCTGAGTTAAATTTATTAGTAATTTTTCACTTCTGAGGTCAATTCATGATTATAATAGCACTACAGAGGTAAATGTATTACTAAAATTCATGATTAGAATAGCACTGCTGAGGTAAATGTATTGCTATTACTTTACTGCTGAGGTAAATGTATTACTACAATTTTACAGCTGAGTTAAATTTATTAGTAATTTTTCACTTCTGAGGTCAATTCATGATTATAATAGCACTACAGAGGTAAATGTATTACTAAAATTTCACTTTGATGTAAATGCTTTACTAAAACTTCACTGCTGAGGTAAATGTATTACTAAACTTTCACTGGTGAGGTAAATGTATTGCTAAAAGTTTACTGCTGAAGTAAATTTATTATTACATTTTCACTTCTCAGGTAAATGTATTACTAAAATGTCACTTCTGAGGTAAATTCATGATTATAATAACACTGCTGAGGTAAATTTATGACTAAAATTAGACTGCTAAGGTAAACGAATTACTAAGTTTCACCTTCGAGGTAAATTCATGATTATTGTAGCACTGCTGAGGTAAATGTATTACTAAACTTTCACTTGTGTGTGTGTGTGCAGGTGGAGCGCTGTGCCCAGCTAAAGGCTCAGTTTCTGGAGTGTGAGGAGAGGACTAAGTGGATGTCGGCAAACGCAGAAGAGATCAAGCAGCAGCTCCGACTCACTCAGCTGGGTAACATACACTCCTGTAGAGCCTCTCTCCTCCAATCAGATTCTCTCCTCAGCTGGTTTTACCAAAGACTGCAGCTTTATATAAAACTGGTGACAGATTCTTAAAAACTACTATACTCTACTCAAATACTTATACTAAATACAATGATTTTTATTATTCAAAATGTGCTGCACTTTATCTAATTAAACAGGATGAATTGCATGAATTGTCTGTAATGAAACGTTCAGTTGGTCAGTGTCATATTGGCCACCTTTACCTGAAGGTAGTATTTTCATTTTATACTGTTTTTCTACAATTACTTTGGCCTAGTTAGAGTTGTAAAACAACTGAAACTATAAATACACTTTATATACCTCTATATACTTCTCATAGGTGAGCCCTATCCATAAACTATCCATAAATTTAACATATAATTATTGTAATTACAGAAATATTAATGATTTATTTTAGGGTATGTCATTACAGATGTAAATGTATTACTTTTATGAGGGGTTGTGGGCCTTAAGTAGTTTTAAAATGATGCTTTTAAGAAGTTTGAGAGTTTATGCTGATAATTTTAGAAAGTTTAGGAAGTGTGAATAGGGATGCACGATGAGATCATTATCATATTGGTATTATCCAATGATTGATTTTGCATCATTGGCTGATGCTCAATATTTTAAACTGATACTTGCTGACGTATTTTTTGTATGCTGTAAAACCATATTTTTCACACTATAAGGTAAACTAGGGCAATATTAGCTAGCGGTTCGTCCAACGTAGCTTGTTTTAGCATGGTAAACGCACAGACTACAGTCTACTGTACTCACCTCTGAACGGTGAAAGAGCTAGCGCTTAGCGGGTAATGCTAATACTGCTGGAGAACTAAACTGAGTGGCTTTACTGCTCCTTACAACCTTTCTGGTAGAATTTATATATGAGGAACACAGGATTATAAGGTGTACTGATGATTTTTGCACCTTATAGTGCAAGAAATACGGTATATTTATTAGTTTTAAAGAAACAATCAGTAGTAAATGCGAGGGAGACCCTACTGTACAGCTAGTTCTGAATGCTTTGGTAAATCCAGTATGTGCTGATTCTGGTGCTCGTAGTGTCTTCTAGGACAATTTGCAAGATAAACACTTGCAAAAAATCTCTTTTCTTTTTTCGGTGGCTGGTTCTTTTGCCTTTCCTTAATACTGAATCTTCCGTTTCCTCTTCCTTTCTTCTTTCCTGTCCTGTTTCCTCTGTGTTTCCTGTTCTGCGGTGTCCTGTGATCGGACCGCAGCTCTGGAGAACGAGGTGCTGAGGAACCCGAAGCCCTCGCTGGTCGACCGCTCTGTTCTCGATCTGAACCCTGATAAAGTGGTGCCTCCTGACGTGTATGTGGACGGCGCTCTGCTGAAGGCCACTGTGGGTTATGATGATGAGGATGAGGATGTGTGTGACCCAGGGCCGACCATCAGGGGACGCAGGCGAGTACCGAGGCCCCGCAGCGGCTCCCTGGAGCCAGAAACGGAGGCGGTGGCCGAAGCCCTGGCACGAATGCGAGAGCTGGAGAAGGAGGCGGAGACGCTGGAGGAGGCGTACCGGAGCTACCAGCAGAGGGCAGTGCGGGCACCGCTCGAACGAAACGCCACCGCGTACATCCGGCCCACCGCCGCGGCTCAGCACAGAGTGACCTTCGACCTGAACGCACCAAATCTGGGCCCGGTGTTCACGGCAAGAGATCTGCACCATAGAGACTTCCCTGAACCGACATCACCCAGTGAGAGAGCGCCCCCTAGAGCACGCTCTCCTCCACCGAGACGCCTGTCCTCCACTCCAGTCTCCGCCTCCAAAACACGAGGACAGAGGACACACACTGACCAGGGTAAACACAAACACACTTACACACTTAAACACTACAAACAAAAAAAAAACATTTCAATATTGTTTGGTACCAATTATTTGATCTTTTTCCATATTCTGCCAAACATAAAAAAAAACTAATATTCAGTGGGGCTCCAAAACCCAGATTTCTTCACACCATCACTACAACATAAATATATTCATTTTATTTACTATAAAAACCTTCTATTTATGGGCAAAGAGAAGTAAATCTACACAATTGTGGGACTATTTTATGTTGCACAATATCATGCAGCATGTATCCCTCCACCATTTTAATTTTAATGTGATTTTAATATTATTTTAAAAACCTTGGGCATCAGACAGTGTATTTATAACCTTTCTTTCTGTGAACAAAAGTGTTTCACACCAAACTGTGATAATTTTATATCCTAAAATTATGCAGAATTTTGGAACCCCCACAATATAAATGATTTAGTTTGCAATTTTATGCTGAGTGTTTTTGTGTCCTGTGTATAGAAGTGCATGTGGAATCCTCCAGAGTGGGCGGGTCAGCAGTAACATTTACAGGTTTGAGCTCAGAGCGGGACGTCTCTCCGATTCCTGCTGCTGAATACTCTCACATCACCCCACCCAGCAGCCCCCAGATGAAGAGCACAGCGCGGGACCACTGCAGGTACACAGCAGCACCTAATCTGTGTGGACCATCTCACTGAACCTGCCTTTATAAAGTGTTAAAATCTGTGCTTTTCTGTTTAAAAGGCTGTTTGGGTGTTTTTAGTAATGCCTGTAATGTTTTTAGCTTCACACACTTTAATCAGATCTGAAGTGTGATCATGTGATCTCTGCTGTTTGTTGACTTGTTGTTTTTTTTTCCTCCAGTCCTCCAAAACTGCAGGAGATCATCTCCAGTTCATCCCAGGAGTCTTCACCCAAACCTGAGAAAATCAGCATTCAGGACCTGACTCAGCCCGTATCAGGTACAGCTCTACAGCATGTACTGTATGATAATGCTCTACCACACAGTTGCTCTACCACACACTCTGTAGCCCATACTATAAGATAGATGCTCTACCACACAGTTGCTATGGCACACAGCCACTATAGCACACACTCTACTGCTCAGAATATAAGATACATGCTCTACCACACACTCACTCTACTTCACAGTCGCTCTACCACACAGTTGCTCTACAGCACGTACTGTATGATACACGCTCTACCACACAGTTGCTCTACCACACAGTTGCTCTACCACACAGTTGCTCTACAGTAGGTACTCTATGATAGGTGCTCTACCACACAGTTGCTCTACCACAAGCTCTATAGCCCATACTATAAGATAGATGCTCTACCACACAGTCGCTCTACCACACAGTTGCTCTACAGCACGTACTGTATGATACACGCTCTACCACACAGTTGCTCTACCACACAGTTGCTCTACAGTAGGTACTCTATAATAGTTGCTCTACCACACAGTTGCTCTACAGTAGGTACTCTATGATAGGTGCTCTACCACACAGTTGCTCTACCACAAGCTCTATAGCCCATACTATAAGATAGATGCTCTACCACACAGTCTCTCTACCACCCAGTCGCTCTACAGCACGTACTGTATGATACACGCTCTACCACACAGTTGCTCTACCACACAGTTGCTCTACCACACAGTTGCTCTACAGTAGGTACTCTATGATAGGTGCTCTACCACACAGTTGCTCTACCACAAGCTCTATAGCCCATACTATAAGATAGATGCTCTACCACACAGTCTCTCTACCACCCAGTCGCTCTACAGCACGTACTGTATGAAACATGCCCTATCACACAGTTGCTCTACAGTAGGTACTCTATGATAGGTGCTCTACCACACAGTTGCTCTACCACAAGCTCTATAGCCCATACTATAAGATAGATGCTCTACCACACAGTCTCTCTACCACCCAGTCGCTCTACAGCACGTACTGTATGATACACGCTCTACCACACAGTTGCTCTACCACACAGTTGCTCTACAGTAGGTACTCTATGATAGATGCTTTACCACACAGTTGCTCTACCACAAGCTCTATAGCCCATACTATAAGATAGATGCTCTACCACACAGTCTCTCTACCACCCAGTCGCTCTACAGCACGTACTGTATGAAACATGCCCTATCACACAGTCACTCTACCACACGTTTTACATCACACACTCTAAAGCACACACAGTCACTCTACCACAAAATCGCTCTACCTCACAGTTGCTCAACCACACACTCTATAGCCCATACTATAAGATACGTGTGTAGCGCTACGACACACTCTATAACACACACTATCAGAGATGCTCTACCACACATTTGATACAGCACACGTTCTAGCACTCAGAGGCACATGCTCTGGTCCAAACACTCTACACCACATACTATAAGTTACTCTCTCTACAACACAGTCGCTCTGTCACACAGGCTCTAAAGTATGTGTTCTGAAGGTAGTGTTGTGAGGCTCAGTCTTTAGATCTCTTCCTCTCAGAACTGCTGTGTTGTATGAATGGCCCTGATCAGGTGCAGGTGAGCTGATGGAGGAAGTGTGTGTTTATACAGTTCTCTCTGCAGATCTTCACTGCAGTTTAGCACAGCTTCAGGATGGACGTGTGACGTCTCCTAACCTGCAGCCCAGCGAGAGAGAGAGGGTCAGCCCCCTGCCCAGCCCCTGGAGAGAGAACACCAGCGGTCAGTGAGAAAAACTCGTATTATATATCAGTATTAACATCATACAGATCAGTATCAGACCACAGACACTACATCAACCTGGATTTTTAAAAAATATAAATATTTTGGCCTCTCATGAGTTGCCTGAGTGAGAATTGTCACTGAAAGTGCAGGTAAATATTTTTGTTTTTCTCAGGTGTGACTCCATCAAACTTGGCCAGTGATGGAGATAAAGTAAAGGAGGAGGAACAAGAGAGGAAACGAAGGGAGCAAGAAGAGGAAGAGGAGCGAAAAAGAAGACAGAAGGACAAAGAGGAGGAGGAACAAGAAAGGAGACAAAGGGAGAGAAAAGAGGAAGAGGAGCAAGAGAAGAGAAAAAGGGAGAGAGAGGAAGAGGAGCGAGATGAGGAAGAGGAGCAAGAGAGGAGACAAAAGGAGCGAGATGAGGAAGAGGAGCGAGACATGAGAGAACTGGAGCAGGAGTTGGTAAATGTGTGTGTTTATTATTATTTAAAGGACCATTAAGGATTAAATTACATCCAAAGACAATTGGATGAATTTGTTTTAGATGATCAGTTTGTCTTTCTGTCTCTTCTCTTTTTTTTCCCTCTCTTTTCTCTCTCTGCAGCAGGCTGTGAGTGAGGGAGGAGTGAGAGGAGAGGGGAGTGAGAGAGGAGGAGTGAGAGGAGAGGGGAGTGAGAGAGGAGGAGTGATGGAGCAGAATATTCCAGCTTTGCAGAACCAGAGTTCTACAGATTCTCTCCAGAGATACATGATGATGGTGATGGAGGGCCAAGAGAAGGAGCAGAGAGAACAGGTACATATATACACACACACATATACACACGTATATACGTCTGCAGTGTATAGGGTCAGAGAAACTGTGTGTTTGGTCTGACGGCTGTGTGATTTGTGTTTTTCAGATTTCTTTAAAAGATGATTCAGTAAATCTGAGCCAGGAGGCGGCAGCTCTGTCTGAGAGCAAAGACGACAGGTGAGCTGTGAGAGAGAGAGAGAGAGAGAGAGAGAGAGAAAATGAGTGTGGATAAAGTGAGTGTGAGAGAGAGAATGTGTGAGAGGGAGTGTGATACTCTTGTAAATGTGTGAGAGTAAGAGAAAGAGAGAGAGATACTGAGTGAGTAAAAGATTGAGAGTGAGTGTGAGTGCGAGAGTGAGACAGTGAGTGAGACAGTGAGTGAGAGAGTGTGAGAGAGAGTGAGTGTGAGAGAGAGAGTGTGAGAGAGAGAGTGTGAGAGAGAGTGAATGTGAGAGAGAGTGAGTGTGAGAGAGAGAGATTGTGAGAGAGGGAGTGAGAATGAGTGTGGATAAAGTGAGTGTGAGAGAGAGTGAGAGACTGAGTGCAAGAGTAAATGTGTGAGTTAGTGAAAGAGAGATAGAGAGAGAGATACTGAGTGAGTAACAGATTGAGAGTGAGTGTGAGTGCGAGAGTGAGAGACTGAGTGAGAGTGAGAATGTGTGTGAGAGTGAGTGTGAAGTGTAGTGTTTTGTGTTTATTTTATATTGTGTTGAATTGCATCACTTTTTGGACACCATAGACACCATGATATTCTGAATACAGTGTCAGAATAACTTTTTTCACACCAAGTTAAAAGGTTTGTGCACATCTGTTTAAACTCCAAAACATTCTCTACAGATACACACATCTTTACATTTTAATACACAATTTCTGTTTAGTAGTTAAATCAGTAAAATGGAAATTTGGTAGAAAATATACAGATAATAGTCATTTTCTTTGTTCCTTGTAGAGGATTTACCATATTATTATTATTATGGTGTGATCCAATTGATCCCATCACAAAACAATTACTTATTATACTTATTTATTTATTTATTTATTTAGCATATTTTGGAAACTACAGTGATTTTCATCAAAACGACTTTCATGTATGATGATTCTGAATGATTCTTCTCTTCATCCTGTAGCATCGCTGCATTCTCCCATGATGAGCCTGATGATGATTTTTGGTGAATGATGAGACATTACTCAACCTATTTTTTTTCTCCATTTGTGTGAAATAGACTGACTGTGTGTGATTTTATATTTATTAGGTGAAGAGTGATCAGTCCTGTTACAGCTTCTGTATTTTAATAAACATGAATTATTATTTTTTTTAATTGGATGGGGTTTGTAACTCATTCGCTCACTCACATTTAGCAGGCAGACTTTTTTTTTTTTGCTTCAAAAAAATGCAAAAGAAAAAAAAAGAAAACAACACATTACAATGCAGTGGATTATTTTTTATTTATTTTATTTTCATAAAAAAGGTTTATCAGCTGTTAAAGAATTTAAAAACCTGCTGAATCCACAGTTGAAATAAGCTCAAAAAAGGATAATATTATTAATATTTTGCATGTGATTAAAAGAGAAAAGTATTAAATGTAGCACTTTTTATCTCCACAGGTAGAGTCCTCCTGCTCTCAGATGAATTTTTATTTTTTTTATAAACAATATTTTGAGATTTCACCACAAACAGCTTCAGCATTTTAACATTTTCAACATTTTCTCTCAATTTTCTTACATAAAAACATGGTCTAATCAGAGGAGAAAGCCGAGCAGCACGGCTTCTCTGTGTCCAAATCTAGGATAAAATTATGCAATGGATGCCATCATAAAATCAATATTTAAAATGAATAATCAATAACGATCAAAAATACAAACTTAATGGAATCCCTCAACATGCATGAAGGACACTATTAGATTACAAAAGCCGAGTTTTATACAAAGGTCATATATCTGAATTAATATAGAGGCTAAAAGTTCTACTAAAACTAATTCTATATTTAAAACAAAACAAAAATCAATAAACAAAACGTTACAATACAGTTAAAAAAGGGAAAAGGGCAAACACTGCCTACTAGAAAAGTCAGTATAAATGACTAAACACTGCCCAGACAGCGACGTCCTTCATGCAATAACCAGTAACATCAACGTCCCCCTGTAAAAAACCTTCAACCAGCTTAAAAATCATCACCTGTCTGTTAAAAACAGAACATACAGAAAAATGAGTTTTAGAATCACTCCTCTCTTTCACACAGAGAACAGAGGTTAACGGTCACGCGTCCTCAGGACCAGCTGTCCCTCCAGAGATAAAGCTTAGTACAGAGAACTGGAAGAAAAGATTCATCTAAAAAATGCTTTTAAAATCTACAAAAATATATCAAATTTTACAAACTAATGCTCTGTAAAATTTCAGGGTGGAAAGGCGATCGCACCATTTCTTTCTCTCTTCTCGACTGAAAAAAAAAATTAAAAGCTGAAAAATAGGGTTTAAAACTAAAAACTTAAAACTAATTTTAAAGCAAAAATGTAAAAAACCCAAAATGTACATTTATTTTTCTTCAGGTCTACAGTGACGAATGGCACAAAACTGTAAAAGTAACCTCAGCAAACTAAATCAGCTCAAATCAGTAGATCCCATTTTTTTTTACATTCTGAATATTTGTTTCAGTTATTTTTGTATCTATTGAAATTGTCAATCTTTGGCAAATTTGAATGAATTTTATCAAAAAATTGACTTGCTTTTCTGCATGTTTTTTTCAGGATTAAATCAATCATTTAAATCACAATTACAGATGATACAAAAATTAAAAAGTTCTGTAGCTTAAAGTTTCAGCTACGTTTAGTGGTTGATGCGGTTTCTTCATGTGGTTGTTGTGGTAAATCTGAGGTAGACGTGGAGGTCTGTGAGGGGGGTGGATGGTTTAAAGTTAAAGTGTAAAGGTCTAACCTAAAAAAAACAGCTTTAGAAAAATCACAGTGGTGCCAAACAGGTCCAGTATTCACTAAAAACAGCTCTGACCAGTCAAACAAGGACACAGACTCTGTGTTAAAAATTACATCTAAAATCTAGTCTAAAAGTTATTACTAAATAATGTTATTTCCTCTTATTTATGACCCCTGTATAATAATGTAGGAATATTTAATATTTCCAGTAAAAGTTTAAAGGGTAAAACAAACTGCAATAAAAACACTTTCAGTGGCTAAAATGTTACTTTTAAAGCTTTTTTAATGGTCAAATTAAAATTAAAATTACAGAGATTTCCTTCGCTTTATGGCTGAAACTTTTTGGTGTGATGATGTTTAGTAGGATAGAGGACTGTAAAGCTTGTCCAGTGATTTCAACTAATTCTGCAATTGGAAAAAAAAGTAACATCTTTGTTTTTTAAGTTTTAGCCACTGAAAGTGTTTAATTGCAGATTGTTTTACTTCTTACACTTTTACTGGAAAAATTTACCAAAAATTTACCCAAAAAAAATGCAAATTTTGAATGCATTTTAAATATTCTTACATTATTATTATTATTATTATTATTATTATTATACAGGGGTCAAAAGTAAGAGAAATAAAGATTTAATTTAGGAATAACTATTAGACTAGGGGTTAGGTATAATATTTGTCACCTTTTACCAAGTCTTATAATTAAAAAATAATATTGAATAGTGATTTTAAATGGAAAAAAATATTTTTTTTCTCCCCATCAGTACCATGTTTGTGTGTTTTGAGTTGTGGGTGTTGAATAGTGCAACATTTCACCAGCAGAACTGGATCATAAAAAAGGGCTACAGTAAGAAAAAGACGCTGAGAAAAAACTTGCATTTTTATGAAAAACAGTGTAAAGAAGTAGAAAAAAGGTCCCTGCAGACGGGTTGGGGGTGAGGGTGATGGGGGTAGGTAGGGGGGTAGGTGGGGGTCAGTGCGGTGGGTGTATTAGTGTGTTAGGAGCAGGGTTAGTCAGTGCGGTGCTGTTGGCAGGTTTTGTTGATGCTCTCTCTCTTTCGTTTTCTCTCTCGGCTGGTCATGCGAGCGAATCCTCTCACGATTTTTCACGAGTAGGAGTTGAGGCACTCTTTGGAGCGTGATTGGATGTCCTGCAGCTCGCGCTCCTCCTTGTGTTTGATGTCCTGGTAGGCGTGCATGTGACTGGCGTCCTTTAGATACGCCCAGTTGGCCGAGAGGATCATGAGGTAGTGGATCTGTAAGAGAGAGGCCGAGCGGCGCCACCGTCAGCAGGTTAATCAAAGCAAAGCAAAGCTACAGCTACGACTGCAACACACACACAAACACACAAACACACACTTAAACCCTATCCGGACGAGATTAGTTTCTCAGGGGTTCTGGGTAATTTCCTCTATGATTTTACTCCCGTCCAGAACGATCATGTAGGTGTTTTTCTCAGACGTCCTCTGAGAAAATTACAGGCTGAATTATCTACTGTTTTTCTCTGAACTCCGTGCTCCTCCTGTAATTTTAGTCCCGTCCGGACGCACATCTCGTCAGAGTTTCGTCTCCTCGCCTTTAATAAAATAGCTATTTGTCCACGGCCGCGCACCGTAATTACGTCTGTAAAAAAATATTTCACACTTCTACTCAGTGCATGCAGACTGCAAAAAAAAAAACAGGAGGACCCGTGAGTTTTTTCTCGGCTTTCTCGGTCACATGACACATGGAGTTCAGTAGCTCCTCCATTTCCACTCACTGTTGTTTTTTTAATGTGGATCTCCGTGGAAACCATGGACAAATATCTATTTTATTAAAGGCAAGGAGACAAAACTCAGAAGTGCGTCCGGACGGGACTAAAATTACCGGAGGAGCACGAAGAGTTCAGAGAAAAACGTCTGAGAAAAACACGTACATGATCATTCTGGACGGGAATAAAATCACAGAGGATAAACCCCACGACCCATTGAGAAACTAATCCCGTCAGAATAGGGCTTAACACATACAAAAACACACTACCTGGCCAAACAAAAAATGTATGTATGTAAGTAAATGATGTGTTGGTTGGTTGATGCTGCAGTTGGTCTGCAGGTTTAGGTTCAGTAACAGTATGTGCTGAAAGAATGAGGTCAGCTGACTCTACCTGAATATACTGAATATAGACCAGATTATTCCATCAATGGATTTTTTTTTTAATTCATATTCCAAGATAAGGCAATATCAGGATTGATGGTGCTGGAATAGTGAAAGAGTTCAGGGTTCAGGGAGCATGAGATCATCATTTATCATTTTCACACATGGATTGAGAGAGAGTTCACCACAGAGTCCAGATCTTAACCTCATTGAGAATATTTGGGATGTGCTGGATGGAGAAGAGCTGCTTTGTGCAGCGGTTGGTCAGACTCTACCATCATCAATGCTGCTGCAAGATCTTGGTGATTTTTTTTTTTTTTGGCCAGGCAGTGTACAATACAACACAATACAAACAAACCATACCATAACAGACCATTATTATTATGATTGTTACAATTAATATTAATGTTATTAATAAAACAAGACACTTCAGGACAGAGTGAGGTTTCAGAAGCTGCGTGATGGAGCAGGTTAGGCAGTGCAGGCTAGCTCAGCGGTTAGTCAACAAAAATTACGAGCACAATAAAAAACAGAAATACGTCTCTGTAAAATAATATACGATAAAGACCACCTCGGACCACGGGTTTCGTAAACAAAGTGTTTATTTCGTACGCAAGATGAAAGAAAATCAGCTACATTCTTTCAAAATCGTAAGGAAGAAAACACGTAATACTGCTGAAACACGTAATACTGAGTAAAAATAAACATTAAAGAACTGTAAAAAGGCATGCAGGGTTTGTTAATAATAATAACTCTCTTACTCTCTCTCTCTCTTTTTTTGAGATATTTCTATTTCTAAATAGTAAAAATAAACGTAAGTGTTAACGTAGCTTTCGGGTCGCATCCCCATAAAACCATAAAAGGAAACGAAACCAAAACAAAAGGGAGAAATAAAACGAAATAAACCGATTTCTGCTTTCTTTTATCTTTTATCTTGTAATTGTTTAAATAAGTGTAGAATTTTATGAGCTACGCAACTAAAAAACATCAGATTTGTTACGGAGTGTCTTCTCTAAGAACGTGAACTCATTTTATGTTGCGTAATCGTGATAATCAATCGTTTCCTGCTGGGAAACTTCGGTAAGGATGAGACGACGCCAGATTCAGCGTCAGGCTTCCCTAAAAAACTGAATAAAAGTTCAGGACGCAACTCGCAACGAAGTATAACAGATAATTTTACTTGTAAACATGTTTAGAAAGGAGGTGGAGCCTCTTACAGCATTTACAGTTGGCACTATTTTTGTAGATCTTTTTTCTCTAAATACAATCTTGCAATACAAATGTTTTGGCACCCCAAGTTCCTATAAAGGGATCATAAGTTTATTGTTCTTTTATACAAATATAAAATTATACATTTTTTGTAAAAGAAAAAAAAAATAATAATAAAGCGAAAAGGGGTTAATATTCCACTTAGTGTTTTTTGGGTTTTTTTTACAACCGCTCTTCATTCTTTACAGTTTAACACTGTATCTTTACAAATGATACACATAAAAAGGTAAAATACCTCCGTTCTGATTGGATGCTCTTTATTTTCATTCAAAAAGCAGTATTGAAATATAAACTATAATATTGTTCAATAAGTTCAAAGTGAGTGGGTGGAGCCAACATGCTGTAGGCTGAATGGGTGGGGCTATAAACTGCTGTAGGCTGAATGGGTGGGGCTATAAACTGCTGTAGGCTGAATGGGTGGGGCTAAATTTCTGTAGGCTGGATGGTAGTTTGTGCAGTGAAATATAAACTATAATATTGTTTATAAGTTCAAAGTGAGTGGGTGTAGCCAACATGCTGTAGGCTGAATGGGTGGGGCTATACACTGCTATAGGCTGAATGGGTGGGGCTATACACTGCTGTAGGCTGAATGGGTGGGGCTATACACTGCTGTAGGCTGAATGGGTGGGGCTATACACTGCTGTAGGCTGAATGGGTGGGGCTATACACTGCTGTAGGCTGAATGGGTGGGGCTATACACTGCTGTAGGCTGAATGGGTGGGGCTATACACTGCTGTAGGCTGAATGGGTGGGGCTTAAGTGCTATAGGTTGAATAGATGGATACAAGTTAATGCGCTGATTTTTGTGACATCACAAAACAAAAAATTCAAAACAGCTTAGGGTGCCAAAACTTTTGCACACGACTGTAAGCCCGGCTATAAATACTGATAGATACTTCTGATTTCAGATTCCTCTCGGTTCTATTCAGGAACCCGCTGTTATATAGGTTCTAGGTTAAAGGATCTCTAGTGGTCTCTGTTTAAGGGGGACTGAAGCCGAAGCCAGTTAAACCATCCGTCTGTCCGCCCACCCGTCTGTCCACCCACCCGTCTGTCTGTCCACCCACCCGTCTGTCTGTCCGTCCGCCTCCCCCGAGTCTAAAAACGCTACATCTGTATACACGGCTCTATTTACAGGTTGTGGAACACACTGTTGGAACGCTGTGGTTTGTGAGTGCGGTTCTCCAGCTCCGCTCTGCAGTTAAAACTTAGTGCAACAGTCTTCTCTGCTCTTAAACTTCAGGAGAGCAAAGTTATAAGTGGTAGCCATCATGTAGATGAGCTGGAGGAAAGAACAGAGAGGGAGACGGAGGTGAGAAAACCAAAAATTACCAAAACATCCAGCGTTCTGCCTCCAAACCACTGATTCAGCTTCTGGCAGCTCACTCTTTTTAAAAGTCAAATTTAAGACCTTTTTTTACACCACAATAGATATAATTATTAATAATTAAGACCCAAAATGTAGCCATATTTTCTTTGGTAGAAAATTGTTTGTTGTATTGGAAATCAAAACTTAACATAGCTAACTCACCACTAACTTTACTATGTTATCTAGCTCGCCGGTAATGTTAGCTAGCTAACCTTAGTTCTCGCCCCGGTAACGTAGCTAACTCGCCGCTAGCATTAATATGTTAGCTAGCTCTACGCTAACCTTAGTTCTCTCCCTTGTAAAGTAACTAACTCACCGCTAATGTTATTGTGTTAATATGTTAGCTAGCGCTCCATTAACCTTAGTTCTCTCCCCGATAATGTAGCTAGATAACTCGCTGCTGATGTCAGTGTGTTAGCTAGCTCCCCGCTAAAGTTAGCTAGCTCTCAGCTAACCTTAGTTCTCTCCCCGATAATGTAGCTAGATAACTCGCTGCTGATGTCAGTGTGTTAGCTAGCTCCCCGCTAAAGTTAGCTAGCTCTCAGCTAACCTTAGTTCTCTCCCCAGTGATGTAGCTAGATAACTCGCTGCTGATGTCAGTGTGTTAGCTAGCTCCCCGCTAAAGTTAGCTAGCTCTCAGCTAACCTTAGTTCTCTCCCCAGTGATGTAGCTAGATAACTCACTGCTAATGTCAGTATGTTAGCAAGCTCACCGCTAAAGTTAGCTAGCTCTCAGCTAACCTTAGTTCTCTCCTCAGAAATGTAGCTAACTCGCCGCTAATGTTATTGTGTTAGCATGTTAGCTAGCTCACCGGTAATGTTACTATGTTAGCTAGCTCTTCATTAACCTTAGTTCTCTCCCCAGTAATGTAGCTAGATAACTCGCTGCTAGCTTAACTATGTTAGCTAGCGCTACGACAATTTAAGACCTTAAATACCCAGATTTCAATTTAAGACGTTTTAAGACTTTTTATGAACTGCAGGAACCCTGTAAAGGAGTAATCCGGTGTTTGGTGTATTTGGTTCGAATTTGGTGAATTTGCAAAGCTAAAGAGCTACGCAAATGCTGTATATCTCAGCTGATCCACTAAACTTTACAACTTAAAAAAAAGTTTAAATATGGTTATTTAATAGCTCTACAGAGAAGGGAATGTTTTTAAGAGGCTGCTATTCCATCAAACAACCTCTTTAAACAGTTTTATTCAGATTATCTAGTTCTGAGATGCACACACTTGGTATTAGATGTGTGATCTGCTATATTTGGGTCTGTGGTTCTGAGGTAAAAGCCTAAAAATCTCTATATTAGGAGAACCTGTCCAGGAGCTGCTGATTTTTTGTTGTGAATGATAAAGTGTGCACTTGGCCTTAGCTGCCACGGGGTGATCGGGGCAGTGAAGCAGATGGATTTGCAGTGGATGGTGAGAGGAGAAAAAGAGTGAGGCAACAAAAAAAAACACTCCTGTAAATAAAAGAAGAGAGTGGGACCCAACCAACACACTTCAGCTCCAATCAATTTCAAGAACAATTTAGCTTAAATCAGAGTTTATATCTGTAATGTGAGTTTACTGTCGATAAATTCTGGTATCAGAAAATGTATTAGTTCTGTTAGAGGTCTATTAATACTGGCTCTGGATATTCTGAGTGAATAATTTAGCACTAAATGCCATTAATGTAAGCATATTCATATCAGACAATATACATTTAATACATTTCTACACTACATGAAGCAGACCAGCCTTTTTTTACATCAACAATACATAAAATTCCTGCATTTAAAATAAAAATATTAATAATGTGATCATTAAAAAGAGGCTGAAGTGTCAAACTCCAACACTGTACATTTATTTTACTCCACAGAGTCAAACAACCAATATCAGCCCCATCAAACTCAACATCTACTGAATGTAGATGTAGGGTTCTCATTACTTAACTATAGTAACTTTAAAAATAAGGAACAAATTTCCACCATTGGCTTCGAGTCGCCCCACTAGCCCGACCGAGGTTCAATATCATAGTATCATGATATATTATTTAGTAATTAATATTATTAAATGTATTTGTTATATATTATATATATTAATATATAGTATTTTTATTTTAATGATATTTTATTGTGATCAATGGTATTTTCTGCAGTCAGAAAGAGTATGTATGATATTATACATATGTATATAGTATGTATGAGTATGTATCATCATAGTATGGTGTTTTTTTTGTTTTTTTAAGGAATTCACCTCATGAGGTTAGTGACATTTCAGTTTGGAGAGGCACAGACATTTTATTTATTTATTTATTTTTTATTTTAATATGGTAATTTTATGGAAAAAAACTTATACAGGTGAACGGCGGGAAAGAGGTGTAAAATACAGTAGTTTTCCGGCCAAAACGGGAGACTTGAGAGGTATGAACTGTGACATTGTGGGTAACTACCTCCACCATGCTTAGAAGATTAAAAGTGGTTTACCCTGAGTTGCTCTCACTGTATGCTGCTGATCTGTTTCATAACAGTGGTCTAATACAGTGGTTCCCAACCTATGGGTCGCCAAAGATCCACGATGGGTCGCGAAGCCCTCTTGATTTTAAGGGGTTTAATTTTAATACTATATATAGTCTAGGGTAAGCAAAATTCGCCGCGCTGCGCTGCGCTCTCTCTGTCTCTCTCTCTCTCTCTGGCGCGCGCGCGGGCGCTCTCTCCGGCAGCGCGGAGCTGAATTCAGCGCGAGGCTGAATATAATAATATAAGAATATAAAACTCAGTTTAGTTAAATAAATGAAAATGAGTGAGGGCCTGTAAAGTTAATCAATTATTGTCCAATATTTGGACAGGTTGAGGTTTTGGTGAGCTGTTTTACTGATTTGAAACTGAAACTGAAACTGATAGTATTCTTTTTTTTGTTTGTTTGTTTTTATTTTATATAAATTATTTTTTATTCATTTTAAATAGTTGTATTATTTTTCTTCATAAGATAAAAATTCCTTATGTTTTATGTATCAATTTTTCCTTTTTTACGTGTTTATTTTATTCATCTATAGTAAATGTCAGTTTTTATTTGTCCCCCCCCCCCCCACCCCAACCCAATTATACACTTACATCTTTTACATTTGGGGGGGGGGGGTTATGTTGGGTCACCAAAGCTTACAATGGTAAAAATATGGGTCCCTGAAGAAAAAGGTTGGGAACCACTGGTCTAATACACCACCAGCAGGAGAACCAAATAATATAGGAGTCAAATCTAAGACTTTTAAATTCTGAGATGATATGGAGATGGAAAATGAGAATGTATAAATTATAGTGTGTTAGTTTGTGCCCCACTCTCTGCAGAACCAGCAGAACTCCAGGTAAAGCCCGTGTGAGTTATAGAGAAGCTTACCAGAGCAATGACTGTAGCTCCAGCTCCAGCACACGCTACGATGTACAGGTGATACGACAGGTAGAACTGAAACAGAGAGATAAACAGGGTTAGCCTGTAACCCTCCTGTTATGATCATTTGTCAGGAACAAGCTGCGTGAATATTTCATTATTAACTCCATTACTAATTATTCTATTAATATTTAGTGTAATGGTTTCCCTGACTTCTAACAGGTAGAGGTTCAAATAGGATAATACTCACATACTTATCCTTCAGTTTTACATTACATTGAAACATAACAGTGCAATTTAGTTTTAGTTTATTTTTTCGCAAATATGTGAGATGAACCATTTTCACATTATATGTTACATTACACAAATTAACGCTTTTTTAAACAATTTTCGAAACTTTTTAACTATTTTTCCTAGATCTTCAAGCTTGAAAATATTACAGGAGGTTTAACACTTTCTTTATAACCTCTTTCTTTTTTAAGATTGGTTTATATTTGTATGTCGAGTGAACGCAAGTAAAAATTGGTCTTAAGGTGCTGTGGAATAAGTGGGTTGGGCTAAATTGCCTGTATACGGAATGGGAGGGGCTAAACTACTACTACTAAAATTGTATCACATACAGTATAATAAAATACGTTGTCATATTTCCCAGCGATAATCAGGCATGGTCAAGATCAGTTAAGAGTATTTTAGGATTAGTCAAGGATTAGGTTTGTTGGGGTATAAAGGATATATAGGCCACACTAAGAATTTGTAGGGTAAACAGGCAAAGTTTAAGTACTGTAGAATTAGTGGGTAGGGCTAAACTGCTTGTATACAGAATGGGAGGGGCTTAACCTGCTGCTGGTAAAGTATGCTGTTTATACATAATATATAACTATTGCATAACATTATTTATCCTATTCTAAAAGTCTCTTTCTAAGTTTTTAACTCAAAGAAAGATGGAATTATATCAGAATAAATGTGTTTTACCTCACTGGAGTTACAGATATCAAGCAGCGCTGATCCACAAACAACACCCGGCGTGGAATTCCACGGAATAATTCCTGCAGGAGGAGTTAGGGGTTAGCAGATGCACACAGACACAGTTTGTCAGTTCGTCAGCACTTCTGAACGCTGTGCTGCTGCACAGATGTTTAGCACAGCTGTCATTTCTGCAGAGGAATCCGTAACGGGAGAACATTTCCCAGCAGGTTTAGAGTCTCAACTGTCCGTTTCTTCACACGATGCTTTAAAGCCAATGAAGCAGAACAGATACACCACATACCTTAAACATACTCTCCGGATCTTAAATGTTGCCCTTTCTATTTATGTGTTGTAACTGCTTTTAATGGTTTATAACCTAATAAATAACTATTAATAAACTCCTTTGTAAACCATTTATAATCCCTTCAGAAAGGAGGCTTATTTTAATGTGGTACCGAGTTCTCTATATCTAATTGAAGAGTGATTTCTGTACCGTATTGCCTCATGTCGACGCAGATGGACTCGTTAGCGGGCAGGTTGGTGGGGAGGGTGGGAGCTCGCATAGCTGCACACGTCGACCACATGTTGTAGAAGAGGAAGACCGGCACGGCCGAAAACCCAAACACACCCAGCCAGGCAATACCCAGGATATAGGTCAGAAACACAAACTAAAGAAAAGAGAGAGAGAGAGAGATTTACAATCATTAAAAATATTCTTCACTAAACACCAATTATATAAATCCATTTATCTTCAATTTTACTTAAGTTGTTCAGAAATAGCCAGTATCGGTCAAGAGTTCAACATTACTTTAAAGATGTTAATTTCATAATGTTGTTTACTGTGGATTTTCATAATCAATCCACATCAGACAGGATTAGTTGAGGGTTACGTTTTTGGCTGGGTGACATAGCCAAACATCGCATGGCAATATTTATTGTGATACACGTGTTCACACAGTGACTTGTGTTAAATTTATACTTCAATTTATCCAATTAAACTGGACTAATCGTGCACTCTGTAATTTAATGTACAGTTAAGTCAGTTTTTTTTAAGCACTGCTGAAATAAATGCTTTATATATATTTATTTAAAAATGTATTTTGTCAACACAATAAAAAGGATTGTGGGGTTTAGGGTTTAGAGGGTAGGCCAGAATTAGTCAGAAATGGTCAGAGTTGGTCATAATTAGTCAGAATTTATCATCAGGGTTGAGGTTGGGTTTGAATTGGTGAGAATTCAACAGGATTGGTCAAGTTTGACCAATAATTGGGCTTGGATTTTCCGGATTGGTCAGGATTCGTTATGGACGGTTTCTCTCGTACCATTGCACTGATACAGCGGCCGCAGATGGTGGTCTTGAATTCGCTGTGCAGCTCTTTGACGGCGCTGGTGGTGTAGAAGCCCTCAGCCAGCAGAATGATCCCATACAGGAAGAAAAAGGAGGCGATTCCGTAGATGACGTACTGCAGCAGCTGGACTCTGTAGAAACACAGAGAGAAAGAAACTGTGTAAGAGGAGTGACGTGTTCAGGAAGCATCTGCTCATAAAACCTCCATTTTCATCCAAGTTTATTCATTTACGAGCTGGACTTTTGGCTATAAGGTAAGTTGCAAATGAGTGGCACACGATTGGTGTTTCTAAAGAAGTGGCCAGAAAGTGGGCGCACAAGATAGATGTTTATAATATAGTGGTGAGTAGACCACACTGCATTATTGACTTATGTCATAATGTATATATACCTATAGATATGACCTCATACAGTTTTGCTGACCTTGTTATTGTCTATAGTTTTTCTAGCCAAAAAGAGCCATAAATGAGAATGGGTCGGCATATCAACAGAGTGTTCTTATTTAATTTACACTATTTTATGTATAGTCTATAAGGCGCGGATAATAAAGTGCATTTTAAGTGACACTAGAAAGGAACAAGGGTGTGGCCATGCTAATGCTGCTCCAGCCTTAGTGCTGGAGAAACTTCACTTTAACTCCTGTATAACTCTGTACTTCAGCAGAGTGGCTTTACTGCTCCTTAATACCTGACTGGTAGAATTTATACATAAGGAGCACTGATGATTTTTGGGAAAATTTAAGTATTTAAAATTTGCTGTTTAGTGCGAAAAATAGGGTACATTTTATTTACTTAGACAATTTTAATAATTAAAAAAGCACTGCTCTTTAAAGGTGTGTAATTGAATTGTATTATTACGTGATTATTATTATTATTATATCATTATATCAGTGGCATCAAATGAATTTTCTTAATTTGACAATAATATCATTTATCGCAATACTTTTTGGGACAATATATCGTCCAAACAAATAAACAGGTATTGTGACAAGTAAAAGCACAAAGTGGGTTTTTACTAATAAATTAACCACCACAAAATCCATGTGGCAAAACTGTGACTCAAACCACTGCTTGTGTGCTCTGCTGAGGAACGTTCAGAGATTAAATGTCCCAATGACAGTAAATATTCCAGTGATGAATGTTAAGCAGATGTGAAGGAATGGACTGACCTCAGCTCTCAACCAAAACAAACAGAAACGTAAAACCGAAGAGCTTACGTCTAAACTGATAACAGGTGATTCCTGTCTGAGCGACAAATCAGGCCCTCAGGCATCCAGCAGTGTATAGAGAGCTGTCTCTGGAGTCGCGGTGTTGAACGAAGAAACTCCATATTAGGGCTTAGCTCACAAAATCACAATTACAGCAGAGCCATTATCAGCCTGACCTTTCACTAAAGTAAGGCTCGGCGGTTTACAGAGAGGACCAGAACATCCATTTTAACACCAACAGCAGGTTTTATATTAGCTGGAGAGATTTATTCCTGGAGGGTTTTGTTATCTCCTGAGGAGTGATGAGTGAGGGAAGACAGTTGGAGAAGATGTTGGGTCTAAATGAGCGTTTTACAGCATTTAAAAGACACAGTAAATTGTTAACTGAAAGACAGTGGTGCATTTAGTGAAAGGTGTGGGTCAACCCTTGTCAGAAGAAGTGAGTTTAGTATTTTGAGGAGAGATTCAGTTTATTTACAGTAAGCTTAGATTTCTCCAGCACTAAGGCTGGAGCATTAGCATTTGTGGCTAATAGCTAGCCCAACAGTGCTACACTGAAGAATCATTGGAAGAGCTAGCGTGATTAGTGGTTAATGCTAATGCTGCTCCAGCAGTTCTAGCCAGGTTTAGCAGCAGGCTACAGGCTGATAATACTCACCTCTGAATGGGGAAATATCGGTTAGCAGCTAAAGCTAATACTAACGCTACTTCAGTCTCAGTGCTGGAGAACTAAACTGAAACTCCTGTATAACTCTGTACTTCAGTGGAGTGGCTTTACTGCTCCTTAATACCTGACTGATAGAATTCATACATAAGGAGCAGCGGATTATAAGGCGGAGTATAAGGCGTATTTTAAGCAACAATAGCAAGGAACAAGGGTGTCACCATGTTTCGTTTTTAATAGCAACAGTGCTAGCGGTTAGCAGTAGCCCCTAGCCACGATTATCAGCAGTCCTGGCTGCGGTTAGTAGTGCTTAGCGCTAGTAAATGCTGCTCAACAGCGCTACCATGAGGAAGCCGGAGTGTTCTAGTAACACAGGATGCTATCAGCTAGTGGTTTGTCCCACTTAGCTTGTTTTAACATGGTAATTGAGCAGGTAATTATCCGGAAAAGCGAGAAGAGGCGGGGCAGGTGGTTGGGTGAAAATGAAGCGCTCTGTTTGGCCAAAACACTCTGCTTACGGACAGATTTGAGTGGCAACCTGACGACAAATTGATTGAAACAAGTGAAATGCGTACTTTAGAACATGGAATCGTACAATAGCATACTAGTAGGTAGGGCTGAACGATTTTGGAAAATAATCTAATTGCAATTTTTTATCTATAAATTGCGATTGCGATTTAAAATGCGATTTTTTTTGTCTTCTCGAGTATTTTTCAACAACAGAAGCAATAAATCAATCTGTTTAATAATAAACAATGTCAAATTTATTTAAAGCACAGATAACAATAAAGCAAAAAAATCTATGATTTTCCTTTTCATCATTTGTTTTTTTTATAGAAAAATAAATAGATAAATAGCTTTTCCTTTTCACCATTTTTTTTTTAATTAGGAAAAACAATAGATATACAAAATTTAACTTACTGCTCTCCAGCTAGTAACATCATGAAAAATTAAAGTGCAAAAAACATAAAGAGAATCTGCTTTAACCAACTCGTTATTTTCTGTATTTGAAGATGCAGCACTGGTCGTTGGCATTTTAGCCTTGCAAATACCACACAAGGCTTTTTTAAATGCTGAAAAAGGTTTGTAGTGTTACCTCGCGTCGTAGCAACAGTAGCAAGGCACGTTTAGCACAGTACCTGACGTTGAGCAGCATCTTCTTTTTTAAAGCCAAAGTAATTCTACACAACTGATGTGTTCCTTCGAGCCTGAAGCCATTGTGCAACAAGGGCGTGTTCACACCTGTAGTTCGTTTCTAATGAGTTTGTTTACTTCGGTCTGGTTTCCCACAGGCATAAATGTAAACGCACCAAAATGCGCATCAATAAACCACGCGAGCAGCCTGTGTCCTCTGATTGGTCAGAGCTGTCTGACACGGGAGTACATTAAATATAAATATATGAAAAAAGTAAATACAGCGAGAAGATTTTGTGTTCCAGCGCAAATATCTGTGCTTTAACACTGAACGCTGAAACGCTGCACTTTCAAACACAGTGTTTCTGCATGCAGCGCAGATTTATACATAATAAACAGAGCAGTGAATGCAGCGCGTGCATGGACACAGTGTTTGTTCACAGCTGTGGTAATTAGCGTTATCTAGCTAATATATCAGTTTAAACTGTGCTTGCTTTTTTAGCAGTTTAGCTCAAATAAATGGCTTATATTTAATAGCTGGATCCGATCGAGACCGGATCACGTTTTCACCACAAGCGAACCGCTCCAGAGTTCGTTTGGTACCGGACCGAGACCACCTCCTCTAGCTGGTCTCGGTCCGGTTCTTTTGATCCGCACCCCAGTGCGATTACTGTTTTTACACCTGCTCAATGGAACCGCACTAAAGTTACAAACGGACCAGAGTTCATTTTAACCGGACCAAATAGTGCTGGTGTGAAAACGCCCTAAAGTGCGCTGTGTTGGCTTCACTTCTCCACCTCCCTGCCTTCTGCTCGGGTATGCTCCGCTCGTCCTCGGCTTGGCTCGCTCCAAAGTCACGTGACCAGTCAAATCGCAGCCAGTGCGGTTAGAGAATCACGTTTTAAAATATCGCGAGATTATCGCAAATGCAATTAATCGTTCAGCCCTACTAGTAGGTCAAAATGCGTGCAGTTATGAAAAACGCGTCTGGAATGAAGGGTTAGCATTAATGATTGTTGTAGAGCCTAAATTGGGCCCAAAAAATCTAAAAAACTGGAAAAGCTCCTCAAGTAAGACCCAGGATCTTTTGAAAGGACTACATCACCCAGAATTCTTTGGATTACCTAGGAAGAACAGAGTAGAAAGCTGCTAAAAGAGACTGGAGACAAGGATTCCTGGACTTACATGTCGGTGAGCATGGCATGGTTGGCAGTGACCTTGGAGAAGTGCGTCTCCAGGATGGTGAGGGTTCCAGTCAGGGCCACATGTCCACAGCCGCAGAACAGAGCCACTCCAGAGAAGCACAGGATGGTAGCCACCAGAGAGGCATAGGGGACACCCCCGAGACACTTAATGCAGCAGTCCAGGCAACCTGCAGGACACACACACACACTCACACATTTAGCACAAACATGTCTCAAACATGGCCTTCAGACGGTCACTGAGGTCACCAAAGCATCAGCAGTTTGGCAGCACTGATGAAGAGCCAGAGGCGTAAACCAGGTCACACAGCTGTTAAAGTCAAATTCAAAGTGATGCAGTAACAGCTTATACTCTTCTGGGAAAATAGCTGTGAGGAGGATTTGATTGCATTTAGCTTCATGTGAGTGAGAGATCAATAAGGTCAAATAGTTAAGTAGTTCTGTAGGATTTTTAGTTCTGCCTCTCTCAATTCATCGATATGGTACTGGATGAAATTCCATTAATTCAGAGAAGCTTTTAGCCCAGTTCTTATGGGGAGATTTACACCCCCTTAACCCCCACCTTCCATGGGCCCGGGTGACCTTTAGGTCAAGTACTCATGGCTGCTCTATTCCACCACTTGGAACAGAAGAACCACTTACCAACCCCAGAGCAACCATACAAGGATACTACAAGGGCTACAGCGTGGAAACAGTAAAACAATCGCAAAAAAATAAAAAATAAATCACAGCAACTACTTGCCAAAAGCATAGCAAGGACTTGCTAATGACAAAGTAGCAGCTCTACAGCAACCACCTAGCAACACCATTGCAATCACTGGTAATCACTGGTAATCATTTTGGTGTCTTCAAGTTGCTGTTCCAACTAAAAAGTCTCTTGAGCTCGGCTTGGGATCCTGAAAGCCATTGTCTTCACAAATTAGCAACCTCACAGTAACCACCTAGAAACACCATTGCAACCACCTCTGAATCACTGCAACTTTGCAGGGAATTTTGGGAAAATGTAATATGTGCAAACCTAAACAGTCTTACATCGGTTGAGGTTTGTAGACCAATCCAGTGGTCCCAGAAATGAACCGAAAGCTCCATAGGCCCGGCTCACAATCTTGAATGTTCAGTCATGCCACTGATAGCACAAATAGGCAACCCCACAGAAACCACCTAGCAACACCATTGCAACCACCTGGGAATTGCTAGTCATCAATGATAATCATTTTGGTGTCTGCAAGTTGCTGATCCAACCAAAAAGCCTTCTGAGCCCGGCTTGGGATCCTGAAAGCCATTGTCACAACCCCACAGTAACCACCTAGCAACACTATTGCAACCATCTCAGAATCACTGCAACTCAGCAGGGATTTTCAAGAAATGTATCACTGTAATCATCATTTTGGTGTCCGCGGGTGCTGACAAAAAACTTTTGAGCTTGGTTGGCTGGGGATCCTGAAAGCACAAATTAGCAACCTCACAGTAACCACCCAGCAACACCCTTGCAACAACCTGGGAATCACTGCAACTCAGCAGGGAATTTCATGAAATGTAGTACTGTATGTGCAAACCTAAACAGTCTTTGGGTCAGTTGAGGCTTGTAGACCAATCCAGAGCAATGACCTAGCAACACCCCTGCAACCACCTGGAACTCCCTGCAACTAAGCGAGAATTTCAGGAAGTGCATGTTGAAACCTAAACAGTTTTCAGGTCAGTTAGAGCACGCAGACCGACCCGTTGGTCATCAGCAAGGTGCTGATCATTTCGGGATCCTGAAAGTTCTGCTGGGCCGCTGCCTTTCTCTCCAGAGACAAAGGAAATAAAAACAGAAATGAGAGAAAGAGAGGCCTTTTCAGAACGCTCGCCCAGAGCTTTTGTCCGGCCGACACTGTTCGTTCCCGAGGCTGGTGAATAGTGGTTACTATGGCAACGAGTTTAAATCACAGTGGAGTCTCTCTCTCTCTCTCACACACACTTAAACACACACACACTTAAACACACACATTCAGTGGATGAGTGGATTGGTAAGCTGGATGCTCAGAGGGCGGCGCTGGGGTTGCAGTTCCATTACTGCCTGTGTTGTGTTGTGTTGTGTTTTGATCTCAGGGGAAATCTGCAGGCTGCGTCTGAACGCTGTTGAGGTAATGAGTTTTGGAAGCGTTACAGTGATGGAGAACGCTGGACTCGGGTCACGGGGTCGATGTGTTCCCCTACATCCAGCTATACATACACTCTCACCATTCAATTACATACAAACACACAAATCCTGATACACTAATACACACAACATACCACAGTAAAACACCACAATTAAAGCATCTGAGTTTCTAATAAAGTGGCCAGAGTGAGTGGACGCACTGGGTAGGTGTTTCTAATAAAGTGGCCAAACAATAGAACCACATGGTAGGTGTTTCTAATAAAGGGGCCAGAGTTATTGGAAGCACAAGGTAGGGTTTCTTTATGTTTCTAATAAAGGTAAAGTGTTTCTAATAAACTGGCCAGAATGAGTAGAAGCTCAAGGTAGGTGTTTCTAATAAAGTGGCCATACAGTAGAAGCTCAAGGTAGGTATATTTAATAAAGTGACCAAAGTGTGTGGAAGCACAAGGTTCTGAAGGTGTTTCTAATAAAGAGGCCAACAGAAAAAGCACAAAGTAGGTGTTTCTAATAAAGTGTCCAGGGTGTAGAACCACAAGGTAGTTGTTTCTAATAAAGTGGCCAAACAGTAGAACCATAAGGTAGGTGTTTCTAATAAAGTGGCCAAACAGTAGAAGCTAAAGGTAGGTGTTTCTAATAAAATGGCCAGAGTAAATGGATGCATAAGGGAGGTTTTTCTAATAAAGTAGCCAACAAGTGGAATCATAGGGTAGTAGCGTTTCTAATAAAGTGGCCAAACAGTAGAAGCTAAAGGTAAGTGTTTCTAATAAAGCGCCTGTGCTTCCACTCACTCTGGCCACTTTATTAGAAACACCTACTTTGAGCTTCTGCTGTTTGGTCATTTTATGAGAAACATTGGAAGCACAAAGTAAGTGTTTCTAATAAAGTGACCAACAAGTGGAATCATAAGGTAGGTGTTTCTAATAAAGTGGCCAGCCAATATAGGTGTTTCTAATAAAGTGGCCAGAGAGTAGAACCACAAGGTAAGTGTTTCCAATAAAGTGGCCAGTGAATGGATGTACAAGGTAAGGGGTTTCTAATAAAGTGGCCAGCCAATATAGGTGTTTCTAATAAAATGGCCAAATAGTAGAAGTTCAAGGTAGGTGTTTCTAATAAAGTGGCCAGAGAGTAGAACTACAACTGGTCTAACGTAGCTTTACACACTGCACTCACTCACTGTCCACTTTACTACAATTATAGAACACCCACATCTAGGCCTGTTAGTATAATGTTTATAAATGTATTTTTGTAAGACTACTATTTATTTGTTTTTTTTATGTAGTGCAGTGTACAAAAAACAAGTTTTCATTGATTTGTTTAATTTTGCAAGGATTATACCATCAGATTTGTATTACAAGATACGAAAATGGATAAATCTGAAAATCGAGACAAGATTTTCCATTCATCCGTATGTATATTGGTATAAACAGGCTTTATTTATTTGAGATTTATTAAAAAAAATAATAATATTGCATTTAAATATGTGGCTAAGTTTATTTTCCATTTAAGTTTAATTGTTTAATTGTGTGCTACCACTATAATCAAGATCGCTGGTTTGAATCCTGGTCATGCAGCTTCCCAAAGTCATTGAAATTAAAATACCAAGAGTGTGCAGACCTGTCGTCAAAGATAAATGTGCTGCTTAGAAGAATCTAAAGTATAAAATATATTCTGATTTATTATTAAAAATATGTAAAACATCATAAAATAAAAAAACACATAGAATGAGAAGAGGTGTGTCCGAACTTTTGACTGGTACTGTTTTTATGTTTTTTTCCCTCCAGCTAATGACTTTCACATGCTTTCATGCTGCGATAGAGAGCTGAAGTATACAGAAAGAAAAGAGAGAGAGAAAGAGTAAATTAGGTTGAGCAGCTGCACTGGAGAGATGCCACGCTGGTACTGTTTTATAAGTGTGAGTCACAGAGCTCAGCCCAAAACCATTTATTTAAAATTAGACATGTTTACTAACTTTTGCTCTTTTTCTCCACTGGTAGTTCTAAGTCTGTATGATGCCAAGAGTTCTGCAAATGTTCTGAAAATTATCTCTCAATTAGGAGTGCACCATATCGTATCGTATCGTACCATATTATACCCTGCAATATGGTGCCATATCACCCACCCCTAATTCTCACATCAGGGTACTATCTTTTTACTGTTTACTGTACTCTAGAGACTAGAGATTATATCTGTCCAGTATCATTCATTTTACTTACTTAATCCTGGATATATGGAGATATTTGGAGTGCATTATTATTATTATTATTATTATTATTATTATTAGTATCATGACATTCTGGATCATTGACTTCTGTTACAAATAAATTCTTGAAAAAAAAAAATATTGTATATTTTAATATCTCATTTGGGTGTGCCATATTACATCATATGCAATAATAAAAGTAAATTTTCATTTTGTTGCAGTAGAGTATTCTTTATTTTTTTCTAAGTTTTCAGTTTTTTGTCATATCACCTTGAGTATTGTTATCACAAAAATACCATTAAATATCATGATGTTATTTTAGGGCCATATCACCCACCTCTACTGACCACCAACAACTTTGTCCAGCTCACACTTCTGGAGGTTCTTCAGGACACGTCGCCCAAACCGGCTCACCACAGGCCAGCTTCTGGCCCACAATGCACCAGCAGCACTACACCCACCCTCAGCCAAACTCCTGCTGACCCACACACACACACACACTAACACACACACACACAGCTGTGATGCTCCATCCGTTCCCACCTCTGCTCCATCACCACTGCCAGAACCTCAGTGTGTAAAACCAGATGGAGCTCTGTCTATCTCTCATCCTCTCTCTCTCTCTCTCTCTCTCTCACACACACACACACACACTTATATCATGCAGTTTAGGAATGCAATCTCTTTGCTGTTTCTCTATCAATATGCTTAGACGTTCATTTCGTTGCTGTCCAATGAAAACCAAGTATCTCCAACATAGCAGCTTTACAGGAGAGAGAAAAAACCTTCTAAACTTTGAATGGAAGTCAATGTAAAAAGAGTTTAGTTCAGGCAATTTCGACTTATTTTTCTATTGGTCCGTTTATCGAGAAATTTGGCACAGTGTAGAGGACAGTTTGTGGGTTAAAATTATGTGGTAACCTAAAAATAGACAAAAAAATAATGGAGCCTTCTGTGTGATAGGTCGGGTTAGAATTTCGCTTCACCGCGTCATAATTAATTTGCATAAATTTGTGAAAATGTCAGATACGTTTTGCTTGTCACTTTGTCGCTTCTGGCGTGTCAAGCGTCAAATTGTGCTCTGTCATAGAAAGTGTATGTTTAGAGCATACTGAAAGAACACAACAATTTTGGAACACTCTTGGAGACCGTTTACCACCATAGTTTAAAACTAAAGTATTAAAGTAAAATTACAGCATCAAACTCTGGAAGGACGCTCAGAGAATCTCTTCAGAGCACATTGGAAGAATGCTATAGTCTTAAGAGAATGCCAGAAGAACATTCACAATTTTAGAGGACACTGAAGATTGTTCACACTCTTGGAGGATGCTGGGAGAACATTTGTAGTCTTAGAAGACTCTGTGACAATATTTACACTCTTAAAAATGATTTTAACGCTATTTAATTTAATATTTGATATTTATACAGTATGTCATTAAAGTATACACTACAGATTAAAAAAAAACACCCATACGTCCACAAAAACAAAAGTAAAGGCTGTCTAAATTACTATAAGCTGGATCTCCACAGAGAAGAACAAAGGGAGGTGAAATAAAGGTGTGATACAGAGTGTATTGTACGTGTGTGTGTGTGTACGTGTGTGTGTGTAGATGCAGGCTAGACTCATTTGTCACAGTCTGTCTGGGTGTGTGTGGGGGGGCGTCTTGCTGTTTTATTAACCCAATGCCGCTTTGCTGCCATCAGCACTATTCTCTCACTCTCTTTCTTTTTTTCTTTCACTCTCTCTTTCACACACACCATTTTAATTGAATCTAGTCATGTTTTTTTTCAATAAAATCATGAAAAATAAAATTCAGATTGTACTGAATTAGTCTGACCTAACCTTCATACACTTCAGTCAAACCACGAAACCACGGTCCTGAATAAAGGACCAAAATTTGGTCCAGATAAAATAAATCATGATTTTTGGATAGTTTTGACTTTCCTTTAGACTAATTACAGGACGCACTAAACAATAGAAGATGAAAAAGAACCAGAGTTAAGTAGAAATCAGACTTCACTTCATGTGTACGAACACATCACTCAGCAACATGAATGTAAAAGATTATGCTGGTGATTCTATATCTACTGTATCTGTAGATTAACCCTTATTTATAAACAGAAATCAAAGAAATTTGAGGGTAATCTATTACGCTCACTCTGCTGCATAAAAAGAGTGCACACAAAAGAAGTGTCAGTGGAAGTAGAGAGTAGTACAGAGACGCAGAATTCAACACAACACCTGGAAGGACAAGACATCCTTTTTACAAGCCAACATCCAGTAAAGGGAGATGAACTTAACCATGTAGTTGATGATGACAAGATGTTAAAAAGTACATTAGTTCACTCACTAGTGAAACTCAAGTGAAAGTGGTTGGTACACCAACATGGTCCAGACTTTCAGGTGGGAAAACATCCTAACGTCAATTTAAACCAAATAAAGCACTTAAAACCCGATCAGAACCAAGCTGATGCTGCAGATTCCCCTGTGTAACTAGAACCCTCAATACCTAGAACCAAAAGTTTCCCACAAATGCTGATTCACTGAAGATATGAGAATTAAAAACAGACTAAAATTTAAAAAAGGTTCTACTTCTTTAGTTGTTCTAAAAACACAAATCCCACCTCTACACAGGTAAACACAAGCACATCGCCCAGAGCCACCTCCAGGACCTGAGTGAGACCCCCGGTCAGTGTGTGTGTGTGTGTGATGTTGTAAAGCAGCTTTGTTTCAGATGTACCTCTTTTCTCCTGGCTGAGCTCATGGCTATCCTCCGACCGAGTTTCCATAGTGAAGGAGAACACATCCACCAACAATCCCTACACCTCTCTCCCTCTCTCTCTCTTTTACTCTCTCACTCTTTCACTCCGCAGAACTCTTTTACCAACTGCCTCGTTTTTCCTTTCTCTCTCTCGCTCCCTCTCTCCGTCTTTCTTCTGCTGGACTCTCTCACTCGCTCGCTCGGTTTCTCCTTGTACGTCCAGAGAGTCGCACTTGGAATGACAATCAGGCACTGCTCTTTCAGTGTGTGTGTGTGTGTGTGTGTGTGTGTGTGGTGTGTGTGTGTGTGTGTGTGTGTGTGTGTGTGTGTGTGTGTGGTGTGTGTGTGTGTGTGTGTGTGTGTGTGGTGTGTGTGTGGTGTGTGTGTGGTGTGTGTGTGTGTGTGTGTGTGTGTGGTGTGTGTGTGGTGTGTGTGTGGTGTGTGTGTGTGTGTGTGTGTGTGTGTGTGTGTGTGTGTGTGTGTGTGTGTGTGTGGTGTGTGTGTCAGCAGCTTCACATTCCCACCCCATCACAATGCCGGCACAGACTGGGGAGGGGGGGGCATTTGACCCCCCCCCCAACTCTGAGGGTCCGAGGGGCGCCATATGTCTCCACCGCATACATTACAGCACTGACCATACACACATACACACACACACACACACACACACACACACATTACCATATGCTTATACAGATAGAGGAAAGAGAGTGAGATGGAGCGATAGATAAAAAAGAGAGTGGAGACTTATGAAGGGTAGAGAAAGAGAGAGAGAGGGACCAAAACAAAGAAAGAGAGAGAGGGAGGAAAAGAAAGAGGATGGAGAAAGAGGAACAAAAAGAAGAACAGAAAGGGAGGAAGAGAAAGAGAGACAGAGAGAAAGAGAGAGAGGGAGCAAGACAAAAAGAGAGGGGCAGAAAAGAAACAAAGAGACAGAGAGGAAGAGAGAGAGAATGAGAGAGGAGAAAAGTGGGAAAAAGATCAATATTTAGAGAGAGGAAGAGGAAAAAAGAAAGGGAGGAAGAGTGAGAGAGAGAGAGAAAGAAAGAGAAAGAGAGAGAAAAAAGAGAAAAGGGAAGGAGAAAAAGAGGGACAAAAAGTGTATGTATGAAATGTAAAAGAGAGAAAGAGAGAGAGGAGAAACGGAAAAGGGGGGATAAAGAGAGAAAAAGACAGATGAGGAAGAAGAAAGGGAAGAAGCGAGGACAAAAAGAGACAGGAAAAGATAAAGAGTGGTGGAAAGAAAGAGAAAAGAATGAAAGAGAATTGGGAAAGAAACAGAGTGGAAGACAAAAAAGGGAAACTGGAAAGAGATGGAAAGACAGAAAGAACTAAAGAGAAACAGAGGGAAAGGGAGAGAGGGATGGAGGGAGGAAGAGAGTGATTATACACTTTAACTCCAGATCAGTTAGTGATGGTGGCGTTCTGCTCTAGTGGGGGTTCTCACGGAACCAGGAGACCACAAATGAACAGGGGTGTGTGTGTGTGTGTGTGTGTGTAAGTGTGTGTGTGTGTGTGAGTGTGTGTGTGTGTGTGTGTGTGAGGGGGGGGGGTGATTTGGGTCTACATAAAACCACTTGAGCAAATCTGCAAGCTTTTAACTCCACCACCAAAACACTGTAAAACCAGCAGAAACATTCCAGCACTGTCATGTCACGCTTACACACACACACACACACACACACACACAAACACACACACACACACACACACACACACACACACACACACACACACACACACACACACAGCTGATGGACAGTGGTGTGGCTGTGAGGTCGAGTTCTCAGTAAACGAGGGGGTGATTTGTGGTCGTCACGCTGAACTTTAGTTCATTACCAAATTACCATAGAACTGAAACTCCGAGAGACGAGCAGGAAGTCCCTGCTGAACTGACCAATCACACAAAACTCCGCCCCCCCATCCTCACTTAACCATAGGATCCCATTTAAAACCCATTAACAATAACTATTAACTGAGTATAAGTGACTATAATCCTTAAAAAAGTGTGATTAATCACAAATAAATACTAATATTAATGCAATTCATTACGACTAACTGCAAAAAGAATAAGTAAATGCAAACAACTACTAGAAATATGTGATTAATCATGATAAATTGCAGAAGAGAATGCTATTAATCATGATTAACAAAACAAAGTAATGTGATTAATTAGAACTTAATGCACAACATAAAAAATGCAAAAAAAAAATCACCCACTGAAAAATCAACCACAGAAAAACTATTTTGCAAACAACAGGTCATTGTTGCCCTTTCTACATATGTGTTATAACAGATTATTAATTATTTTAAGGCATTTACAAACCTAATTAGTAACAATTAATAAACTAATTGTAAACCATTTATAAACCGTTTATAAAGGTAGTTTTATTTTAAAGTGGTACCCGTGATCTTTTAATTTTAGGGCCATATCGCCCACCCTTGTAGCCCAAACACAAATCATAATCAACCACAAAAATGCCACAAAAACAACACACATCATCATAGTTAAAAACTTTAACCCTAAAATCTTTCTGCAGTTTAAAACCACATATTATAAAGCCAAACTCCTCCCCTGGCAAGCTTTAGGATTGCTCTCAGGAGCTGACCCCAGAACAGTCCAACAGCCCTCTCTAAGACTTTCCCATGGAGTCTGGAAGTGCTGCAGCCTGAGGACAGCTGCTGATGCTGGAGGGTGGCGACGGGCAATGGGGGGGAGCTGTGGGGTGGGATCATGGTGTTAATGTGGGGGGGGGGGGGGGGGGGTTATTGTGTGCAGGGCATTGTGGGCCAGGGCTAAGGCTCAATAGCTTGCTAGCACTCACTCACCCGGAAGACCTGAAGACAGCTCTCCATACAAACCAGGGAAGTTCTCATGAACCAAGTGGATTTCAAGTACTCTCTTACTCTTTCTCTCTCTCTCTCTCTCTCTCTCTCTCACACACACACACACACTCTCTCACACACAAACACAAACACTCGGTCACCTCCTTCAGCTATTCCTAAAAACAGAGCCAAATAAAGAGAGGGTGCAGGATGGTGCTGAAAAACTAAAAAAAAAATAAAAAAAGCTTTTAAATGTACATTCCAGCAACAGAATCTGAATTCTACAGTGAAACTCCAGTGAATTCTAGGAATTTTACACACAAATCAGTCTTAAAACACACTTATTCATGAGAATATGAACTGATATAGTACAGAGAAATAGAGAAATACGCCCAATTGGTTCTAATGGAACCAGTTTAACTACAGAAAATATCCAGTTCATATCTCAACCTAACAGCACTTTAGGCAGTTAAGTAGTAAAGTGAGCTACTGATTATGCTGACGAGCTTCTTTAAGCTTTAGTCGTTTAGTTATTAACTAAACATAACCATATATTATAAAACAATATACTAAATTATGACTGCACGATACTGCAGAAACACTGACATTTTGATATTTTTATATCTGCGCTGAATTTTTTTATATGTAACAGCAAAAATATCATGATGTGTATGATTTGTGACATTTGTGCAGCTCTATACAAATCATCACCAATTCATTCATTAATCAAAGAGTATATCTATGTCAGGCTTATGACTCTTATCTGTGAATACCCTATTTAGTTGTGCTTAAAGCACATGCTCGCTGTTTCTAGCATATCTATTGATATTTGCTATTGATTTGACCTACAGTACCACAGCACTGCTCCATTACGCTCCAGCAGCTCCTGCACTGACCTATTAAACACAATAAAACAACAACAACAACATGCCAAACACTACTAACTGTCATCTAACTGTAATCAACTTTATACCCTGTTCTATAACTCTGTAATAAGCTCTAATCCCAACCAGAGACGCTTCATATTCATCACACTGATCACTGTGTCTTGAGCAGAATGTTGAGCAGAAATTATAGACACGTAAACCACACTAAATGTACTGTATTCTTAAAGAATACAGTATTTTTCTAATGAAAAAGTGCACCTAACAGTCCACCACTATTCCATACGGGTTCCACTGGTATCCAACTGGCTGCACACCAGAACTAAACACACACAAAAACTAGCGATGCCACGCTAGAGAATCTCTATAGAGGAGAATACGCACTTAAAGTGAGTCCAGCATGAACGGCTTCATATGAAGCAACTGAGCAAAATCAGTTTATAAATGTCTGATATGTTTTATACTGGAATGTGCACTTACTTTGAACTTCAGTAATAAGTCTTTTTATTAACATGTTCTACCTGTATCTCCAAGATCAGCTCGTCAACCAATCAGCTCACACTAGCAGTAATGCTAGTGCTGTATAGAGTAAAACCTGTTTTCTGTGGAAAAACTGAAATATACAGACATACTAAGTATACTAAGTACTAATTTAATACTAAGTACTAAGTATTAAATACTAAAAACAAGTAGTTAATTAATATTTTTTTTATTTAAAGTTTTAGCTTTTAGCTCCATTTACCCCATTCATAGAGGACACACTCGCGACTCCCTCTAGAGTTTAACAGTCATTTACTGAAATAACAGGCGAACAAAAGAAATGGTTAGACTTTCCAGAAACAGCTCTGGTAATGCAGGGGGTGCATTTTGGACCCGTGGTTCTCTCTTTCTCAGTAATTCCATTAACTGTATGTAGCCACTGCTTCTAAATCCCAGTTACCGACTGGGTCAGATATCTAGCATGCCAAATATTGGCCAGGTGTCCGCAACTGGGCTGAAATGAACTGGTCTTGTTGAGACACCTTCAGAAATCTTGTTGAATTCATGCGTCAATAGATCAGAGCTGCTGTGGCAGCACGAGGGGGTATTACAGTATTAGACAGATGGTTTTTATGTTATGGCTGATTGGTGTGGAAATCTTCAGTGCAGAGTTCGTGCAGTAGCACTCAGCTGGAGGAGGTATAATAAGACAGTGGGGAACACAGGCCTTGGCCGACCAAACCAAAAACACAATTACTCTCTAAAACCCCTGTTATTATCCCAGAGGGGGAAATCAGAGCTGATTAGAAGCGGATGAGCTCTCCAGAGACGCAAGAATTTCACAAACGTTAGAGGCCTTTTCTTCATTTTTGGACTTAAAGTTGGACTCGAAGCATTAAAGCTTTCAGAGCAGACAAATGATTCCCTACTGTATTAAATCTGCGCTGGATTAACTGTAGATACCAGAGAAACAGAAGAAACACTGGCAGGACAACCGCAGCTCATCTTCATCATCATCATCATCATCATCATCACCACACATATCTGAGAAAATAGGCTGTATTTGGGTTTGTTACATAATCAACATTCTTTATGAACTGCTTTCCTTTAAATAGATCAGCCAATCACAGACGATTCAGAAAAAAGAACTTGAACTGTTTTGGAAAAAGTGTTGATTTTGATTAAGAATAAGCCAGTAGAGACTTTCTGTGAAATCTTTCTGTGTAACATATGGTTCACACATCACTGATATCCTTTTTTAGCAATATTTTATCTAAAAAAACAAACTTTTGTCAAAATTTCTCTTTTATGGGGTTTTTTATCCTCGGTGATTTTATTCCCGTCCAGAACGATCATGTGCGTGTTTTTCTCAGACGTCCTCTGAGAAAATTACAGGCTGAATTATCTACTGTTTTTCTCTGAACTCCTTGCTCCTCCGGTAATTTTAGTCCCATCTGGATGCACATCTGTGAGTTTCTGAGTTTTTAATAAAATAGCTATTTGTCCACTGCTGCGCACTGTAATTACACTTTGGGCGTGCCACAGTTTCCACAGAGATCCACGTTAAAAACACAACAGCGAGTGGAAATGGAGGAGCTACTGAACAACACAATGTCACGTGTTCGAGAAAACCTAAAAAAAAAAAAAAAAAATCACTGCTCCTTCTTTTTTTGTTCAATTGCAGTCTGGATGCAGGAGTTTTATCACTGAGTAGAAGTGTGAAACATTTTTTGGGAGCATCAGCTAAAAGTGCTGTATTTGGGAGTGCTGTGGGTAAACAGTTATCATGCTACTTATCATGTTTCTCCTTCTTTTGAGCTCAGAGGTGTTTATCTGTGGACAGCATCCCCCTTAACCCACAAAAAGTTATAGATTAGTTAAAATTTACGTTTTAATCTGCATGCTGACCCACTTTTACACATCCTGCCCGATTTCAGCTCGTTGGCACAGAGTTTCCCCCTTAACTGCGCCAGTGGTAGACCATCACCCCTGAGTCAGCGCTGCTGTAATTGCATGTTTGTCTTGCTGGTTTTTTAAGGTTTGGAAGAAGTTCTGGTCTCTGAGGTTCCTGGCGGTTGCTGGTTGCCCTCTCATGTAACTTCACGCCATCCTGATCGGCACCATGGAACGGTCTGCGGTGAGAGCCAGTAGAGACATCGGCAACCCGAGACTAAATATTCCAGACTGAAGCCGTTTATCTGGGACCGAAGTTCTCAGGCAAGCTGTAGAACCGTGTCCAGATCTCCTGTGGGGAGCTGTTTGGGTTCTGACAGTCTGGATTAGTCAGAAATGCTGATATGGGTCAAAATATCTTGAATTACAGTCAATTTTTACTAGTTTACAGACAGAAAACTCTACATTTCGTACTGTTGTTTCATGCCTGACTCTAAAGACCCTGAATATAAGCTTTCTCCCCATTCACTCTCAGCACTGAACCTGAGAGGACGCCTGTGACACTGCCTGCTGAATATTCATCAGGACCAACAGCTGCCCTATTGAACCCATTCAGAGAGAAGTAGAACAGAAGACGAGTGGAGTGAGAGAGGGAGTAACTGAGGGACGGGCTCTTTATCCTCTCAGAACGTGTGAACGCACTCAGACCGGAGTCACACTCTCCGACACCAACGCTTCACTACCTCTTGTTTTGAGCTCGGGCTGATTAAACAGATTCTGAAAATATTCTTCAATTGATTTCACTAAAATTAATAAAATTTCCCTATAAAATGCCCAACTATTTCCTAACTTCACTACATTATCACTTATTTGTTGATTGTAACCCCTTATTAATGTGCTTAAGATAACATAAAACAATGCTAATTGTTACTAAATTGTTCCCAAAAAAGAAAATCCAGAAATTAGCGGTTGATCTGCAGAGTTAAAGCTGTTAACTAAAAAAAATAAAAAATAAGAAACTAGATCTCACTTTTGCTACAATTTTAACATTTTGACAATAAATCACAAAATATTTCAAAATTGTGACGAATTTCTAATTTAAGTAAAATTCTACTAAAATTTTCCTTAAAAATGTTACTTTTTACCAAAATTCTCACTTATGTTTTCACAACTGGATCAAAATGTACAAATTAGTTTATGTAAAAAATCATAAACTAGAAATATTACTTTTACTAAAATATTTTAATTTTGACATTTTTTACTATTTAATTTTCACAATAGTACACATTTAAAAAAAGTTGTAAATTCTGCTTCGTCTTTTTTACCAATAAACACAAACTTCACTAAAATTTTCATGTAATTAAAAAAAAAAAAATAACAAAAATCCCCATCTGGTAAATTCATTCAATCTTGATTTTTTTTAAGTCTATAAACTTTTACCAGATAGTTGTGAATTCCACAAGTTATGTTGTGCTAAAGTGTCAACAGCTAGTTTTTATTTTTTAATTACAATTTCAATAGACAGTGATATTTTATAATATTTTATAATAAATTAAACGAAAGTGCAAAATCTAGTTTTCAATTCCACTTTTTTTTGTGGAATTAAAATAGTTACTTACGTAAATGTAATTTTATTTGCTTTTTTTTTTTTCCTTTCTACTAAAATTACAGAAGTCTGATGCTAATGATGGAGTTAATTGAATTACTCTGGTTTAGTAGGAGCGGTGGGGGTCAGTGTTTGAGAGCAGATCGCAGTCTGAAGCAGCAGCTGATCGTTCTGCAGGAGGTCAGACGCCCACATCAGCTGCACCTTTCAGGAAAGTCCCCGACCTCTGACCCCAATTCTTCTGGGTTCTCAGCGAGATCTGGAGATCTGGAGATCTGGAACCGTAACAAAGCCTCCCGGCTGAAGTGTGTGGAGCAGGAACAATAGCGCCGCCCGTAGGTGAGCTCCAGCGGGCCCAGCGTCCAGCTGTGAGGGACAGTTCCCCGCTGACAGACTGGCAGCTGAAGAGCAGAAACTTATTCTGGGCCAAACGCCTCGAATTTAATCATTTCCACACTGCGGACCTGAACCGGGTCTGAGCCCGGAACAACGTCACTGCTGGAGGAGGAATTTCTGAGATTCCTGAAGAAGAATCTGCAACAACATCTGGAACCAAAACGATCATCTGACCGGAATAACGGAATAATCTACTGGATCAAATCAAACATTCCCAAAGTTCCTTAAACTCTGTTTTTTACTGTTTTTAGCAAAAGATTCTCATTTTCCATTATATATCTACTAGATACAGATTATATCTGTCCAGTATCATTTATTTTACTTTAATCCTGGATATATGGAGATATTTGGAGTGCATTATTATTAGTAGTAGTATCATGACTAGATTCTGGATCATTGACTTTTACTGTTACAAATCTGATAAAATTCTTGTATTTTTTTTAAATATCTCAGTTAGGGGTGTGCCATATCATATAATTTCATATGCAGTAATAAAATTTAGTTTTTATTTTGTTGCATTCTTGAAATATATATATATATTTTTTTAATTCAGAGTATCGCCATCACGAAAATACCATGAAAAATCGTGATATCATTTTAGGGTTATATCGCCCATCCCTAGCCCTAAGGCTCCGGGATGCTCAAGCAGATGGGTTCTCAGTTAAGAGAAGATTTCTTCAGTTTTACACTGGAGCTTTGAGGCTAACTATGCTAAAAAGAAGTGAATGCTTATATCTAAGCTTATAAATAATATATAGTCCCACAAACAATTGCAATAGACTACATAATTGTCATTTTAAGTCCATAATAGCACAATAATGCAAGTACAAATTACTTGCAATGAACTATTTGTAATTGCCCTATTTTTTAGACTATAAGCTGCACTTAAAATCCTTTAATTTTCTCAAAAATCATCAGAGCTCCTTATAATCCGGTGCTCCTTATGTATGAATTCTACCAGTCAGGTATTAAAGGAGCAGTAAAGCCATTCCGCTGAAGTACAGAGTTATAACGGTTATAAGAGTTTCAGTGAAGTTTCTCCAGCACTAAGGCTGGAGCAGCTTTAGCTTTAGCTGCTAATTAATCCAAATAAACTGTTTTAGGATTAACATCCAGCTCGTTAGACTTTGACGAAGCCTCTGCTGTCTTTTGCACCATTTAAGGTGGAACGGGTAAAAGTTACCTCGCCAGCTAGCTACTGAAACAAACTACTAGTGTTTTTTAATGCTTATTATGAAGAAAATGGCCATGAAACATTGAATCTGCTCATTAATTAAACTGCACATATGATAATTTAAAGGTATGAGCATGTCCACAAGCTGTCATATTTAAAATAGTCCAAAACAATAGCATAAAGATGGATGCTGGTGCAGGACGGGCAGCTCGGCTCTGCAGTGTTTAAGAGGGAAACTGTGAATCACTGGTTTTGGCTCCTGAGCTCATGATTCATACTGGAGCTTTCAACACTGCTGCTCTAATTGGGCTCTGACCCCATCCCGCTCTGGTTCTCTCTCTGAGCAACAGGCACGCATTAACTCAGCCGCCGTGTTCTCACTGAGCATGCTTACATGTGCATTAATAAAATATATTAAATATATACACAAATAAAAATGAATAACAGTACTTTTGATTAGATACCACTGTGTGATGCTTCATTCAGAACCTACCATTTTAACCTCAGCATCAACTGGAAATGGCTAATCGGCTGTGGGCCAAATAGGTGGAGCTAAACTGCTGTAAATTGGTTTAGTGTAAAATAAGTGTGTGCCAATATAGCCAAGTTATTTACTATCCAATCCCACCAGTAAATCTATATGTCTTTTGAATTTTACATGGAAAGATAGGTCTATTTTATATAGGAAGACAGGTCCAAACATATACTAAACATATAATGTATTTTTCACAGTATAAGCGTATCTATTCTATCAATACATGTCTATTTTCTGGTCAGTTTTTATACACAAGGCGCACTGGATCATAAAGCACACTTTAAGAGACACTATAAAGAACTTTTAATTCAGCAGGTCTCGCTGCTTGAGGTGGCTAACTAAGTTTAGTAAAGCTAAGCTAAATAAACAAAACTGTAATAAAAAACCTTTCTTTTGACGTCAAACAAGTGCTGGATGTTAATCTACACAGATTTCTCTCCTGAACACTGTTTATTTGGGTGAGTAAAGCGCTTTAGTTTATTTACAGTAAGATTAGATTCCTTCATTTCTCCAGCACTAGCATTTCTCCAGCATTAGCAGCTAACAGCTAGAGGTTAGTGACTAATGCCACCTGACGGTAAGCCAGGGCACTATCATCTAGCGGTTCGTCCCATATAGCTTGTTTTTACACAGTTAACACGCAGAATACAGTCTGATAATACTCACCTCTGAATGTCGAAAGAGCTAGCGCTTAGCATGGTTAGCGACTAATGCTAATACTGCTGGAGAAACTTCACTACAACTCCTGTATAACTCTGTACTTCAGTGAAGTGTCTTTACTGCTCCTTAAAACCTGACTGATAGAATTCATACATAAGGAGCACCGGATTATAAGGCGCACTATACATTTTATTATAAGGAAAATTAGTTTAAGCACGCCTTATAGTGCAAAAAAATATGGTAGCTTTTCTTTGCAGACTACTTTTTGCTACACAACACCCTGCATGCATTCCTTCACCACTTTAAACATGATTAACGTTTATGTGATTTAAAAAACATGTTTTAATTCTAAAATATTCTCAACAATATGATACAGCAATCTCAGGCATCAGGCACAGTATACATGACCATATGCTGTAATAATAAAGTACGGAGTGTTCACACCAATCCCTCCATCAGTGACTCACATGCCTCATTCTCACAACTAAACTGTTAATGCAGAGAATTTAGAAAAAACTGGAGGAATTCCACTTTAAGCTGATAGACGTAGCGATAATACAGTAATAATTGACTGTATTCAGTTTCAGTGAGACTTTAGTTGAGACTTGGCCGCCTGGTGGGATCAATGTTTAATCAGAAGGCAGCAGTTCGTCTCCTGGGGTTTCTGTTTCTCAGCACTGAGCAATTAGCGAGATACAGGAGATACTTTACATGAGTCTCGAAACAGAACTGCAGCTTTTATTCAGGTTCCCAGTCCAGAAGGATCTTTCTGAACATGCAGACATGCAGGATATCATGTTTCACCAGCTGTCGACCCATCCGGAGAGAAAGTCCTGCTAAAAGTCCTGCAGGACCACAAACCGTAGCGGTGTGACCGGAACAGATCCCATGCTGCCCCAATCACAGGAGAACCAGACGAGGGTGAATCACAGACGGGTTATATAAATGTCCTTAAAGGAACACTTTAACAGATCAACAGATCAGAAAAAAAAATATATATATAAATATCAGATGAACATGACTGATCTCTGGTATCTGATTCAATTAATCAAAGGGCTGGGCGATACGGCTCTAAAATAATATCACAATATTTTTTGGTATTTTTCACGATAACAATACTCTTTGTGATATGACAAAACACTGAATTAAAAAAATAATAATAATTTCGAGAATACACTACTGCAACAAAATGAAAATAAAAATTTATTACTGCATCACTGCACCTTTGGCCTTTAGTGATGCTGCTTTTTGCCACTAAGCTCCAAAATGTTGGCAAAAACCTATTTGTTCAGTCTGGGGCTTTGATGTAGTGCTTATAACATTTAATTTGTTCTATTTTGTATTAAATTATTAATTCTATATTTTTTCTCGCTTTTCCTTCTTCTAATTTATTTTATTTTATTTCGTCAATCACCTGTAAAGTAAGTACCTTGAATTTCAGTCTTAGTTGTCTGAAAGGTGCTATATATATATAATATCTGATTGATTAATTGATTGATTAATTGATGATATGATTGATTGATGATACAATGTAATATGGCACAACCCTGAGACAACTGAGATATTAAAAAAAAAGAATTTTATCAGATTTGTAACAGAAGTCAATGATCCAGAAATATTATTCATGATACTAATAATAACAATGCACTCCAAATATCTCCATATATCCAGGATTAAAGTGAAATAAATGATACTGGGCAGATATAATCTGTCTCTAGTAGATATATAATGGGAAATGAAATGAGAACAGTGTGAATATTTCTTTTGCTAAAAACAGTAAAAAAGTAGAACCCTGATGTGATAATTAGGGGTGGGTGATATTGCACCATATCTAATGTTATGTCATTTTGTTCTCAACAAATTACACAATTTATATCAGTAAAAATTCTCACTTTAAATCTTTTGTTCATTGTTTTTTTTAAACATTGTATTATTATTTTTTTATATCAGTGGTATGAAATGCTCTTTAATTAACAATAATTTTGTTTTGCACAATTATAATGGCACTATTTATTGCAACAGGCCTACATTGTGACGAGAGCTTCGTTATATTACACTTGGAGGACTTAAACTCTCACTAATCTTATCTCCATAAACACACACCCCTGGAGTCCGTGATCAATCATGCTGCTTTGATTTGATGCTGAACTGTTCCAAAGTCCACTTGCGGTATTTTAACAAGTTTCAGGAATCCCTTCCTTCAGGAAAACCCAGATCGGGACCCCGTGGCTTTCTCATAAAATAGCTCCAGCAGCTCGTCGCTAAAAGTACCAACAGATGTAAACAGAAGAGGAACCAGGAGAAGGTTCTGCATCCAGTGAACCGTCCTTATCTCCAGCCACTGACAAGATTTAAAGCCCACTCAGGATTTCCCCCCAAAGAACTCAGATGTTTCTAATCATGTTAACTCCAGCAGGGTCCGGAAAACCCTGAGCAACGTTCGGCTGGAAAATATGAACAAAATCGTATTTTCGTAACACTAGCACATAATGCAAATAGCATAAAATACAGTGCAGGTAGAGAAATTATAACAAAGACTTATAACAAAAACTTCAACAAAAGAATATCAAATTCCAGCTATAAAACACACAAAAAAACAGTGAACATGTAATGGTACAAAAATTTTATAAAATAATCTTTTAGACATCTTTTTTAATGTTTTGTGGATGAATATTCTTTTTTGTCAAATGTTTAAAATCATTCCACAGTTTTGTCCTCCTAAATTTAAGCTCTACAAAATAAAACTTTTGAAAGATGAAGATCTAAAGACTGATGAGTTGAATATTTTTGAATCTCTGCATTTGTATTTAAGTAATTTTTTAATTGCTCTGGGATATTTCCATTACGAAAATACAGAATTGAAATATAGTAATATTATACATAGATAATATTGCTGAGTGTTACTTGTAATTGTACATACACCAGTTACTCAGCTCAGGCCAATAAAATATCCCCAACCACATAACACGATATTGGAAACATTTCACATTGCAAATGTTCTTTTTTCCGGCAATATATCGCAATATTAAACAATGCAGGGCCCATGACGTCACCAGCCCCGCCCCCACCCGTGCGCTACTGTCTCACGTCCGGACCAATCAAGAGCTGAGTCAGCACCGAGCTCGCAAACCAGAGGAAAACAGCAAAACAACAGTAATCGGCCCTTTAATCAGACATTTAAATGGCTTTTTAAAAGGTTAATAAGAGCGTTTGTTTTTCTGGGATTAAAAGTGTGAATTCAGCTGTAACTGGAAATATCTGCACTGATAAACTGTGCTGCACTGAGGAGCACAGCTTTCCACACGTGCTCACGTTTACAAGCACGTGCCCAACCATGTGGATGATGGAGGCCATGCGTGTGGTTACCTCGTGTTTGCTCCTCTCCCTCCCTCTCCCCCTCACGCTTCTCAGGCAGCAACAGCCTGTCACTCATACAGACACAGAGACAGCGCTGTGTATCTACTTCTTGTGTCAAGAATCAAAACACTGCAACATGACTGCAACGTGTTTGTTTTAATCCTGCAATGTGACAATGCTTAAACGATATATCGTGCAGCCCTACATCACATCCACCCACATACCCCACCCCCACTCAAACAGTCCTTTAAGCCACGCCCCACATAAAAAGCCCCACCCACTCTTCTCAAATACACCCATTTACCCCACACTTAAACCAAACCCCTCCTCTTAGCCCCCTCATCACTCATCTCCACAGCTCTAAAGGTGTTTAAAATTCAGCGTGTGATTCTGGGCTGGTGTTTTAAGTTTAAAACTCTGCTCAGCAGCTCCAGCGTTCCCCGTGTGAGATGCAAATGAAGCCCTGAGGTGATTACCGCGCCGAGGGCTTCGGTCAGGAGGCTCCCAGGAGCCTTTTGTCTTAGTTGAGCAGCAGAGGCACAAAGAGGCGTCTGTGGGGACTGAATGTGCTCCACGGGCCCCGAGCCAGGAACCCCCTGAGCCTTCAGACCCGCTTTCAAACCACTTTAACAAACACTTTCACCCGTACGGCTCAGAAAAGCCCAGAGGACCCTGGCTGAAGGCCTTCTCTTCATCCTGCAGCAGAACCTGAAGGGCCTGTGAATGAGTGAGAGGTTCTCTTCTGTTCCTCCGTCACTCCAGTGTCTGTCTGTGTGGGAAACCCACACCCAGTATAACAACCTCAATTCAGTACATTTCATTTAAAAAGATGTAAATAATTATCAGACATTATCTTAATTAGTCTCCTTTCATTTTAGCCACAAGTAAAAATCCATCAGCCACCATATAATGCACTTATTCGATATACACCTGATATAACATGCTAGCCAAATGCTAATACATTAGCCCAGCACTTAATGTTAGCCTGTGTTCACACTAGCATGCAACAGAATGACACACGTCCGGTCATTTCCTGAGAGAGTACAAGATTTATAAATATGATTTGGTTAGGTTGGCTTTAGACTAATCGTAGAAAAGGAGGTCAAAGGTCCCTTTTACTTTCTGAACTTTTACTTCCTACTAGCACTAAGCCCACTAGACATACCATATTAACCACATCACATACTAGTGCATCTGAAACAACTTCAATATCAGAGAAAAGTTACTTTATTTCAGTAATTAAGTTAGAAATGTGAAACTCATATTATAGAGCTGTATTACACACAGAGTGATCAATTTTTCTCAGAAAATTAGATTATTATATAAGACCAATTAGTACTTTTGGCAGTGTGGGCATTGTGCCAAGTCCTGCTGGAAAATGAAAGTCCTCCACCCAGGATCCCTCAACCAACGATCCCTCCACCCAGGGCCAGGAGAAAGTAGGGCGATTCGGAAAAAATAATCGATCTGGTTTCTCTCTCTCGCCCTCATTCACACTGTCCACACACACACACACACACTCTCACACACACACACACACACACACACACACACACACACACACACTCTCACACACACACACAAACACACACACACATGGAGGGTCCTGAGTGGGCTTCTGCTATGATGTATGGAGCTTAGACTGCACTGAAGCGTGCCTCTGCCCGAGTGTGTGAGTGTGTATTAGTGTGTGTGTGTGTGTGTGAGTGTGTATTGGTGTGTGGGTGTGTGTATTGGTGAGTGTGTGTGTGTTTGTGAGTGTGTGTGTGTGTGTGTGTGTAGCGTTATTTCACTAGGACCTTCTGGAAATGTGCGAGTGGAACAAAAACAAAACATCTGACGCTGACTGACGCTTTTTTCTCCCACAAAGAGCGACATGAAACACCACCCCCCCCCCCCCCCCCCCACAGACTTGGCATCACGGCCCCCCAAACGCGACCATCTGATAAACAAACAAACACTCGCACTGTCAGTAAACAACAGAGGGACTAAACTCCGGACTGAAGCGATTCTCCAACAGCTCCTGCCAGACCTTTATTAGCTCTGCGTGCATGTGTGTTTATTTTTCAGGACTTTAAAGCGACGGTTCAGCCAATAATCAAAGAGCCTGTTCACATCTGACCACTTCACTCTAAGTGTTTAGATACAGGATTAGATTAACATACATTCCAGCTCCACTCAGGATGTCACGTCAGCGCATCCCAGTCGGACAGACATTCATTTATATTAGCCTTGCAGCCCCAGCGCTGAATGGTGAGGAAAATATATGTGCAAACCCTCAAAAAACTACTTAGATTCAAGTGTTAGCATACCTGGAGTCTTTATAGTTTGGAGGCTACGTTCACATTACAATCTTGTCGGTTCACATTCACTGTAAATGTAAGTGATCTGTATCTGTGTGTAATGTGAACGAATCTGTTCCTGAATCGTCTCACATGCTGCACATTAATACCTGTATAAACGCCTCCTTCTTCACCAACAACTAAAACCCTCATATTAGAGAGAGGAGAGACTCGTAGCTTTATAAAGGGAAATGGATGAGTTAGCAGCTCATATGTGGGGCATCTTTTGCTGGAGTGGAGAGTAAACAGCTGCTCTGAAGTTCATGCTCAGCTCCAGGAGGTGAAAAAAGGACAGGCGGTTTGCTTTTGCTGTTTTTTTTTAAGCAGCTATAGCTGCACAGCTGCACCAAGAGATGCAGTGTGAGTACGAGAGAGAAGCATGTAAGGCTAATGCTAATGCTAATGCGTAAAAGCATAAAGACGCATGAATTCCGCATGATTTGACCGTTTACATTCATGTCGCATGTTCATGGATCAGATACGTATCCGATTTAGGGCCACATATTGAAAGTGACTCTATGCTTCCATTTCTGTTTAGCTACATTAGCCTTGTGGTGAAACCTTCTATGATATATTAGCTATAGGCCTATTACCTTCACAGCTCCAGTCCAGTGCTGGTGAGGTGTTAGCTTTATTACAGCACTGATATCTATATTAGCCTCATATATTCTGGACTCTAATGATGAAGAATAAGCCTCCATTACTTGTTAGTTACTGTACATAAGGTACATGTATTTCTATGCTTATTGGTGGGGTATGTGCCTCTATTACTTTTTGGGTACATTAGACAGATAGCTAGAACCAATGCTAATTGGTTGTGTATAAGCCTTGTGTATAAGGCCCTGGCAAATAACGAAAAGGAGTTTGACTGCTGACAGAACTATCGCTTTAAGCCTTCAGAACTTCAGAGACTTCAGAGACGGTCTTCAGCCATGTGACAGTGGGACAGTTCTGTAACTGTGGGTGACCTCTGGGGGCCAACCGCGGATTTAGCCCCCAACCCCGGGCTTCTGAATAGGCCTTTAGTCAGGGAAAGGGGGGTCTATCATTTCATCTCACAATTAACAATGACCCTCTTTGTCAGGCCTGAAAATCGAAATTAAATTGACCAAATACAGACTAAAGAACTGAGCCGTGATTGAAGAGGAGAGAGATGGAGGAGCTGAATAACCAGCATGTCAGTAATATAAGAGTAAAATAAGACTCTGCTCTCATTAGCGGCGCGAAACATTGCAGCCTTTACGTTTCCAAGAGCGTCCTGCCAAGCCGTAACCGATGTGGATCTGGATTTAGAGCTCCTGCCAAATGGAAGAAAGCCCAGAGAGCAGCCAGTTATCAAAACAACTGATGATGACTCTGGCTCTGGAAACTCAAAACACAGCTCATCCTGCAGATATATGACTGTACATCCATTCATGACCTACATTTAATCATTCATTTATCTATTAGGGGTGTAACAATGAACACCTTTTAAGGATTTTGAATCGGTGAAGATTTAAATTAAGGCTGTGATTGGTTCTACAGAGCTCTAGTTTAGTTCTACGCAATAATTTCTGCTAATATTAATAAACAAAATTTCCATTAGAACAGTTTCAGCTTCAACTCCCATTACTCTCTATAAAACAATAAATCGCAAGCATGCAACCCTAGAGTTTATCAGCTCTTCAGAATCAACAACCACCCCGAACTCATTGTATTCTCATAGGTTGCGCCCAGATGCTGAGTTTTGATTACTAATAGTGATGTTAGTGTCAAAATAAGACTCTGAATTTTGTGTATATTCACAGAATTCAATGGCAAAAACAGTGAGTACAATCAGTCAATCGTGATCTTTGTAAAGCATCACCATGCAGGGCTTCTGTAATGCTCTCAGTGGCACTAAAATATAATGATCTTAAAAACTCACTTTGGACTTGATTCCTTTTGCAGTTTTATCTTTGGTCATGGTTAAATATGGTCTTCTTTGTAGGTAATTTTGTGGTTAGTGGTGTTTGTTAGCTTTGCTGATCACAAACAATGGCTGAAAATCAGCTGGTACCAATACATAACCAAAGGATATTTTGAACTTTACAACAAATAGTTCAGATTTAAAAGTAGAGGAAAGCAATATTAATGATATTTTATAGTTATCATGAATAAAAGGTTCATGCACATGTAGTGCATAAGTATGGATTTTTTAAGCACCTGCTTTTATAAAGATGAGAAAATTGATAGTGTTTCTTAGCATCATTTAGCGTAGCATTTTTTTTTTCATTATAAACTTTAAGAAAGTAACACACCACATAGAAAACAAGCAAACTGAATTTGGGGAAAAGAGAGTCGTTACGAACCTTTTTTTTTTTTTTTTTTTTTTTTACCAAACTGCTCCTTTAATAGCAAGAACAAAGTCTGTTTTAGTTTTAAAGACTAACTCAATCTCCATAATCTCCACTTGTGTTGTGTTTCACTTTTTTACATAATATGAATCAGGTTTTAGTATTTTTATACAGTAATGTATGAGAATTTTACTGGACTGATAGAAATCTCCAAAGTGACCTGGAAATAAATATCGACATATATTTTTTGTTCTCATGTAACAGGTATTGTTTTGTTGTGCAACTCCACATGTTTATACAATGGTTCAAAGTAACAAAGACTTCTCAAAATCTTAGTTTTTCAGTTTCTTTTTCATTCCCCAGTGGATCTACAATGTTATGAAAGCTCTGAAAGACTCTGCACATGGTTTTATTGTTTAATTAAGTTCATTTTTCTTGATGTTTAATTGATGTCCAACTTTGTGTACAGTGCCCAGTCTGACGTCATCTCTGCGATAGCACCGACGACACATAAGGATAAGCAAATTATACAGAACCTCGCTGTCCTCCAAACCAAACTCTGCAAAACAAACCAACTCTCAGATTCCTCATAAACAACAGGGCAACTCGCAGACCTGCAGGACACTCCGAGCCAGCGGTGAGTAAGAGTTTCCGAGACTGCGCTCCCAACAACAATCATTCAGGCCAAAGTGGAGTTAGCTCAGAGAGCAGAGGAGCTTCAGGAGGATTAAAAAGCCCCTCCACTGCTAATCAAGGTCTAAAACTGAGAGAACAGAGGAGAAGTGTCCGGAGATAAGCTCAGAGTTTGCTGTATTTCATTACTGGTAGCTCACAGGAGTCACAAGACTGCACTACAGTTCCAACTTCTGATTTAATTTTCCACTGAAAGAGACGTTTTTTTTTGGCAGATGGATCTGCTGTAGCGTAGATGCAGGAGGCCAACACATTACCGTATTTTTTGGACTATAAGGTGCACTTTAAGTCCTTTAATTTTCTCAATAATAGTCAGTGCACCCTGTGTATGAATTCTACCAGTCAGGTTGTAAGGAGCAGTAAAGCCACTCTGATGAAGTACAGAGTATATGTATAAGTTAGCACTGCTAACCGCGGCTAGCTTTCACCCTTGACCAATATACTGGAAAACTAAGCTTCCTGTAAATAAACGTAAGCTTCACCATTAGAAGGGAAACATGGCAACACTCTTGCTCACTTCGATGTAGGCATCCTTAATTGTGTTGCTTAATGCGGCTTAAAATCTGGTGCACCTTATAGTCCGAAAAAAAATGGTAAACTGCACTAATATTACTGTTGATTGCAGTGATGTGCAGTGCAGCCATCTTGAATTCTGAACTTTTGGGTTTGGTGAGGCTCTCCTGACTTTCTGAGTAGGAAACCTGACTTGTGGGGACTTGTCTACCAGTTGAAATTCCCTACGTTTTTACCAAACTTTGAGAAAAGGGTTGAAAAAGAAATGTTTTTGGCATATTTATGTTTTATGACAACTCTGTGTGTTTACACTCAGAGTTTGTGGGGTTCTTAAGACTTTCTGAGTAAAAAACCCATCTTTTAGAAGGCATTCCCGTAGAAATGTTCTACTTGGAACTGGAATATTCTGTCTTCACACAGTTAAAATGGGAAAAAGCACATCCTTTACCAAACAAATGAAGAATTGAATGAGTTTTGAGAAATAAATGTTTTTAGAAATGTGTTTTGTAGGGGTGAGACAAAATATCGATACTCTGATATATTGTTTTAATATACATATAAGTGATATGTGGCATCAAATATCAATACTTTTATTTAAACCTAGGCGTGCAAACTCCCTAAGACTTCACCCTAATTTGATTTACTAAAAGGTATTGGTTGTCAAATTGTGTGAAACTGACACCAATAAAGCCATAAAGCCAATTCCTTTTATTTGCTAATGTAGGAGTATTTTATCCTCTTCAGTAACAGTAACATGCTGTGAAGTATCGTACAGAATTGTCTTGCAATATACAGAGTATTGTAGAATCAGTGTATCGTGATATTATTGTTATTGTAGACAATGTATTGTGTTAATCTCATAGCGTGAGATGCCCTGTGATTTCCGCCTCTAGTCAAAACACAGCATATGTCTTCGCTGATTAACTGCATCCGAAGTTAACGATCAGTCGTGTTACTTTGATATTTACTCAAAACATGTCTGTAAAGAATCTGTACCAGGCTTGTTTATGTGGTCTGTGACTCTGTTATCTATAATCCTGGAATAAAGCACAGCTTTAAGTCATGTCTCTTTACTGCGGCTCAGAGGAGACGTCTCTGACTGTGAGCTTTAACAGAGGGCAGAAAGTGCGGTTAAAAGAGCTGGATGGTTTCCTCATGTGTCACTGCAGAACAACAACACGGCATCAGCAGTAACTCACAAGACCACTTCAAGGCATCCTGACTATACTTAGACCTCCAACTCCACAACACGGCCCGGATAATAAGCAGCCCAGAGCATAATATGAACCAGCAGCGCAGCTCCAGAGATGAAACCAACAGCAGGTGTGAAGCTGGAACTCAAAAAACGCACTCGAATTCAGACCTGCATAGAGCTCCTTCAGCGTTATATAGTTATATATATATTTTATAGATGTATTGCACATAGAGTGATCTATTTAAAGCATTTATTTATTTTATTGTTGATGATTATTATGGCTTACAGCCAATTAGAACCCAAAAATCAGTGTCTCAGAAAATTGTAATATCATATAAGGCCAATTGGTACTTTTGTTTGGCAGTGTGCCAAGTCCTGCTGGAAAATGAAATCCTCATCTCCATAAAAGTTGTTATCAGCAGAGGGAAGCTGTAAGATATGAAGAGCTGTAAGATTTTGTGGGAAAACAAAACTGCACTGACTTTAGACTTGATAATAAAACACAGTGGATCAACAGCAGCAGATGACAGACATGTCTCTCCAAACCATCACTGATCATCAGTAATTTTTACATTTCATTTAAAGTAAATCAAGGGATCAGAGTCTGGAGGAAGAGTGGAGAGACACACAGTCCTGCTCAAGGTCTAGTGTGAAGTTTCCACCAATCAGTGATGGTTTGGAGAGACATGTCTGTCATCTGCTGGTGTTGATCCACTGTGTTTTATTATCAAGTCTAAAGTCAGAGCAGTTTTGTTTTCCCACAAGATCTCACAGCATTTCATATCTTACAGCTTCCCTCTTTTGCTGTTGCTGATAACAACTTTTATGGAGATGCAGATTTCATTTTCCAGCAGGACTTGGCACACTGCCCACACTATGGACTGTGACTTAATGATCATGTGAGTTGAGACAAGTTGAGACAAGAACCCCTGATTTACCGTACAATTACAAATCAACTTAATTGTAAAACTGATTATAACTATAACACTTCATCATTGACCCAATAATGTGAATTTTTAGATATTTAGACTCGCTGATATTAAGGGTGGAGCTACTTTAATTTAAGTCGTTCAGAACAACAAGACCTCAAAAAAACACTAAACACAGTGACCAGTTTCACAACTGGACCTCTCTCCGACAAGATAAAGGCCATCAAACAAAGTCCAGTATCCCTCCCCTCTGAACCGGCCCTGCCACTGGACAAAAACGCACCACAACATCCACCCCCTCCCCAAAAATCTATACACAAGCAAGCCATTCACACACATCCAAACAGCTGCAAACAAGCCTTTATAGTAAAGTTTAACACGGAGCTGTGTCCCGAACATAAAGAGTACAGCCACAACATTCAGACCACCCTGAGATTCACACTGCAGGCCTCTAAAGAAGAGTTATCCACCACATCCACGCACCCAGAGATGATTTAGACTGATGTATTTGAGCAAACCTAGAAAAGAACTTTCAGATGAATGTATTTAAAGGACGTCCTTCATAAGGAAACTGACCTTTCATTGTTTTCTTAGTTTAAAGGACAGTTAAAACACCTCCCAGTCCATTTATAAAAACTAAGGATGGAGGCACACTATACAATTTTAAGGCAGATTTTGGAGATCTTCGAGAAAAGCCTTGGATTGGAGGAGCATTGCTGTTTATTCACCACTTGGTCAGTCACTATAAAAGTGAACTTCTGAAAGACAGAATCCAACTGATCACCAAAGTTATTGCTAATTTCACAGCAATGCAAGCCCCTGACGAATATCTAGCAGGTTTGATATCTGGACCAGTCAGCGACTGCTACAACCAATGAGAAAGCAAAGCAGAAAAGACAAGGAGAAAGACAAGGATGGAGATATACCAAGATTTCTGATTTTAAAGAGCAGACAGACTCGCCGTGTGTTCACCATTTGAAAGATTGTCAATGATCGGTTGTGTAGAGTGAAAACCACAATACCAATCCAAAATCACTCTACTGCAGATTGTCTCCATCTATTCATGAGCACAAACATTAAACAGAGACCTGTTTTCAGATTGTTTTCACCTATTATTAGTAGATTGAACAGAACAAAGAAAATTCCACATATGCCGAACAAAAAAAAAAGAGATGTAAACCAAGAGAGTCAGAATGGTATATGTTAATGCTTCTCTATTTCTTCTCCAATCACAATCAGATTCACTCTATCTGGATGGAGAGATTTATCTGGATAGGGGTTTTATTGAACGATAAGAGGCCGGAATGAAAACCAGCTGAAATTATTTAAATTTAAAAAGTAGAAGTAAAAAGTCGTCTCAAAATAATTACTCCAGTAAAGTATAGATAACGTAATTAAGTATAGATCTGCGTAATTAATAAGTATTTGTACTTCATTACTTGACACATCTAACTTTTACTCAATTACAGTAGTTATTGTTTCTTCAACCACATTGGTGTATTTAGTAGTAAAAGTAAAACTAGGCCAGATTATTATTAGACGGAAAGAGACAGACAAAGAGCGAGAGAGGCGATATTGTGATAGATAGTGAGGACCGCAGTCCTCTTAACCTCCTAAACCCTCACCGTCTGCTGGACGTCTTTAAGAGTGTCAGTGGCACAGGACTTCCTCCTGTCTCACACGTGTGAAGCAGACGGCCCAATGCCCGATTAACCACATATTAACCACATTCCTGGAGTCTTTTACACAAAATAACAACAACTTTCCGCTGGAATTAAGAGATATCGCTCCAACACAAAGCCGGAGTAATCCCCAGTGGCATGCAGAGCCTCCAGGGAGGAGATAATAGAGATTATAACACCGGACAATGTCTTCATAAGCATGACCAGACTTATGTGACGAGGCGACAGTCTAAAGGAAGTGTGCTGAGGTCTTTAAGATATCACAAACACACAGGAGATACTGGTACTTTCTATTAGTGCAGGAATAACTGAACACAACCCCCCACACTCCCAACCTGTGCTGAGCCATTGCCGAGACAATCCTTTTAGTTTGATCCCTAATCGCCTTCCCTGCTTTTGTCGGGTCAGCCAGACACTGGAACAGGTAGGAAGCTGAAGTCGGCTGCTTCTTATTCCTATTTTCCGTTCCACACTTAAAAGGTGAAGAAGTTACACTCTATGAAGCTTAAATTGGCTTTTTGCTGTTCTAACTTTTCCATTCCACCTTAAAGTGGGCAGTAGGAATAATCTACAAAGCTGAAGTGCAGGTCTTATTCCAACCTTTCCAGTCCACCTTAAATAGTGCATCAATCTACACAGTATTCTATAAAACTGGAGCTGACTTTAATTAGAGCAGCAATTAAATGAAGCTGAAATTGTCTTCTTCTTTCAAACTTCCCATTCCACCTTAAGTGATTCAACATGAATATTCTATAAAGCTGAAGTTGACTTTCCAACCTTATTATTCCACCTTAAATGGTTCAACAGGTATATTTTACAAAGCTGAAGTTGACTTTCCAACCTTATCATTCCACCTTAAATAGTGCAGAAGCTAAACTACATAAATCTGACATTTGATTATTCCAAACTTTTTATTCCACCTTAAATATTGCAGTTGAATTATATTAAAGATGTTAAATCAAAGCACTTCTCTTTTTACCCTTTCATTCCACCTTAAACATTGCAGTTTAAAGTTGCACTCAAATTTCCTAAAAGTACAATCCACCTTAATTATGCATTAAACAGAGCAGACAGTTGCTCTCTATGAAGATGAAGTCTCCGTTCCACCTTAAATCTTATTAAATAGCACAGGAGTTACTTTTTCTTTTGTCTCTGAAGCTGGTTTCTTCTGCTTGGAACTTCTCCGTTCCACCTTAAGTGATGCATTTTAAGTTATATTTTATGAAGCCACCGCTCGCTTCTTGTTCATTTCTTTGATGTCCACCTTAAGTGGTGCTGTAATTACATTGTATATAAAACTGAAGTGTAACGTTAAATGGAATTGTTGCAGGATTTAAGGTGGAACGGAGAGATAAGTTCAGAGCTATACAAGAACCGGTAAGAAGTTCTAACAAAACAAACAACTCCATGTGAAGCTGCCTTAAATCTACAGGTTCCCCTCTGCCCTCCTCCCGGTTCCACGCCCGGGTTCCCCAGGTTCCCCTGGTTCTAGATACATACCCATCGTTCTTCTCTCCAGATCTAAGCTCTTCTATCTCCGTGAGCTCAGGCTGCGCGCGAATGTGGCGCGTGGGAATACAGACAGAACACTGCACTAGACCAAACCACGCCCCCCAAACGCCACGATTGGCTGGGAATGCCCGCCTCTCGGTTATGATTGGATACGGTTTTCCCATTCTCTCATACTACTAATGGTAGAATAGTAAAATAATAGAGCGTTTTAAATATTTCAAAATAAGAGAGCACTTAAAAATGATGAGTTTCTTTGATTTTACCAAATTAAAAACCTCTGGAATATAATCAAGAGGAAGATGGATGATCACAAACCATCAAACCACCAAACTGAACTGCTTGAATTTTTGCACCAGGAGTAAAGCAGCATAAAGTTATCCAAAAGCAGTGTGTAAGACTGGTGGAGGAGAACATGATGCCAAGATGCATAAAAGCAGTGATTAAGATATTCCACCAAATATTGATTATTTCTGAACTCTTAAAACTTTATGAATATGAACTTGTTTTATTTGCATTATTTGAGGTCTGAAAGCTCTGCATCTTTTTTTTGTTGTTATTTCTCATTTTCTGCAAATAGATGCTCTAAATGACAATATTTTTATTTGGATTTTGGGAGAAATATTGTCTGTAGTTTATCGAATAAAACATAAACCTATAAATGGCAAAATCAAAGAAACTGATTCAGAAACTGAAGAGGTTTCTTATTTTTTTTCAAGAGCTGTATACAAAGAAAATAACCTGTATCTCCTAAATAACAAAAAGATTTACATGAGAAAAAAGTTCTTAACTTTCAATAAAAGTCAGTGTAAAAAGAGTTTATTTTTGGAGAATTTCTGTTGGTCCATTCATTGATAAATTAGACACAGCTAAAATCCCACAATGCAATGCAAAGGGGAGAAGCTACTTGTGTTTTGAACAATATTAGAAATTTTAGAATTAGAATAATAGGTGTGATGGTTTTCCACTCTCCTTTACTAGTACTAGTGGTAATACTAAAAAAAAACCTGAAATATTATATTATCATAGTATTAATAACAATAGCTGGAGAACATGCAGTGGCTTTTTTTTTTTTTAGCACAAATAGTACAAAATAACTTTTTATGTTAAAGATTTGTATACTTACCTGACAAACTACCACAACTAGGACCAGTATATAGTATACAGTATACCTCAGTAACATTCAACTGGAACACAGCCTTTGTGTCTAAAATGTTTTAAAATGTGCATATCCACTCTGCACCAGCACTGTAAAGAATGGATTTTAAGTTTTTTTTCTTTACAAACAGAACTTTGTGTATATTGATTATTGTGTTATTTCATTAAGACAGTAGTGTATATTATTCCATATATTCAGCACAGAGGGATTTAACACTCAGTGCCACACTCAGCTCTGTGGCTTCAGCGCTCAGAGATCCAGGCGACTGGGTTTCGCCTCATCAACATCCCTTTCAGAAGATGCCAAATGGACGACACTAAAAGGCCCAGCTGGGTGGAAAAGAATCAGAGATCCTTCAGGACAGAAAATCCTCACATTAATCTGATTCAGAGAGCAGAAGTTCTGTCATAGTGTCCCACAAACCCTGAAAACGCCTTTATTCACAAAACAAACCGCCAACACAACTTCTGCCCTTTTCAGTTTCCAGTACAGTGAATACTAAATACTGCTCTAGAACTCTGGGCTAATTATGGTTAGTGAGTCTTGTCTGGGTGCGTAGCTGTACCTTAACTTCCTGTTTACACCTGGTCATTTCATGTGATAAATATATGCATCGTAATATAAGGTTTAAATGCAGGCCCATTGCAACGAGGCAAGCAAACCAATCAATTGCCTCAAATTTCCAGAGCTGGTTAGGAACAGAATGCAACGACAAACTGTGTGAGAACCCCTTAAACTCTTTGATGGTCTATGCAGAAAAGTACATCATTATTGTTATTAAAATGCCCCTCAAGGGGGCGCCTCGCACTGGATGCTGACAGTAGCCTGTCAGACAGGTTCATCAATCCCGCAGCCGGCAAAATATGGAACTTAGCGATCATGAACCAGGAAGCCAGAAAAGAAAGCCACATTGCTTATTAACAGTCTGGAGACCCAGAAACAACATGAAATATGATATTTGCAAATAGGATCTAAACCCAAATTCCAAAAACACTCTAATTCTGTCTAGCACAAATTAGAATTTAGTGTTGACTAATATAAGATTAGATGTCTACAATTTGCTGAATTACAACACATACACTAAAGTTTTCATGACTAATATGTATTACTAGTGGATTAGTTATTCAAAAAATAGTCAACTAGTTGTCATTTTTATAGCAAATCCTAAAGCAAATAGAATTTTGGAATTTGCTATTTTTCTATTTCTTTGGTTTTCTATTTTTGTTTAGTTTTCTATATTTCATTTATTTTGTAGTTTTCTATGTTTTCTATTTTTTTAGTTGTCTATTTTTCTATTTTTTTAGTTGTCTATTTTTCTATTTTTTTTTAGTTTTCTATATTTCATTTTCTTGTAGTTTTCTATGTTTTCTATTTTTTTAGTTTTCTCTTTTTCTATTTTTTGGAAGCACTTTTCCTGGTTGACTTTTTCAGCGGTGTGTTCTCCAGCACTATTGAACACATATAGATGATCACTCAAAGCTAATCTGATCAAGTTTTTAGATTTAACAGTCGTTACATTTAATTTTAACTTATTTTGTTGCAGTAAAGCATGTTAAAGTGAGTTTTTCCATGATAGCAGATCTTGGGAAAGCAGTGTGCTGTAGGATCATGAGCATTAACACGGATATTAAACAGCAGAGCTTGTGTGATGAGATCACTGCACAGTTCCATATTCACCAGTAAAGTGAGCTGGAATGCAGCAGTGTGTAAATTAACACCATGACTGCAGAGCCACAGAAAATCTGGCTGAGAATATTTCAGAGCATGTTTCACACCAGCGCTTAACATTATTAATGTTCTAGTAGATGCAGAACTCGATTAGCACAAATCTAATGTTTATTAGGATTTAAAGTCAGTTTAGTGCAAGCAGTTTTCCTCCATACAGACTCCAGACGGCCCACACTGTATTAAAAGTCATAAAATTAATAAAAATCATAAAAAGTAAGACAATTAGCCCATTTCATTTGAAGTTTAGCTCCACCCATTCATCCTACAGCAGTTTATAGCTTCACCCATTCACCCTACAGCAGTTTATAGCTCCACCCATTCACCCTACAGCAGTTTATAGCTCCACCCATTCAGCCTCCAGCAGTTTATAGCTCCACCCATTCAGCCTACAGCAGTTTATAGCTCCACCCAATCAGCCTACAGCAGTTTATAGCTCCACCCATTCAGCCTACAGCAGTTTATAGCTCCATCTATTCAGCCTACAGCAGTTTATAGCTCCACCCATTCATCCTACAGCCATTTATAGCTCCACCCATTCACCATACAGCAGTTTATAGCTCCACCCATTCAGCCTACAGCAGTTTATAGCTCCACCCATTCAGCCTACAGCAGTTTATAGCTCCATCTTTTCAGCCTACAGCAGTTTATAGCTCCACCCATTCATCCTACAGCAGTTTATAGCTCCACCCATTCAGCCTACAGCAGTTTATAGCTCCATCTATTCAGCCTACAGCAGTTTATAGCTCCATCTATTCAGCCTACAGCAGTTTATAGCTCCATCTATTCAGCCTACTGCAGTTTATAGCTCCACCCATTCATCCTACAGCCATTTATAGCTCCACCCATTCACCCTACAGCAGTTTATAGCTCCACCCATTCAGCCTACAGCAGTTTATAGCTCCACCCATTCAGCCTACAGCAGTTTATAGCCACACCCATTCGCCCTACAGCAGTTTATAGCTCCACCCATTCATCCTACAGCAGTTTATAGCTCCACCCATTCATCCTACAGCATTTTAGCTCAATTTATTCACAGTTAAATTATATGAAAAGTGTTTTATTCCAGATTTCTATTTAAACTAAATACGATACAACCACAGCACACATTCACCCAATCAAATCAGCGCTCATTTACATGTATCATGCTTACAGAAACAGCTTTTTTTTCTTTCTAAGGGTTAAAAAGGTTGGGAAAGGTTGTTTATACATGAATAAATGCACAAATGGTTCTAAGAGGACCACACATGGAAAAGAGAAAACAAGAAACTGTAATATAGAGCTTTTTAATGGGTTGAGTATGGACAAATCTGAACATCAAGGCAAGATTCCCTCTATAATAAGATCTGTGCTGCTTCTTATTCACAACATTACAGAGAAATGGTTTATATCGTCTCTATTTTCGACTAAAGCGCAGCGCTGTCCTCGTTAGAACTTAGATTCTCTGCCTGAAACAGACCCGAGATTTCCAACCACTTTCCTCAAGAAAATAATCTGTGACGTAGGTGTCTGTTTTTTTATTCTATTTTTATTTTATATAAAGTTATGGCATGATAATCACAATATGACAAATTGCTGTGCTGTGCAGTGCAGTGTATAGCCTTATTATTGCTGTTTTTTTGCGTTTTTGCACATTGATTATAAGCGCAATATAAAAATGAGTTTGTTTAGAAATGATTTTCTACTCTTAAATCGTGTTAAATTATATTAGATTAAAGGAAAGTCATTCAGACATCATTCTTGTAGCTGAATTTACGGATGTTTAAGCTTTGTGTGGATCATTGTTTGCATTGTTCATGGGGTTAATCTTTCGTAGATCTGTTTCCTAATAGTTATTTTTATAATAATAAAAATAGGTCTATGCTTCTTCAGTGTTGCAACGTTAATGAACATCATTCATTCTGAACAGATTTCACTTATTCAAACAGCCCCATTTTTTTTCTAAAAGCTCAGTTTTAATGCTCTACTTACTAAAGAAAATGTCAGGTTTAAATCGGGCTCGGGCTCAAAACGACTGAGTTTATGGGGTGGGTCGGGTCTAAGCTCTAGTCCTTTAGGCTGCAGCAATGGTCAATTATGAGGCCAGGAGAGGTCTATTGACTCCCCACATCAACAGCATTCGCATTAAAACGTATGTAATGTTTAAATATATTGTTTATTAATTTCAATTTATAAATAGTTAAGAAACTCAATGCATTTCTAAAAATAAAACAGAAAAATCTACTTTAAACAAAGACCTTTGACCTACTTTAGAGAGGTTAAAGTGCGGGGGTACGCAGTGTGGGCTGCTTTATGCTTTATGACAAAACCATCTGTTATTGGCGTTTCCTGGAGCGAGGCTCTGAGTGAAACACAGACGCACACAAACAGATCTTTCTTCCTGCAGCCCAGAGCAGCAGAGGTACCACATCAACCCTGTAAGACAGAGCGCCGTCAGCCGTGTGCACGCTCTGTTCCCACAGTGAAATCCTGGCTCAGGTAAAGAGTTCAGATTGAGTTTGAATGTTTAGGATCTTAGAAGTGACAGCAAGAGCAAAAGCATGCTGTGTAAAAATCTAAGTTCCCTATTTCCAGTTAAAATAAATATACAGTGAGTTTCAGGTTTCGGTGTATAGTGATCATTTGCACAGCATGTCACAGCATTTGTGAATTTTGCAATTTGCAAATCTGCAATTTACTCTACAGCAGGGGTAAACAAAATATACAAAACTACATAAACTAAATAAAATAGGACATATAAATAATACAAACAAAAATGTACAAGAACCTGAGGGGTAGAAAAGGATACGAATAAAATAAACAAATATTCAATATGCAGCAGCAGCTGTATTTGCAGGATTAGTTTAGTTATTGAGCACTAAGGGTGTTTTCACCCCACCAATATTTGATCCAGTTTAAACAGACTGGTTCATTTTCACACTTGCTACAGTTCCATATGTGCAGTTTAATACACATGGAAACACCAGAGCAACCACCCATAAACACCCAAACAACCTCAAGAAAAGGCATCTAGAAATGCCCAAGCAAACACTTTAAAAAACAAGCAGCAACCTGGAAACATGCAACCAACTATCTAGAAACAAGTCAAGTGACCAACGCATCAAGAAACTCCCAAGTAATCACCAAGAAACACCCAGACAACCACTTAAAAACACCCATATACCCACCAATAAACACTTAAGCTACCATCTACAAGCACTTAAGCAACCACCTATAAACACCTAAGCAACAACCAAAGAGCAACCAAGCAACCATCAAGAAACTCCAGAGGAACCACCAAGGAGCACCCAAGCAACAACCAAGAAAGATCCAAGCAACCACCTAAAAACCAAGTACCCACCAAGAAACACTCAAGCCACCATTTACAAGTACTCAAGCAACGATCAAAAAATACTCAGTCAACCACCTAGAAACACTCAAGCAACAACCTAAAAACACTCAAGCAACCACCATGAAACACCCAAGCAACCACCAAGAAGCACCCAAGCAACCACCATCTAGACACACCCAAGCAACCAGTAATTGCTGCACAAACAGAATTAGTTTATTTTAGCTGTTGAATTGTATTAAATTGTATTTGATATTGTAAACACAGTAACAGTACTAGTAATAATACACATCCCTCATCTCTTTTCTCCTTGTCCTGTTCTCTCTCTCTCTCTCTCTCTCTCTCTCTCTCTCTCTCTCTCTTTCTTTCTCTTTCTTTCTCTCTTCCTGAAAAACAGAGCTGTGTTTGGTGTGGAGCTCCCGGTGTTATCTGTTCGGAATCAGCAGAGAAAGTGTTGGAGCTGCTCCTCAGAGACCGGCCAGCCCGACAATAACCACATTGAAGAGCGAAGAATCTTCAGTTTCATCTTATTACACAAAACAGAACACGCAGACATAAACACAGAGACACTGTATTTTAAAGCGAAAGTTCAGCTAATAATCAAATTCAGACAGTGTTTAGTGCTTCATTAGGCAACATACTAAATTCTATACATTAATATGCATTACAGTACATTTATATGCAATAATAAATATACTACATTTGAGCTTTGTGTGCAAGTGGTAATAAACTATTGCTTTAAGTGTCTGTGCATGTGTGTGTTTGTGCGTGTGTGTGTGTGTGTGTGTGTGTGTGTGTGTGTGTGTGTGTGTGTGTGTGTGTTTTTGTGTGTGTGTTGGGGGGTTGTTCTTTTATAATGTGATGGAACAACTATGAACCTCTGTGTTGGGGGGAACGCGAGAGGAACAAAATGAAATTCCACACATTTTTGGGGCACAGCTCTATATAATGGATTTTACAGAGGAGAAAGGGGGCGGAGAGAAAGAACACACTGGAAAGAGACATGGACAGACAGACAGCCAGACAGATATAAAGTGGTACATTAAATTATTTAAATCTTTGCTTGGAGTATCTGTTTTTTTTTGTATAGCAGTAATTATAACCAAACTTTATACTAAGTCCATTCCTTAAAACAAAACAGTTTAATTTCTGTTGAAGCTCTTTAATTTTAAGTTGAAGTTCTTTAATCATGACTTCTGCTTCTTTAAGCATCTTCTTGTAGAACTGCTTGTGTGCTCAGGGTCATGGTCTTGCTGCATGACCCACGTCCTTTTGAGGTTCAGTCCTATCAGTACAGATATCCTGCAGGAGGAGGAGAGGTGGAATAGGAAAGGAGGAGAGGAGCAGAAGGAGATGAGGACCAGAGAAGTAGGAGAGGAAGAATTAGAGGAGGAAAAGGTGGAGAGGAGGAGTAGGAAACAAAAAGGAGAAAAGGAGGAGGAGGAGGAGGACTAGGAAAGGAGATAAGGAAAGGAGGAGGAGAAGTAGGGGGGGATGAGAAGAAGAGGAGGAGAGGAGAAGTAGGAGGGGAGGAGTAGGAAACAAAAAGGAGGAGAAGAGGTGTAGGAGAGGAGAAGGAGGAAAGAAAGTAATAGGAAAAGGGAAAGGAGGAGGAGAAGAAGAGGAGGAGGGAATGAGGAGGAGAAGAGGAGTAGGAAAGGAGGAGGAAGAGGAGAGGAGGAAAAGAAAAGGAAAGGAGGAGCAGGAAAGGAGAGAAGAAGTAAGAAAGGAGGAGAGGAGGAGGAAAAGAGAAGGTGGAGAGAAGGAGGAGATGAGTAGTAGAAAAAGAGGAGAGGAGGAGTATGAAAAGAGAATGAGGAGAGAAAGAGTAGCATAAGTTTCTGGATGGAGCCAATCAGTGAGGAGCTGAGATATGAGAAATTCCAGTAATGAGGTGATGAACTAAAGGTCACTCAGTGCATGTAGATCTACTGCCATCTAGAGTATGGAGGGGGTCTGTGCACTCCACTGATCTGTCCTGATCTGTCCTCAGTGCTGTTTAACACAGTGATGGAGGGAAGGTCTTGTAGCTCAGTCTCAGGACTCTCAGGTCTTTCTCAGGTATAAACCTGTGATTAATTAAACACATACAGGGTGAACTGCACACAGAAGATCTGCTGACAGTAGAAGGGTGGTCTTTAGAGCTGAGGAAGCTCGGGAGATGTTCTGAGATCATGCTGGTGTTTCCCTGCAGCACTTAGAGCTGAATGAGCTCAATAAACACGTCTTTATCCTCAGATCAGCGCCTGCAGACCCAGAGGAGAATCTCTGGAGTTAAGCCAAGCCTGAAGCATCAGACTGAAGCTCCTCAAGACACTCCTCACCATCACACACAGAAACGCTCTAAACCATGTGTTATAATAAACTGAACAAGCAAAGCTGTGAACAGGTCTACTGAATACACACTGTTATATATAATATTTATATCAAAGGAAGAATGGCAGAATATAAAAAGAAAAAATATAATTTCTAAGTGTTCTACAATTTAAAATCAATGTCTTCAGTTTAAATTTTTAGTCTTGGGAATGTAACTTCTAACGTTTCCAAAATGCTAGTATTCGCGCTGCCTCTATGATCAGGAGATTGCTGCTTTGAATCCCGGTTATGCAACTTGCCATGAGCTGGGTACAGTAGATGGCGCTCTTTCCCCTCATCACTCCTAGGGTGGGACAATTGGCCTAGCTAAATAGCCTAGCCTGTGTATTTAATAATCTGTGTGTGTGTGTGTGTGTGTGTGTGTGTGTGTGTGTGTGTGTGTGTGTGTTGTATAGCTCTCTCCACGCTGGCTTTAATTCAACAACAGAGAGGCCTCAGAATGCCAGAGGGAAAGGCTGAACACACACACACACTTTACCTTCTTCTTCATCTCCCTCTTATTCTATTCACTCATCCTCTCACAGCTATTAGCCCTATCTCTCTCTATTTATTTATTTCTCCCTCCCCCTTTCTCTCTGTCTTTCTCTCTCTCTTTCTCTCTCTCTCTGTCTCTCTGTCTCTCTCTCTTTCACGCTTACTCTCTCTTCTGCTCTGTCTGTCTCTATCTCTCCCCTTCATCCCTTTTCTTTTCTGTTATCCTCTCTCAGTCTCTCTCTCCCTTTTTCCCTCCCTCTTTCTTTCTCTCCCTTGTTCTGTCTCTATCTCCACCCCCTCTCACTATCTCTCTTCCCTTCATCTTTTCCTCCCTCTCTCTCTCTCTCTCTCTCTCTCCCTTTTTCTCTGTCTCTATGTCTACCCCCTCTCTCGTCCTTTCTTACTTTATCTCTCACTCTTTCACTTCTTTCCCCTTCCTCTCTCTCTCCCTCTCTCTCTGGTTGCTCTGGTTCTCATGGGGTTTCAGTGCACCAGTATGGTGGTATTGATAAGGTTGCTGGTTTGAGATGCTTTGGATGTTCTCAGGTTCTCACTGAAGGTTTATGGTTCTATTGGTCTCTCTCTCTCTCTCTCTCTCTCTCTCTCTCTCTCTCTCTCTCTCTCTTTCTCTCTCTCTCTTTCTCTCTCTCTCTCTATTTCTCTCTCTCCGATGCTCTAAAGGATCTGTGAAGGATCCGGCCGTCAGCATCCGAGCCGCTAGCGCTCCAATCCGCTTATCAACGAGGCCCTCGGCAACGTCGCCATGGAAACAGTGTTTACAGCCCAGCGGCAGCTAAAAATGGATTGTGGACGATGATGATGACGATGATGAAGATGATGATGAGGATGATGAGGATGATGAGGATGATGAGGATGATTGCGGAGATGACTGAGGGCTTGGCTCAGGCTTGTCTCAGAAATTCACGGTTCTGCCAAAACTTTAATATGTACTGTGCCACCAGTTAGCATGATGCTAACGGCATGCCTGAGTCATCACAGACATGTGTTCTGGTATTCCAAACGCATTAAATGCCAGAATGAAACTGCACTATATTGCAGCATATATTTAAGGTGGAATTGATAGTTTGGAGATGCTGATGAAAAAGGACAGTGAGCTATAAGCTTCCTACAATAAACTTTTACTTTAATTTCAAACCGAAGTAGAAAAACATTCCGAGGTGGTTGCTAGGGTATTTCTAGGTGACTCTTAGGCAGTTCCTTGCCATGGCCTAAAAAAGTTAGAGGCCAGAAAGTCATAATTTCAGACCCCCGATTTGGAAGGATACGAATGAGCAATGCAACAACACTTGCTACGGTATCCTAAGTGGACCCTATGCTATTCCAAGTGGTTGCTATGCTGTTGTCAAGAAATTGCTGTTGCTAAGCAATTGCTATAGTAACCCTATGGTTGCTATCATATCCCAGGTCGTTGGCATGGCAACTATTTTATTTCAAGTGCTTGCTACGTTGTTGTTATAAGGTTGCAATCTCAGACGGACCACCCAAACACATTAAATATACTTTCTCTGTTCTCTGTATTTCCATAAAATGTATATTTTTAAGCACTATGCTGCCTTTTCTTTTTTACAATATAATTAAATTGTATTAAACATTATGATTAAAAAACACTTACTTAAAAACTTGAATTTGCAGAATCACAACCTGATGCTTTTATGTTGTATTTAAATATAGTTTAATTACAAATTACAAATTGAAATGTACTTATGTTGCGGTAAGTTGTTTCAAAGTAGTACATTTAGTATGTATTTAAGTATGTATTAAAATAATGTTAAAAGTATGCAATTTTCCATGTAACTCAAATCATTTTATGACATTATTATTGATATTTTTTAGCACCTTTTAATAAGCCTTTTAAACAACTACAACCCAGTCTGCTTCAGTTTTAATGCTTCAGTATTTGTTCGTAATCAATAAATCTAACATTTTTAAATAATTTGTCTGTTTTACCCCATTAATCTTTATCAGCCCCTAAAACAGAGATGAGCTCGGCTCTACAGAACACTGTTCCCAGTCTGACTGAACGTTTCGGAGGTGAGTTAGCGGACAGAAATCGCCGGAGGCTTCAATGCTGATCACCAGTAATAAAGTAACACTGAACTAATGATAAACCACACACACACACACACACACACACACCCTCCCCGGAGAGAGAGAGAGACAGAGAGAGAGAAAGTGTGTGTGTGTCTGTGTGTCTGTGTGTCTGTGTGTTTGATGGGAAAACACTCGCAGCGTCTGGGCTGGAAGGTGTTCTGGGTTGCCACGGCAACGGGAGGCAAGAGGAAATGAAACAAATCTGAAGGATCCCCCCAAAGATAGGATGAACAGAACCCCCCCACACACACACACACACACAAAGATGTATTACAAATATGCACAAACAAACGCACATACACATTTACATATATATATGTGTGTGTGTGTGTTTCAATGCTGAAACAAAGCATTATTGTTCTGTTTCCTGTGGAGCTTTTAATCGCCATTAATCGTAATTATTTTTTATACAGTTCTTCTTGATCTGTTGCTTTATTACATAATTGATTACAACATGTTGAACAAGAATTAACATATAATTTTAACCAGTTTACTGTTGTGAAATGATTTTGTGTAGATAATTACAATTACTCATCATTTTTGTAAAGTAAATTTAATATTAATTACACTAATTTGTGTATTATGTTTTGTGTAGTTTGCCATGATGTTGACTTTGCAACCAAAGCCAGTGGACTCAAGCAGAGCAAGCATCTCAGACTGCCTTCATTGAACATACAGAGCAGCCGACAGGACCAGAGAAAGCCCAGTGTTTCAAGTGTTTCAATAGTAAAAAAAAATCTACAGCAGATGACATGTTTTTCCAACCCATCACTGATCATCATTAAATTTTACATTTCATTTGTAAATGAAGGGAGCAGAGTCTGGAGGAAGAGTGGAGAGACACACAGTCCAAACTGCTCGAGGTCTAGTGTGAAGTTTCCACCAATCAGTGATGGTTTGGAGAGTCATGTCTGTCATCTGCTGGTGTTGATCCACTGTGTTTTATTATCAAGTCTAAAGTCAGTGCAGTTTTGTTTTCCCACAAAATCTTACAGCACTTCATATCTTACAGCTTCCCTCTGCTACTGACAACTTTTATGGAGATGCGGATTTCATTTTCCAGCAGGACTTGGCACACTGCCCACACTGATAAAAGTACCACAAAAGTACCAGTTGGTCTTATATAATATTCTCTTTTTCTGAGACATAGATTTTTAGCTATTTTTAGCTTATAAAAATAGATCACTCTGTGTGTATTGCAATACATCTATATAATATATAGTTCTAAGAGACGTAGAACTGTCCAGGGTTTTCCAGGTTTTCTGCAGTCGCTGGTCCTCCATTGTTCCATGTTCATACTGAGTTATACACTATGTGTTACACATTTATGTACATGTGGTACACTCTTAACCAGCTCCTTTTAGCACTGTTAGTTTTCACCGCTAGAAATACAGAAGACAAATCCATGTGGAGCTTCTGTTCCATCATGTTCTCCAACCGTTCAGCTCTTTCTCTGATTCTGGACGAAATATGAAAACCCGAGAGGATATAAATTGTTGATTATTCTCATACATGCACTTACGCAACAGCGTACATATAGAGAACATTAGAGAACATTAGGACGTGGGCCGGTCCTCCAGTACGAACAGTGACCGGAGGCCTGAAACGCTGATTAATATTGATCAGCTCTGCCACGTTTCTCCACACATTTCCATGTTTTATTCCATATTCTCACATTTGCAATCAATATTCGCTCGTTTTCGACCCCTGTTCTGACTTTTTAAATAATTTAACCCCCCCTCGCTCCCCCCCGAGACACGCCCGGGCTCAGGAAAGTCTCTTTGTTAGGCTCATAATTCTGTCATTATGCTGACTGTAGGAGAGTTTTACTGTGAGAGAATCACTGTGATTTACACTCAACACAATGAGGAGCAATGAAGATAATGGATCGTTAAAGTGAGGAGGTGAAATATAAGCCCCCCCCCCCCCCCCGGCATATAAGCACCCCCTCAACCCCCGCACCGTAACAGCCATCCTCGAGCGGCGGCGACGCAATTAGAATTATTATTGCTTCAATAACAAACAAAAAGTCGCAGCAGGATTTGCGGCGTAATTGCAGGCTTGAACTGTGACAACTTTAATAGACTGAGATATTATTCACGTATTAAAAACTAATCGTACGGAGAACAAATTAGGAGCAGGAGGGCGATAAAACACGCCTGCGGAGGAAAGATAAAGGAGCTTCGTCTGTGGACTTTTTGTTTTTACGTGATTTTACGAGAACAAATAGGCCTGTGTTTATCGTGTGAACTCTGCAGTAAATTAAAGTTAACATTATGACCCAACCAGGTGAAGAATAGACAAATGACATACTTAATTTAATCTATAGTGTAACTGAAATAAATGTGATTATACATTTGATATATGTTGAGTATTTCTTGAGAAGTGACTTGTAGTAGATCAAATACAGTATAATATATATTACTTTTTATTTGATTGAATGTAGTTTGTCATTAATTTGAAAAAAAAAAATTATAATAAAATGAATAATAAACTATGTACAGACACTGCTTTACCTGAGTTTTGAGAAGATATTGGTTCTAAAAAATGCTTTTAAAATCACATATAGCCTCCCTAGAGTCCCAGACATTTACTTGATATGTTTGGTTGATATGTTTTAATTTCTCCTAGATATTTTGGATTATTAGGATCTAAAATGTATAAGCAAAGTAGTTTATTTTTACATTTTTAACATTTAAAAATGATGCTTGACATTTGAGATCAGAAAGACCCAATTAATCCAAAAGCATACATTTAGCTTCCTACAGTAAGTAAATAAACTAGTTTCAAGTATAAAATTGGATAAAATTGTTTCTGATTCATGTTTCTGTCTGGACTGGCTGTAGAAACTTTTGACTGGGATTCCAGACATTTTGTTTTCAGTCAGTTGTGTAAAGTGTAATGTTGTTATTTGACCACTACTACTATCATGGTTAATAGATGCAAAAATGTAATGTCCTCATATGAGAATGCAGGGGCTTGAGAGGATAGAGCTTTACAAGCTCCTATATCACCAAAAAAATGAGGCTATTTCTTTGACTTAGTACACCAGTGATGACTTTCTTCTTCAGGACATTCCAAACAGTTGTACTGGCCATTTCAAACCCAAATGTTTTAAGTCTACAATAGAAATAGAGGGATTTGGGCTAAATAAACTTTATAATATGCAGAATCAATATAATAAACATTATTAATAATACAGAAATGTACTGGAAATGCTCAGTTGTAAACGTTTGGACCAGCCAGGTAAAACAGGTGAACAGTAAAACACCTGAGCACTGACCACAGAAAAGTTAATTATTTGATGCTCCAGAGTCTCAGCCTGTGTTAATTCTCTTTCCTTAGGAAGAACAGCCCAGCGATTGTATTAGCGATGTGCAGTCTTATCATCCCAACACATGGACCTGAGTGGAGAATCAATCATGTGTCAGGTTGTATAAAGCTCGTCGTTCTTTCTTCAGTGTGTGTTAGCCTCAGCTCGCGCCGACAGCAGCTGACAGGCTTTTGCGGCAGGAGCTTCCTCAGCTAATGTCGTGGCGGACCCTGCGGAGCGAGTGCCGCCGGCCTCGGCTGGAAAACTGACAGCACATCAGTCTTATCTATCAGCCCTGAGAGGATCCCCACGCCCGGCTTAATCCTACATCCAACAGATATGTGTAAAACAGGCCAACCACATGCACCTAGCATTAGCATGCCTTCACTGCTCATGAATCACTTCACAATCGCTATACGTAGCATCAGGACATGTTTCGACAAATGAAACCTTGAACCGGCTCTGACAGTTCATAAACAATTCTGCTAGAAGCGTTCAAGTGTAAATCGTACAGGATTGAGGGGTTAACATGTCAAAAACTGTGAGGAGGGGGTGTGTTATGTTTTGCTCTATGGGTCTGTTTGGAGGCTGTAAAGCTATATTCTTAATATGTTTTTAAAATCACATCCTGAAACAAAAATGGGCTATTTCTGTTACTTAGTACACCAGTGATGACTTTGTTCTTCAGGTAATTCCAAACACTTGTACTGGCCATGGCCAATATTTGTGCAATGCGCCATATAATTCGATGCACCTTATAGTTAAAATACAATACTGACCTGTCTTTACCATGACACGATCTGTCTTTTGGCTTTTGCTTTTAACAGTCTGGATGACCCTTTCAATCTCTGCACTGGAGCTTAAGACTGGTGCATATGACCACTGGGTGATGGTCCATCCAGAACACCACTTCTGGACATGGTTAATATAAAGCTACTGTCTTACACAGTAAAGTTTTTGTTGAACTTAAGATTTATTAATGTATGTATTATATTGTTGAATAAATTCTTGCTTTTAACAAACCAAAAATGAATGAAACCAAAACTACAACTTGGAAAAAGTATCCAACGTGCAAAATGAAATGCCAATGTACCAACAGTAATACAGTAATTCAATATTGCTAGCTGCTAGCATGAGCTACTGTACAGTACAATCATGCTAGCGAGGCTGTGCTAGCTCTAATACATTTATTATTAGCGATGCTAGCACCTCAAGAGTGAGCTATTCCTTTAAGCTCTGGCTATGGTCTCTGGCTATGAGGTGTGCTTAATAATTGATCACAATATTTGAGTTCAGATGTGTGTCTTCAGAAATACATGTATATATAAATATATATTTTTTCTCCTTTCATTTTTAGCTCATGCTTCAGTTGCTGCTGAAGGCACTATAGGGCGGATCATATTGTTTATTTATAGGGAGTAAAAATAGCATTTTAAATCTTATAGGACTAAAAGGCGGTCTGTTTGAACACATCTGGGCTCGGCCTTGTTCTGGTCAGTCGTGTGATGCGTAGTGATGCCGAGCGCTGCTGTGGTTTCCCAGCTTCTGCTCGGTTTTGCTCCTCTGATAGACCAGCTGTGGAAGTCCCGATGCCAAATCATACTCAGTGCCACAGGAAGGAAGCAGGGAGGTACTTTTCCTCGCTGTCTGACAGGCGGTAATGCACGTAACGATTGGTTGCATCACCCTGCGGGTGGGCCTACGGGGAAAGCCTCCCCCTCGCTCAGGCCAGCTTGGAAAACCTCGGCTGACAGGCGTGGAAGTCTCCGGCGCTTTCCAATATCCCTGCCGACACACCGACCCGCCGGGTCATTACTGTGAACGATGGTAAACGACCAAATCACTTTTGAGCGCGAAGCCTTCGAACGAGGAAAAAATCACTCTGATCAATCTGGACCTGTCATATCGCTGTGCTAAAGGCCCAATCCCATCTCAACCCTTGGTAATACCACTTACCCCCAACCCTCTGTTTTGGTTTTTGTTAGGCTGGAGGGGTAGGTTAAGGGAAGAGATATGGTTTGTTTTTTAGATTCACACAGATGATGGGTATAAGAATCACTGGTAAGATGGCACTGGCACAAGCAACCAAAGAAACTCATAAATTTCTGTATTTTCCAAATATTTTCCTTGTTAAAAGTGATGATAAGCTCTATATAACCATAGTTTAATGAGTCGTTTCAATGTTTTTTAGCTGAATTCTTCATAACATGCATTAAAAAAAAGATCGCCAGTAGTTTGTCTCAGTAGCTAGCTAACAGCTAACTTTTCCGTTCCACTTTAAATGGTGCATTTACTCTTCTATGGTGTTTTGAATTACTGTATGTTGGCTGTTATTAGATATTAAGTCATTGAGGTCTTGCAGTGGCTCAAATCTGTTTTGATTTCCTCATTGGCTCTGTGCTGTGACCTCCAAGAGCAACATGCTGTTTTGGTTATTTCAGCTACACATCACATAGAAATTAAGGAACGGACAATAATAATAATTCATTTCTAGATAGATAGATAGATAGATACTTTATTGATCCCCGAGGGGAAATTCTAGACATCCACCATTTTTGCACCATTTTACCCCTTTTTGAAGACCTACAATTAAATAAACCCTAAAGTTAACTAGTAATCCAGCAGCAGCAGTTAGGTTGCTGAACTTTAGCACTCCTGATGAAGTATCGGGTGCTTTTGAAGGGTTTCCAATTCTTAGAGGGTGAATTTTACCCCTTTACCCTTATAACTCTGTTCCTCTGTTCTAAAGGGAAGGGAACTCTCGAAAACAAGAGTTAGGGGTAAGTTTTAGGGCCAAGGAGTGAAATAGGATTGGACTATAATGTTCACCATCGCCTCGTCCCTCAGCCCTTTGCCTCCACAAGAGGAACGCTGCATAAACTCTTGGGCTCCCATTGGTTTTTATAGAGGCTAGACCGGACTGATGGCTCATCAGGACTCCACATTAGACCTGACAGCATCTCCTCCATGACCGAGAGACACAGCTGGAGCGGAGAGACCCCCGCCCGGACCGCACCGTGCTTGGCTCCAGACCTCCACGCAGACGGCTGCTGATACCAGGGTTTGGAGGGTTTGGACGTAGCATAAGGCGAAAAGGACCGAAGCCAAAAACAACAGCTGACTCCAGACAGCTCGTTTGGCTCGAGTGATTTTGATTTTGAGAAAACATAATGCAGTAGTTCTGGGACAGAACGCGCTCCGGTGGTTCCGGCGGTCACCGCAGGATTCATCAGACTGTCAGGAGTGAGTCCGGTCCAGTGGATCACTGGCTAGTGCTAATGAGTCTCCATCGTAATCCTCTACACTGAAAACATCAAATATGAGTTCAGATTTTATCTGAACTGATCTCAAAAATGCTTAAGCCAACTTCTAAGTAGTTTTAAGCTTCACCAAGTGCTGGTAAAGCTGGTAAGGCCCAGTACATAAACAAGAAAGATCGTAAATGAAAGTGCTAACTTGTCGAAATGCATCCTCTCGTTACTGTACTGGTTAAACTTCTCTAATAAGGAGGGTAATAGTGGACAAATCGAAGCACCTGTACCTTGTATTTTTCTGCAGTCGCACCTTTGTAATATGTGCAGCTCTATACTAAAGCCCTACTCTAAAGTGTAATTACGGTGTGTTTCAGTGGACAAATATCTATTTTATTAAATTAAAATTACCGGAGGAGCACGGAGTTCAGAGAAAAACAGTAGATAATTCGGTTTTCCTGTAATTTCCTCATCTGAGAAAAACACCTACATGATCGTTCTGGACAGGAATAAAATCACAGAGGATAAAAAAAGACATAAAAGACAGTACATTTTAAGGATAAAAACAAAGTAAAACTAGATACAGTACAATATAAAAGGAAAGACTTTACAAACATTATTAACTCATAAAGAAGACTAACATGAAGATTTGTACCTTAATTACTATATGTACTAATATATTGCCCATGCATGAACACATGTATGAGACATTCTTACTTCATGCATATTCATGACGACTCAGAAAATGCAGTATATTATGTGCATCAATTATTGATTAAGCACTCATGAAATACTGCATGAATTCATGTTATTTTACCCTTATAGTAAAGTGTAACCATATAAAATATAATTCCCAGTTAAACAAAAAAAATATATAGATTACAAATATAGTACAAAAATAAAACAATATATTTATATATTGATTAAATATTAAAGAAATCTTACACACATCTTAACACATCTTACAATAATAATACAGTAAAAGAAGATGTAATGAAGATGTAATATTGTATCTCTCAGCACTGTACAACTGTAGCCTATTCACAGTATGTAGATATATTTGGACAACAAAGCTTTTATGAGCCCTTTTATGAGTTGCTATGGAAAAGAGCGCGTGCTGAAAGCCATAAATATAGACGTATTTATGTAGCATCTCATTATGTCATTGAAAAAGAGTCGAATTTGTGATGGAAGGGCAAATATACCCATCCAGAAGCATAAAACCAATAGCTGCTCTGAATAATGGGGTGAATAATGGGAAATATATTGGAAAAGCGAGCAGGGTCATTTGCTGACCAGTGGCTATTGACTGACAGTGGAAGCTGCTTGGTCACTTGAGCTGTAGGACAATTATATTCAGTCAATGGTGTGATCTCCCGGGGGGATATTGGGTTTCCCATGAGTAAAAAGGGAATTTAGTCACACGTTTTACACTTAAAGCTGCGCAGTGCGTGAAGTGCGGACGCATAAAGGTTTTCTGAGATCTTCTGATAGAAGCTCTACTGTAGGTAATTCAGCAGCACGGCTGTAGAAATTGAGACATACGAGAGATAGAAGTTTATTATATCAGCCCACACCACGCCGGCACCTCGGGAATAATTAATCTGGACAGGTCCCAGATGTTCTGCAGTGATGTCTTACTTCACCGCCGAGTGGAACCGAGCAGAACCATCTCTGATTGGTGGTTCAGACAATCCACAAAAGAGAAATAAATCCTGCATTGTGTCACTGCTTTAAAAGCTTTAAAATCACTTGATTCTCTTGATAGAAATCTTGATAGAAGTCTCATCACTTATCAAGAGAGACATCACCCACATCTGACCCTTATAACTCTGTAAAATGTGAAATCTGGTTTCTGAAATACAGCAACTGGTGGCTGCAGTTGGACCAGGTTTGGACCAAATTAGAACATAAAAAAAATGCTGTACGAACATTTCACACAGAGCTCAAACGCCAAGAAAAGCATTAAAACCACAGATAAGACTAAAACTTACTTAAAAATGCATTAACTGCTCCATATTTTGGTTAGACTCGTGGGCTTCAACTTGCCCACTTTTATCACCAGCCCCCCAACAATACAATGATGCTCAAATTTACTTTCAATATTAAAATCTGAAGTTTTTAAACACTCTGTTCATACAGTGTCTACGTTGTTTGACACTCCTACACTATACATGCTTCCCTCTGCTGATAACAACTTTTACGGAGATGCGGATTTCATTTTCCAGCAGGACTTGGCACACTGCCCACATTTGCCAAAAGTACCAGTTGGTCTTATATGAATATAATATATATATTTTTTTGAGACACTGCTTTTGGGTTTTCATTGGCTATAAGCCATAATTATCATTAATAAAAATAAATAAATAAACAGAATTGCAGCAGGGAGGACGTGAGGTGGACGTAAAAAGCAAGTCATTTATTTACAAGAAAACAAATGATAAACCAAATCTAAACTCAAAACAAGCAAAACAAGCTAACAAAACAGAAAACAAAAAAAAAAACAGCAACCTGACTGACCTATGACATACATACAAGGCGGGAAAGGAAACTGGGAACACCTGATAACAGGTAATGAGGGGGCGGAGCTACAAATCTACAAATGAAACAAAATAAACAAAAACAGAGAAAGGAAAGCAAAAACACAGACATGTGTAATACATCTATATAATATATGAGTTTCACATTTTCAACTGAATTATTGAAATAAAGTACAGGGGTTGGACAATGAAACTGAAACATCTGGTTGAGGTGCACATTGAATTCTGCGTGATTTGATCAGCCGTGGTTTTATGTTTTGGATACAATCCGGGTTAGCACCCGAACATCCCTTTCAGACAGCTTCCTCTTACAGCATCCACAGTTAATCCTGTTGGATGTGGTTGGTCCTTCTTGGTGGTATGCTGACATTACCCTGGATACCGTGGCTCTTGATGCATCACAAAGACTTGCTGTCTTGGTCACAGATGCTCCAGCAAGACGTGCACCAACAATTTGTCCTCTTTTGAACTCTGGTATGTCTCCCATAATGTTGTGTGCATTGCAATATTTAGAGCAGAACTGTGCTCTTACCCTGCTAATTGAACCTTCACACTCTGCTCTTACTGGTGCAATGTGCAATTAATGAAGATTGAACACCAGGCTGCTCCAATTTAGACATGAAACCTAAAATCCCACACTAAAATGATGACAGCTGTTTCAGTTTCATTGTGCAACCCCTGTAACTTTTTAATAATTTTAAACATTTTTGAGATATTATTTGCACTAGTATTAAAACATAACCTCTGTATTGAAGCTGAAATGGTTGCAGTTATCACTCTTTTTAGAGTGATGGTCTACAGATGTGCAGACAGAGATTACGCTGGGTTCTCTGAGGTCCGGCTCATATTGGCTCTTCTCTCTTTCTCTCCAATTCTGTTCCACCTCTCCGCTCAGCGTTGATTGACGGATTCCTCTCTGAATTCCTCTGGCTCGGATGAACCGGCGCCGGCCTCATTAAGTGGACGAGGATCACGGTGATCAATAGTGAAACGGATACGAGGCCGGACCTGCAGTCAGAAAGGCTTCGCGCCTTCTCTCAGATGACCTCTCAAACCCTGGAGGTGCCAGTCGATAAAGCTCCCTCACGCCGAGCGACCGCTTCCCGCCGCGTCCGCCGTCAACATTAGGCACGGGCACGTCCGCTTAAGCCTGCCCTGATCAATGGGCCAGGTCTCACTGTGACACAGTGGCCTTTTCGCTCGGCGGAGTCATTATTCAGGAGGAAGACGCAGCTCCAAAAGCAGCTTCTGTGAGATGGGAGGGGTCGGTCAGACATAGAGTATAGACATGCTGGAGATTTGACATGCTGGCCTATTCAGTTTCTGAATCAGTGTCTCTGATTTTGCTATTTATAGGTGTATGTTTGAGTAAAATGAACATTGTTGTTTTATTCTATAAACTACAGACAACATTTCTCCCAAATTACAAATAAAAATATTCTCATTTAGAGCATTTATTTACAGAAAATGAGAAATGGCTGAAATAACAAAAAAGATGCAGAGCTTTCAGACCTCAAATAATGCAAAGAAAACAAATTCATATTCATAAAGTTTTAAGAGTTCAGAAACAAATATTTGGTGGAATAACCCTGGTTGGTTTTTAATCACAGTTTTAATTTCATGCATCTTGTCATCATGTTCTCCTCCACCAGTCTTACACACTGCTTTTGGATAACTTTATGCTGCTTTACTCCTGGTGCAAAAAAAACAGCTGTATATATTGTGTCTTTGCTTCAGGCCTTCTCATAGTCTTTCGTCTCACAGTTGGATCAAACAACTTTTTTATTGACAATATAAACAAGGAAATTTCATATTTCCAAATTCCAAGTTTCATGTTCATCATTCCTGCAGCCGGCAAAATATGAACCTTCAGCAATCATGTAGTCTTGTAAAGAATGGAGAGAAAGGAAGAGGAAGGAAATAAGTAACAAGACAGATAAGTTAATTAATAATTTACTCTGAATAAATTAGGCGTACCTAATTGTTGGGGCCCATTTTGGTGCTTTTAGGTTTGTGCCTGTGTGAAAACAAACCAGACCAAGGGGGAAACACTCCAACTAAACAAATCGATTAACTGATTCGGACCAGCAAAATTAACTATCATTCAAATCGATTAAATTTACCTCAGTTTTTTGTGTTTTACTGCTGATGGTTGGAGAGTTATTGTAAGTAGCAACTAGTTTTCTTCCTCGATCATGCCCATTTCTTCAGGCCAATCTGGAGAAATTGTGAATTTAGAATGATTTTGTTGGTAGACAAGCTAAAACAGCCTTTTCTGTAGGTCACATTTCTACCGCCAGTAAAAAAAAAAACAAAGATGGAAAGCCTTCATCGCTCCATCCTCGACTTTACGTCAGAACGGCCTCCTGAAAAACAACCCTCCCACCAGACCAAAGGTCACATTGGACGGGACTTAATGACCAGTTAAACTCCGTCTGGTGGTTGTAACTGCCACCGAGCCAATTCCAGCTCTCTCTGAGGCGGGTACCGCGGCGCCCCGTGACCCCCGGCTCTGTCCTTTATGAGACTCAGAGAGACTCCAGCGTTTGATTTGACTCTGTGGGCTGCAGGTTTAAAAAAACTCCAGCGAGACAACCTGTAATTGGAGCTGGGATAACGACGACGTCCTCAGGATTTTTATTTTTACTCTGCTGCGTGGCGGTGCTGGGCAGGTACGGCCTCTTAAAGGAGAACTCTGGTGTAAAATGGACTTTTGTTGTAGTAAAACATGATAAAAGTTCTTATCTTTGATGAATAACTCACCTCCGTTCTCCCACAGCGTTCAGAGATCCAGAAATTTTAACAGTTTGTCCAACAAACACCCTTCAGACTGGGAGATACGGGGCATAATTTACCCCGATAAATCACTTTTTACACCGTTATCCAGCTCAAAGTAGCTCTACTTTGCCTCCTTGCTAGAATCCGGAGAGCCCTGACATTTAAAAAGAGGCATTAATAACTTAAATTAAGAAAAATGCACAAGAACCTAGTCTACATAGACTTCACATAGCGTAGCATCCAGCGCCAGGAGTAATGGCACCACTCAGAGCTGAAGCTAGTAGTGTTATAGGATGTAAACAGTGGTGTTTAATGAGCTTCTTCTGCGCTTTTTAAGTTATTAATGCCTCGTTTTAAATGTCAGGACTCTCCGGATTCTAGCAAGGAGGCAAAGTAGAGCTACTTTTGCTTACATATATTTTATTGTTTAATGTGTAAGTTACACTGTTTTATTTATTTAACATTTTGCATGACACTGAATTACTGCTGTTTTTAGTCACTAAAACAAGGAACATCCTGTTTTATTGAGGGTGTTACAGTAAATTATTGATCATTTAATAAACGTATGCTGGATAACGGTGTAAAAAGTGATATATCAGGGTAAATTATGCCCCGTATCACCAAGTCTAAAGAGTGTTTGTTGGACAAACTGTTAAAATTTCTGGATCTCTGAACGCTGTGGGGGAACGGAAGTGTGCTATTCCTCAAAGGTAAGAACTTTTTACCACTTTTTACTACAATAAAAGTCCATTTTACACCAGAATTCTCATTTAAATTAAGACTATGCTTTTGTTTTCTATTACCTTCAACAAGAAGACAAAAGGAAAGCACGTTCTGTGTTGATCTTTGAGGACAGTGGAGTAAAAGTTAGCGTTGATACTGACTGTCATCATACTGTGTTCTGTCATCCTCTTCCTCTTCCTCTTCCTCTTCTTCTTTCAGCCTCTTTGAGATGCCGTTCGAGCCCATTTCTGGTTCCAGTGTTGAAGAGCTCGGCACTTCCGTCTCCTTCAGAGCGTCTGGAATGAGGACTTTAAAGGGATTTAGGGCAGGAGACTGACGTGGAGAATCCACAGTGTTCTCCACACATCTGCCAGACCTGACGGCCAGTTTAGAGACACCGTCTCGCTGCCCAGTGAAGCTGGAGGCATGCTTTGGTTTCAACATTCATCTTATGTCACTGTTGAAGACTGTCTAGTGTAAATAAAAGGCTTTTGTTTTCTCCAACGCTTCATCTTCTTGTTGCATCAGTCGGGATTTTTTTTGTCTGCTTTTTGCGAATTTTCTTCTCCTTATGCTCCAGTTTCCCTTAAATAAGTAATTATATTCAGTTTAGCCAGGCTGCCTTCTGTCTCTATTGTTATAAAAAACTGGAAGACCAAGAGAGAATTTAGGGAGAGTTGAGCTGTTAAACATGGGGGTGGATGAATCATGCTTTTGGCTTTTGTTGCAGCCAATGGCTATAGAAAATTTCACTGGAAGAAGAAAGAACTGATTCAAACAAATACATAAAAAAAATCAAATCATCTGTATAAAAAGCTAAGGAAGATTTATTTTTAGTTTTATTTGATTTATTTAACAATTTACTTATTTATTTTAAGACTTTTGTTTCTTTTAGTTTTTGTTTTTTGTTACCTTTATGGTTTTTAGTTATTGCTTACATATATGTTATTGTTTTATGTGTTAACTTACACTGTTCTGTTTATTTTTATTGCTTTTATGATTCTTGCACTGAACTGTTTTATTTATATTTCTAACTTGATTTATGCTTTTTTTATAAAGATTAAATTTCTTATGTCTTCCTTATCAGTCAATATTATATGTATTGACCCTGTTACATTGTAAATGAGGGCCACCCTTAATGTACTACGAGTTACTACATTGTGGCCATGATTTGTTGTTTTTTCTGTAAAATTTTGTCCAATGTTTTGCATGCCACTGAATTTCTGTTGTTTTTAATGACTAAAACGAGGAAAACCCTGTTTTATTGAGGGTGTTTCAGTAAATTATTGATCATTAATAAATGTCTGTCAAATTAATTGCCTTTTCTTGAAGAGTTTGTATTTAAATACATGTTTGCTTAGTAGTTAGCGCACCAGAGCCTCAACAATGAGGTTGTGCATTTGATACCCTAGTTTAGCGGGGTTAATGGCCTTAAACAAACACTGTTGGGCCCCTGAGCGAGGCCCTAAACCCTTAATGCTCTTTGGGCAAATTCAATCTGTGCCCAGAACAAGTATAGTGTATATGATATATATCTTGTCTCATCATTAAATGGGCCTGGGACCATTTTTATTATTTAAAAAAATTGACATTGTGAATTTGAAAGTTATTTTTAATGTCTAAAAATTTTATGATGAATGAACCAATAGAAATGTTCCAAAATGACTTATGAAGTGTGATTTTTACGTTGACTTCCATTTAAAACTCAAGTTTTAAATGTTTTTCCTTCCATGATAAAGCTGCTGTTTTAGAGATACACATAGCAGTGAAAAAATAATATTTTTTACACTATATGGTTAAAATTAAAAAGAAGCTGTAAAGTGAGCTCATTATTTTTCCTTTCAGTCCAGCTTTAGATGAGTGGTTCTGACTGATTTCTGATTTTTCCACAGCTGGAATTATAATCATCCATCGATCCAACAATCATCCAGCTCTGAATAGCAAATGCAGCTTCATCTCACCATTAAAATGAAATAACTGTTCTTCACCCTGACAGAACATGACTATCTGACCCTGCTGTTCTCGCTTTCATCTCGCTGTTATCTCTCTCTCTCTCTCTCTCTCTCTCTTTCTCTCTCTCTCAATCACACACACACACGCACACATATGCGCACTACTTACGCTCATCTCGCTGTTCCTCGGATGCTCAGCTGGAATAATCAAACCCGATATAAAAATGTAACTGCTGACCCAAAGCATAAAACTGCATTTCACACAGTCAGTGTCCATCTAACTGATCTGCTATCAGACTTCAGCAGCATCTGATAAAAACACTGAGAACCAGAACGTTCCTACACAGTACTTACAATACTTACAGAGCTTCATTTCTACAAAAAAATATATACTGCAGTACAGAACAAACCTCATACAGTTCAAACAGTGAACGATTGAAGGGCCCATAAAACACTTCATGAAATTCCAAACCCATTTGCTGCTTTATATTCATTTGCTTTTTATTCCTTTCCTTTGTTTTATTGAGTTTATTACAGTACAGTCACTTAAGTCCTGTCAATGTGTTCCTAATAGTGACAAGAATTCACTATCGTATGACTAACAAGAGGTAAAACAACAAGTCAAATCACAGTACAATCAAAGTAAAAAATGAACTAATCACGCAACCCTACATGTAGCACCAGGAGCCGATGGATGGATGGATGGATGGATGGATAGATAGATAGATACTGTAATGTGAAAAAGTATTTGCCCCTTAAAGATTTCTTCTGTTTTTGCTTTTTTCATGCTTACATTTTTCAGATCAATCAGACTTTGTCTAGGCTATTTCAAAACTTTGTTTTTTTTTACCAATCAGAAGTGGACCTGCTGGTGTGCTTCAGGTCATTGTCCTGCTGGAGAACCCAAGTACACCTGAGTTTAAGCTCACAAACTAATGGCCGGATATGCTCCTTTCTGGTAGAGAGCAGAATTCACGGTTCCACCAACTACACCAACCAACCACCAGCAAGTTGTCCAGGAAACCATGACTCTACCACCACCATGTTTGACTTTCAGGATGATGATGTTATTATTTTTACACAGGGCCAGCTTGCTTTGGATAGCTTTTTTACTTTAATATATATATATATGATATAATATATATAATATAATATAATCAGATCATAAAGTGCATGTATTGCGCTGTGGTCTGTGGTGATGGGAGTTGTGCGGCGGTACCGGACTCCGGCGCTCTGGTTCTGTTGAATATGCAGGAGCGTAACCTCGCTCGGCCCTCCGCGGTGAGGGAGCACGTCGCCGGGATCTGGACGCTCTCACGCGGCTCGACCCCGTCCGTCAGTCGCCGGGGAGGAGCGCACGCAACCTCTCAGCGTTTCCAGTCACGCGCTCGCCGAGTCTGTTTCCATGGCAACCAGGAGGGTGCCCAACACATCCCTCCGAAGGCGTTTGGCTGCTGGGGCTCTGGCTGCTTTGTGTTCACTGTGAGAATAACAACAAATTCATTGTAGTTTATTTTGGCAGCATCTCATTCGGCACCTCGACAGGGCCGTCATAATTCTCCACCCGTCCAGAATATCGCCCAATCACAGCCCTCCGACTCGCTCCGTCTGAGCAGCGCAGGCAGGCCACCAAGCAAGCAAGGGTTAAAAGCCTGCGAGAAGAGCTGCTCATTAAATATGCATGCCTGCGATGTTTTCATAACGACTGCACAAACAGAAATTTCACAAATTAAAACACGCTGTAATCCAGAGAGTCGCTGTAATCCGTCATCTCAGAGCCAGCACTGACCTTTCTGACCCCAGCGTGTCATCCCCGTGTCATCACAACACATCTCACCTTTCTATTGAGATAAAGAGACACCCACATCTTCACATCTTCACCTCCTCTAACCCCGCCCACTCATTACAATGCACATATTTCACACCCGCACCAGATAACATGATCCACCACATGATAAACATCTCAACACAATAATGCAACACTGCACACTTCACATCAGCTACATACACTCAATCCAACTGAATCAAGTATCTGTATATAACAAAATATACTTGTCTTATAAATGATAAATGAATCAAAAATGAAAATGTGCAGCAATTTCGCTTTCTACATTTTACATTTCAAACCGAGAGCTGCCCAAGTGCTGAATCATTAGAAACTCTTGTGAAGAATGATCATAAACCCAGTGCTGAGCAGTTATAGATCACATGGTAAATGCACACTCACTCACTCACTTATCAAACTGCTTATCAAACAAGTACTTAATAAATACAGTTCTAACAGCTTTATCAAGTTCGCCGATGATACAACCGTGCTGGGTCTCATCACCAAAGGCGACGAGTCAGCATACAGAGAGGAGGTGCAGCGGCTGACAGACTGGTGTACAGTCAACAACCTTCACCTGAATGTGGACAAGACAAAGGAAATGGTTGTTGACTTCAGGAGAGCACAACACACCCACTCTCCACTCAACATCGACGGGTCCTCTGTGGAGATTGTTAAGAGCACCAAGTTCCTTGGTGTCCACTTAGCAGATAACCTCACCTGGACCCTGAACACCAGCTCTACAGCCAAGAAAGCCCAGCAGCGTCTCTACTTCCTCCGGAAGCTGAGAAAGGCCCATCTCCCTCCACCCATCCTCACACTCTTCTGTAGAGGGACCATTGAGAGCATCCTGAGCAGCTGCATCACTGCCTGGTTTGGCACCGTCTCTGACCGCAAGACCCTCCAGCGTATTGTGAGGACAGCTGAGAGGATCATCGGCGTCTCTCTCCCCTCCATCACAGACATTTACACCACCCGCAGCATCCGCAAAGCAACCAGCATTGTGAATGACCCCACTCATCCCTCACACGAACTGTTCTCCCTCCTGCCTACCGCAGCATCCGGTCCAGCACGACCAGATTCTGCAACAGCTTCTACCCCCAAGCCATCAGACTCCTCAACTGCAGAGACTGAACTGATGGTTTTTCTGTACATGCACACACACTCTTACCCCACTTACCCCAGAAAATGGAAAGCACTAAAAACCCTACTACCTCACTGGACTCTATTGCACACTGTGTAATAGAGTAATTACTACCTCACCTGGTCCTTTTTGCACACTGCATAATTTGCACATTGTCTTGTTATTTATTATTCTTTGTCTGTATGGTGTTGTATTGTCTGTCTGCACTTTTGTACTGTTGCACTATTGTTCTGTCTACACTGTGTTTATGTGCACCATGGTCCTTGGAGGAACGTTGTTTCGTTTCACTGTGTACTCTGTATATAGCTGAAATGACAATAAAAACCACTTTGACTTTGACTTTGAAATATATACTAACTGGATGATTGTTAACTCAGTACTGAAAGAACACACTGGTTTATTATCATACATCTGGTTTATATGTTTATAACTGTTAAATACTGAAACAAAAACTGATTTTGTATAAACCCAGTACTGAATGATCATAAACCAAAGAAGAGTTTATTCAGTACTTGGTTTGAAAGCAACTGATAAATGATGATCAACCAAGTGCTTATTAAGTACTGAATGATTGTTAACCCAGTACTGAATGAGCACACTGGTTTATGATCACATACTTGGTTTATATGTTTATACCTGTTCAGTACTGAATGATCATAAACACTAAATTGGTATAAACCCAGTACTGAATGATCATAAACCAAGAATGTCAGTACTTGGTTTAAAACCAATTGATAAATGATTACCAACCAAGTGCTTAATAAATATTTACCAAGTACTGAATGACTATAAACCCAATACTGAATGAACACACTGGGTTTATGATCCCATATCTGGTTTATATGTTTATAACTGTTCAGTACTGAATGATCATAAATCCTGAATTGGTATAAACCTTTTGCTGAATGATGAGCCGAGGAGATGTTTGCGCATGCGCGCGGCTAAACCAGGAGCTGTCCGGGTGCTGAATCTGGCGCGCGGACGCGTCTGTCTGTCTTTTGCACAGACTGTCTCTCTGTGATGAGGCATCTTCATCCCTCTCTCTCTCTCTCTCTCTCTTTTCCTCATACCCTCTCTCTCTTTCTCTTTTTCTCATCCCTCTCCCTCTCTCTCTCAGTGCGCGCGCTTGGGTTCGGGTTGGGTCTCGCGCGGCGGGTCTGTTTGATGTTGGAGTTTGGGTGCTGTGAGTAATCGTTGGCTCGCGCTCGCGCTGCCCGGGTTTACAGCGATGACGCGCAGGACCGGAGCGGGTCTCGCGCGTTCGGGTTCGGTTGGTCGCGGCTGCGCTCCGGCGCGAGGGAGAGCGAGCGGACGGCGCGTGTGACCCCCCCATTCCCTCCTCCTCCTCCCCCGTTACCGTCTCCGTGTGGGAGCCCGTGGAGGCGCGCGGAAGCCCAGAAGACTCACAGGGATGCCTCGCGCTCTCCTCCAACTCTTCACAACTTTGTTCGCGTGCCTGATCGAGATGGATCACCTCAGGTACGTCATGCGCTCAGGTGCGGCTCGCGCGCTGCTAGAGGCGCGAGACTGAGACGCGCTTTCAAGGTTACTGGATAGGCTTGGGTTCGGGGCGCGCGCGTCTTTATTGCTTGGTTCACGCATCTCCGCGCGCGCGCCGAGCCCGATGCGATTAGACGCCATATGAGAATGGAGAAGATCCGCGCGCTGAGGAGGCGTCTTTATGTATTTTATGTATTTATGAATATGCATGCGTGTACATATGTGTGCTTACCTAGAACCAAGGTTCTGAAATAGCTTCTTCATGCGACCACTTTTAGTTCGTTTTCAATTAAAAAAACATTTTTAAGGTTTGAAGAACCTAAACACCCTGTAAATGTTCTAGAATAACCCATTGGCCATTATCAATTGGTATAGAAGTTAATTTGAACCAATTAAACGTTCTTAAATCAAAGTGTTTCTCTGGAACAGCATAATCATTTTAATAGTGCAGATTTCTTCTTCAACTATGATTTTTTGCAGAACCAAACGTTTTTATTCTACCACACAAATCAAAGAACACAGTGGCACCTTCTCTTATAAAGAGGGTTCATCTCTTTTTCATGGTTCTTCTATGGCTTCACCCCAAAGAACCTTTTTGCAGAACCCAACGTGGTTCTTCTATATGAAACCAATCAAAAACACTGGAGCACCTTGCTGAAAAACGATTAATCTCTTTTTCATAGATCTTTAAGGAACCAAACGTGGTTTTTATATGGTATCACTCTACTAAACCTTTCTGAAAGTGTGAATGTCTTCCTAAAATGTGATTAATCTTCCTTTTATGGATCTCTCTAGAACCAAACATGGTTCTTCATTTTTAAAGAGAAGTTCAGATGTGATTTTTTGCATAAACAAATGTTTTTATTCTATGGCACAAATCAAAGAACACAGTGGCACCTTCTCTCATAAAGATGCTTCTTCTTTTTTTCATGGTTCTTCTATGGCTTCACTCCAGAGAACCTTGTATGATTCCAATCAAAAACACTGTGGCACCTTGGTGAAGAACAATTCATCCCTTTTTTTTCATAGATCTTTAGGGAACTAAATGTGTTTTTTTTCTATGGTACCACTCGACTGAACCTTGTGTGACTCTGTTTAAAAGTGTGAATGTATTTCTCAAATGTGATTAATCTCCTTTTCATGGATATTTTAAGAACCAAACCTGTTTTTTCCTTTTTAATTTGATGTTCAAATGTGATTATTTGCATAACCAAATGTTTTTCTTCACAAATCAAGGAACACTATGGAACATTTTCTTTTTATAGACCTTTTGGCAACTAAATGTGGTTCTTCTATGGCATTACACCAAATAACCATATGTGACTCCTACATTTTAAAATGTGATTTTTGCAGAATCCAATGTGGTTCTTCTATGGCATCAATCAAAAGCACCATTGTGAAGAAGGATTTTTTTAATGAGTTTAAAAGAAATTGCAGGCTGAATTTTTTATTGTATGGCACAATTTTTTGCCTAAAATAAGCCAAAACGGTTAATGATAAATGGACATAACTCCCTAATTCCCAATTGCATGGCCCCCAGTTTGAGAACTGTTGCTTTAAGGAACAAGAACCCAGTGATGCCATTTTTTAAAGAGTGCAGTTCTATTGTAAGTGCTTTAGGTAACAAAACCATTTCTTAATGTTCTTTCCTAACATAACATTGGAAACCAACAGAGATTCTACTAATTCTTTTTTTTGGCATCAATCCATATCCAATTCCAAATAACTCTTTAAGAGTGCAAACAATCCTTAAAAACTGGGAAAAACAGGCATTATTGGGGTGCTATTGGATAACCTTTCAGCTTTTCAGTTTTTAACAGATGATCCATTGAATCATTTTACTTTTGGACACCAAACAAACAAGCTTTTTCCGCCACTCTGACAAAACCTTAATTGGTGAGAGTTTGGCGCTCCAGCAGCTTCAAGCTCTGGGGTTGTCCAGGTCTCAGGTTCCTGGCCTTCGTCCCATCACGAGTGAGTCGTTCATCTCCAGCTCGGATTTTACTTCCCTTCCACATCTCATACCACCCCCCCCCCCCCCCCTCCCAACCCCATCCCTCAGAGAGAGGAGATACTCAACCAACACGAGCACCAAAGCATAGAGAGGGGAAGCAAAACCTGGTGATTTAACATCTTCCTGATCTGATCTGTGATCAGACTGTAGCTCCTGCTGGTCAGACTGGGGTTTGGATTAACAGCAGCAGCAGCAGGTTTGGACGACAGTAAGAACTATAGAGAGGAATATAAATAGTGTCGGGCTTAGATGGCTTCTGTCCTGCCAAATTAGGTTTTGCTCATCAGAGAGAAAGAGAGAGAAAGAGAGAGAGAGAGAGAGAGAGAGAGAGAGAGAGAGAGAGAGAGAGTGCTCATGTTTGTGTGCAAATATATTTCTCAAAAAGTGTTTCCTCTATCCTACCAATCAAAAAATATCACCTTATATCCCACCAATAAAAGAACACTGTGGTGCCTTTTGTAAGGAAGGTTAATCCTTTTTTCATGGATTTTTAGGAAATCAAACATGGTTCTAGAGTGGAGTCATTCTAAAGAACCCTGTGTACCCCCCTCCCCAACTTTGTATAGAGTACAAATGTGGGTCTTTGGAGAAATAAAATGAAAATGTTCTAGTTTTTCTAAAGCATGAGGCCAAATAACCTTGTGTTACTCAGCTGGGTAAATATGACTGTTAGAGTTCTACCTTTGTGACCCTTTTAAACGACAATTATTCTTTTCAAACTTGGTTCTTTAGGGCAGTGGTTCTCAAGTGAAAGAGAAATACAGAGAAAGAGTGCACATGTTTTTAATGTGAGCAAATATCTTTCTCAAAGAGTGTTTTTTCTATCCTACCAATCAAAAAATATCACCTTTTTGTACATTTCTCAAATGGGGTTCCCACCAATCAAAAGAACAATGTGGTACCTTTTGTAAGGAAGATTAATCCAAACCAAACATGGTTCTTTGGTGTGGCATCACTCTAAAGAACCCTGTGTACCCCCCACCTTAGTATAGAGTACCAATGTGGTTCTTTGGAAAACTAAAATAAAAATGTTCTAGTTTTTCTAAGGCATCTCACCAAATAACTCTTTGTTACTCAGCCAAGTAAATACGACTGTTTAGTTATAGTTCTACTTTGTTCTACTAAAAGCAGTGGTTCTCAAGAGAGAGAGAGATAGAGAGAGAGAGAGAGAGAGAGAGAGAGAGAGCGCTATGTGTAGGCACTGACTAACACATGTGAGAAAATAGTGGCGTTCTCACAGTCCAGGCTTGTGGGCGTCCGTGCAGAAATAAACCCGTCATTAGTGAAGTTTACTCTCGTCCTCCTCGTGCGAAGCGCATTGAAGGGAAGCTTAATGAACATTATCTCCCGCTGTGCTTACAGGATAATGTTAGCGAAGGAGCACGATCGTTCATCCTCACGAGGTTCCACGTCCACCATGTCCCCCTCAGATTTCCTGGACAAGCTGATGGGCAGAACGTCAGGCTACGACGCACGAATAAGACCCAACTTCAAAGGTATGTAGAGCCGTATATTGTTGAATCAGCTGAGGCTATATGAGGTTGGTGTTTTTGTTGCTTGGCAGCGAGGATCTTATACTGTATTTATCATGGTATTATTCTTGTTAGAGTTGTTTTTTCTTTGTTATACATTCAGAAAGTGTAAACTGCTTGGTAACTAAAATGATTTGTTTATTCAGTATTATACCACAACTAGTTCTGAATCTACGATGTGACCACCCACATCATCCCAACCATCCCCTATCTTTAATAACCAATCCCAGTCTTACACACTCAATCACAACTCTACCCTCATTAACCAATCCTATTTGCACTCTTAATAACTAATTACAACCTTTCCCACACTAAAAAAATCACAACCCCTATCTTTACTAACCAATCCCAGTCTTACTCTCTCTAACCAATGGCCAATCACAATTTGACCCCGACTGACCAACCACAGTCACACTTTCACTTACCAGTCTCAATCATGCTTTTTCTGACCAATCAAAACTCTACCTTCACTAACCAATCCCAGTCTCAATCCTACCATCACTAACCACCCTAAACAAAACAACCTTGAGAACCAATTCCAGTCTTACTAACCAATCACAACTCTACTAACCCATCCCAGCCTAACCCTTACTAACCAATGCCAGTCTAAATCCTTCACTCACTAACCAATCCCAGACTCAATCTTACCCTCATTAACCAATCCCAGACCCAATACATATCACATATCGAATCCCAGCTTTACCTTCACTAACCAATCATCATTTCTATTTCACACTTACAAACTGATCTTAATTCCAATCCCAATCTCAGCTCCAGTCCCACTGTTAACTCTCTCAATAACGGACAAAGAGACAATCTTAATGATTGGAAATTAATCCAGAGATCTCTGTCTGAATGCATACAATTTTTTCTAAAAAAAGAAAGCTTCTAAAAGAGACTGCAGCAGAAGCCGAGAATGATAAAATATGACATTTATTAAAGGTCAAATTCCTAATCTCTACCTGACAAACGTATCATCTCACACAAACCCCATTCTGGAGCTTTCTCTGGTTCTGCAGGTCATGTTTGGTAAACAGTTGGTCATCTTTGGCCTCCAGCCTTGGCTCTTTTTCTTTTCTGGAAGCATCCATTGCTCTGGCACTCGCACCTCCAGCACATCTCCAGCACACCTCCATTTTCACACCTCCACAACAACATGCCACGTCTGCTCACTTGTCACTTTTCACCAGCCATGGACAAACTCCCACTCTAATCCCAGCCATTCCAAGCTGGCAATCTTGCTGACCATCTGAAGCCATTACCTGCTACATTAGATGATATGTTTCTCCTATACACCATACAACACTAAACATTATCTTCTTAAAAATATATATATATGGGTCTCACCTTCTTTAACTGGCACCTGGCACAAGTCTTAATCCCACCTTCAGTAACTGGCACCAATGTCAGTCCTACCTTGATAACCTGGCAGCAGGCTCAATACCACCTTCTTAAACTGGCACCAATCTCAATTCCTCCTATCTCAACCTACATCCTATATTTGGCACCAATATCAAATTTGATCGATTAGTCCCAATCTCAAATCTACTTTCATAAACTGCTATTGGTCTCAATCCCATTTAATTCCACCACCTTCTATAATTTACACCAAATTTAATCCCTCCCTTAATAATTTGTACCAAACCCAATCTCATTTACTGATACCAAACCAAAACCCATCATTACATCCCTTAGTAACTGGTGCTTATCTCAATCCCACTTTAAGTCACATCTATTAATCTTAATTCCACCCTTAGTAACTGGTACCAAACTCAATCTCCTTTTTTAGTTACTGGTACCAAACCCAAATTTACGTTTAGCCACTTGTACCAAACCCAATCTTATGTTTAGTTACTGGTCCCTACCTCCATAAATTGGAACCAATCTCAATCTCACTCACAGTAACAAGTACCAAACTTAATCCCACCCTTTGTAACTAGTACCAAACTCAAGCCCATAGTTATTTACTGATACCAAACCAAAACCTGTCATCATTACCAACCTTTAATAATTGGTGCTAATCTCAATCTCACTTTTAGTCACAGGTATTAATCTTAATTCCACCCTTAATGACTGGTACTAATCTCAATATCACTCTAAATAGCTTGCATATATGTATCCCAATCCTTCTTTAGTTATTATATACTGCAATCAATCCCACCCACTGCAACCATCAACTACGGTACAATAAATGGTTCCAATCTCTATATTACCTTTATTAAGCAGAACGAATGTCACTTCAGTACGAAAATAAAATCAAACTCTTCACTTGCAAATCCATGCAGCACCAAACACCTTTTTGAAGCGTCTGATCATAATGCATGACCTAGTTCTGTTTACCAAGCTGTTTTCTTTCACCACAGTCTGCACTGCACTGACGCTGCCGGTGTACACGCTGAGGCAAATATTAATACAGAGTGGTATGTAATATTAATAAAGCCTCCACAGAAGGAGAGCACAACTCAGGTTCACTTCACTGCTGCTGCTGCTTTTCTCATTCTAGAAGCAGAGAACGGCTTTTTTTGTCACTTCAAACTACAGTCAGGAGTCTGGATGAAAGAACTGCGGTTTTGTTTAGAAGCTGCAGGAGTAAAACTGCAGTTCTGATGCACAGATCTTCTCTTACCTTCTACCTATTCCTATTTACTCAACGCCAATTAAGCATTCAGCTTTTCACCTGTCTGTCTGAACTCCACCGGGATCACTGTAAGTGTTAGCATGTCTGACTGTGATCAGCATGAACACATTTCAGCTGTTAAAAGCTCATTATTTCTCACATACAGCGCAGTTTAAAACCTGATACCTTTCAGAATGATCATTTTGGGAATGTCAGGGTTTCATTCTCTCTCTCTCGCACCAGATATGATACCATCATCAATCTGCCAGGCCCAGCAGCTCTTAGATAGATCATTACTCATCAAGGGATGGACTGTAACCTTCATTTCTTTGCGCGAGATGGATTTTATTGATATTCACAAATTGGGAAAGGTCGATCAGGTTATCTAGAGGACGTTTGATTAGACATTATTAGTGGCGGTGTAGCTAAATTTGATTATAAGCATCCCAGATTGGATAGGTTACAGATGACAACCAATTCTGTTTTTTTTATTGTTTTCATGACACCATAGCTGTAATAACTACAAATGAATAATTCTAGAAATTGTGTGGAAACATGGTGTGGAGATGAATGATGATGATGATGACAGTGGTGGCGTACTGATTAAAAAAAAAACAACATAAAGACCACAGTGATGACAGTGAGTCGTGTTTTGTAAATGACCCTGCTATTCCTCAGTATCATAAATGGTGCTGTGCTAAAGTCTGAAACTGTCTGAGACAGAAATGAAAATAAATGAAAATTTTGCATTCTCAGACAACAACAAAAAAAAAAAATAGCTGATGATTTTATTGTTGTTGTTGGAATAAAAACTTGTATCTCTGAAAACGGTAACTTAACAGAAAAGGCAAATAACCCTAAATTGTGATAGAAGGCATGTGTCTAAAGATTCAGAACCATTTTAGAGCATTTCTATCAGTCAGTTCACCATGCATTTTTTTCCCCTCCACAATTGAATTTAGGAAATTAATGCATCCAGCTATTAAGACTTATTCACTTTATCACTTGCTCAAAAAATGCTCCCAAAACTAGAAAGGTGAGGACAAGCACATGTCCTTACTGATATATGTAAAATCAGCCACTGCCCCTTTTCCAAGACAACCAATGCACTAAGAGGAAAGTTTCAGGTCCCCAGTATTGATAAGAAAGCCAACAGACACCTGTGCTCTCTCAGACTCTGGCTGCTGATAGTGAAGTACCAGTACCTGGGGTTTAGACTTACAATCCTCAGGCCAAAAAGTAAAATCTTTCACTTTCACAATGTCATCACTAACCCTTTGTGAAAATGTTTTAACTTAAATATTAAGATTAGTGGTTTTAAATACAAGTAAGCTTAATCCTGCTTAAATACTTGAGCTTAAGACTAAAGGCTTTTAGCTGTAGATGGTTTGAGATGGTCTAAGATGGTCTCTGATGGTCAAGGTGGATAAAAAGCTGGTCAAGGCTGCTCATATAGACAAAAAATACTCTATACCTATGAGCTAGCTGTTTACCAACTCTTGCCCAGCACTTCAGATCAGATTTTGAAGCATTTGATTTTCCTCATACTGGCACTGTAGGTTAACCAGATTGGTCAGGTTGGTCATGCTGGTTGACCAGTATTACTCAACTGGTACAATCCTCAGCCCAAAGAGTCAGCTTCTTACTCTGCTGAGCCTCTTGGAGCCACATTATATAATTTAAACCCAAAGCTGGAGTGTTCAAATTCCACAAAAATGGAGATACAAGCTTTTTGCACAACAATGGCAGTTTCAGACAGCTTCCTAAAGGGTCTCTCTGTGGTGTCAAGCTGGTGAAGACTCAAGCACTGGTTCTACTGTTTCCACAAATGTTCTGCCTTTACCTCCGTATCACTCTCATTCAATTTCCACAGGTCCGCCTGTAAACGTCACCTGCAATATTTTTATCAACAGCTTCGGCTCCGTGACTGAGACGACCATGGTAAGCCTGTCGCAATCTTGCCTTTCCTGTGACTCACTAAAAGAGATGTCAATGTGTGGTTTATCGCCCCCTACCTGCAGGTCCCCCCGTAAACGTCACCTGCAACATATTTATCAACAGCTTTGGTTCTATAGCTGAAACCACCATGGTGAGTTAGGCATCCCAGCAAGCCCCCGACCCTTCATTTCAGACCCCCTGCCATCTAGCATCTAACTTGCCGATAACATCCGCTACTTTAACACGTACTCAAAACTTTCTTTTGTGTACTTTATTTCCGAGACTGTTTGCTTGTTTGCTTTTCACATTTTCATACAACATGACTGAGCTTGTACCGGTCTATTGGCGGATCCTCGGGGAAGCCGATCGTATTCGTACGGGCCGACTCGGATTAAACAGGCTATTGCTGAACCACTTTGGGCGATATTTGATTGTTGTCTCCTTACGCTACATGCACATTCGCTAAATTATTTTTGTGTTAATAATTCACACAGCAGCTGGCAGCAAATGATTCACTGTAATTGCCAGAAGAACCTTTGGGGCCTTGAGTCTTTGGGGCCGTGATTCAAGCAGATTGATTAGTGTAATGCCCCGAAATGGCCAAGCGCTTCAGGGGTAAACAGCTACCGACCCAGAGCTGAGCATCGTTCTGCTCTTCAAAGGCTCGCTATTACAATCACGTTATCAGTCTGATCCAAATCCATCTCCAGTGGATAGTCAGACCCAACCAGCCTGATTGAGCCTGAATCAAATCATAATTATGTTTACAGACATTTGCAGATCTTATCTGTCAGGGATTCCCGTGCTCGAAGGACCGCCAATAAACTTTCCAACCCAAGAATGGAAAATGTTGATGAAAATTGCCTCAGCTCCCTTTAATGAAGTGCCTGCATGTTTAAATACTAACAGCATTCTTTTAGGATTTATTAATTTGCAGCTAAAATTCACTAAAATGATCCCAATCTGGGGACGGGATGAGCAATATATTTCACAAAGTCTGTTCTATCTGTCTCTAATGTCATCACTAACCACTTGCGATAATGTTTTTTCTGGGGGATTAGTGGTTTTAGACAGAAGTAAGCATAACCCTGCTGAAAAACTTGAGCTCAAGACTCTCAAGCTCAAGGCTTTTGCTGGTAGATTGTTTCAGATGGTATGAGATGGTCTCTGATGGTCAAGGTGGTTGAAAAGCTGCTCATATAGATAAATACCAATAAATACTGGTGAGCTATAGCTGGTCAAAGTCAAAGTCAAAGTGTTTTTTATTGTCATTTCAGCTATATACAGAGTACACAGTGAAACGAAACAACGTTCCTCCAAGGACCATGGTGCACATAAACACAGTGTAGACAGAACAATAGTGCAACAGTACAAAAGTGCAGACAGACAATACAACACCATACAGACAAAGAATAATAAATAACAAGACAGTGTGCAAATTATGCAGTGTGCAAAAAAGACCAGGTGATGTAGTAATTACTCTATTACACAGTGTGCAATAGAGTCCAGTGAGGTAGTAGGGTTTTTAGTGCTTTCCATTTTCTGGGGTAAGTGGGGTAAGAGTGTGTGTGCATGTACAGAAAAACCATCAGTTCAGTCTCTGCAGTTAAGGAGTCTCATGGCTTGGGGGTAGAAGCTGTTGCAGAATCTGGTCGTGCTGGACCGGATGCTGCGGTACCTTCTTCCCGAAGGCAGGAGGGAGAATAGTTCGTGTGAGGGATGAGTGGGGTCATTCACAATGCTGGTTGCTTTGCGGATGCTGCGGGTGGTGTAAATGTCCGTGATGGAGGGGAGAGAGATGCCGATGATCCTCTCAGCTGTCCTCACAATACGCTGGAGGGTCTTGCGGTCAGAGACGGTGCAGGTCCCAAACCAGGCAGTGATGCAGCTGCTCAGGATGCTCTCAATGGTCCCTCTATAGAAGAGTGTGAGGATGGGTGGAGGGAGACGGGCCTTTCTCAGCTTCCGGAGGAAGTAGAGACGCTGCTGGGCTTTCTTGGCTGTAGAGCTGGTGTTCAGGGTCCAGGTGAGGTTATCTGCTAAGTGGACACCAAGGAACTTGGTGCTCTTAACAATCTCCACAGAGGACCCGTCAGTGTTGAGTGGAGAGTGGGTGTGTTGTGCTCTCCTGAAGTCAACAACCATTTCCTTTGTCTTGTCCACATTCAGGTGAAGGTTGTTGACTGTACACCAGTCTGTCAGCCGCTGCACCTCCTCTCTGTATGCTGACTCGTCACCTTTGGTGATGAGACCCAGCACGGTTGTATCATCGGCGAACTTGATAAAGCTGTTAGAACTGTGTTTTGCAGCGCAGTCATGAGTCAGCAGGGTGAACAGCAGAGGACTCAGGACACTGCCCTGGGGGGCCCCCGTGTTCAGTGTGATGGTGCTGCCCCCGAACCGGACTGACTGGGGTCTCCCCGTCAGAAAGTCCAGGATCCAGTTGCAGAGGGGGGTGTTGAGGCCGAGCGAGCTTAGCTTCCTGGTGAGGTTCTGTGGGATGATGGTGTTGAATGCTGAACTGAAGTCTATAAACAGGATTCTGACGTAAGTGTCCTTCTTCTCCAGGTGGGTGAGGGAGAGATGAAGGGTGGTGGTGATGGCATCGTCCGTGGAGCGATTGGGACGATACGCAAACTGCAGGGGGTCCAGTGAAGAGGGCAGTTGTGTCTTGATGTTCCTCATGACTAGCCTCTCGAAGCACTTCATGATGATGGATGTAAGTGCAACGGGACGGTAGTCATTGAGGCAGGACACTGTGGACTTCTTCGGCACAGGGACGATGGTGGTGGACTTGAGGCACGTTGGGAGATGTTGAAGATGTCCGCGAGAACATCTGTCAGCTGGTCTGCGCACTCCCTGAGCACTCTGCCGGGGATGTTGTCTGGTCCTGCAGCTTTTCGTGGGTTGACTCTGCGCAGAGTGTTCCTCACATCCACTGCAGTCAGGCACAACACCTGCTCGTCCGGCTTGGGCATGGTCTTTCTCACCATCGTGTTGTTTTGTGCCTCAAACCGTGCATAAAAGGGCATTTTTAGGGCAGGGTTTAGGGCATCAGGGAGGGAGGCATCACGTTCACAGGACGGTGGCATTGTCCTGTAGTTAGTGATTGCCTGGATGCCCTGCCACATGTGCCGCGCGTCACCCGTGTCCTTGAAGTGGCTGTGGATTCTCTGGGCGTGTGCGCGCTTTGCCTCTCTGATAGCTCTTGACAGGTCGGCTCTCGCTTTCCTCAGGGCCACCTTGTCACCCACTCTGAAGGCGGAGTCGCGGGTCCTCAGCAGCGCACGTACCTCAGCAGTCCTCCAAGGCTTCTGGTTTGGGCGTGTGGTGATGGTCTTGGAGACAGTGACATCATCAATACACTTGCTGATGTAGCCAGTGACTGATGCTGCATACTCCTCCAAATCAACAGAATCGCCTTCAGTAGCAGTCTTCCTAAACATGTCCCATGCAGTGCACTCAAAACAGTCCTGAAGGGCAGAGATGGAGCCTGCCGGCCAGGTTTTCACCTGCTTCTGAACTGGTCTGGAGCGTCTGATGAGTGGTGTGTATGTTGGTGTCAGCCAAACACACATGTGGTCCGAGAACGCGAGGTGGGGGCGGGGCTCCGCCCGGTACGCGCTGGGGATTTTTGTGTAAACAAGATCCAACGCGCTCGCTCCTCTCGTTGCAAAGTTCACATGTTGGTGGAATTTAGGGAGCACTGACTTGAGATTTGCGTGGTTGAAATCTCCGGCGATAATAAACAGTCCGTCTGGGTGTTTGTTTTGCAGATGGCTGATATTCCGATAGAGTTCACACAGAGCCTCTTTAGCATTAGCACCAATGCTAGCGCTGGGTGGAATGTACACAGCAGCTATTAGCACGGCGGAGAACTCCCGTACTAAATAAAAAGGTCTGCACTTGACTATCAGGAACTCCACCAGCGGAGAGCAGTGTTTAGCAACAGTCACAGCGTTGTTACACCATTCCGTGTTGATGTAAACACACACGCCTCCACCGCGGGTCTTCCCGATTAGAGCCGCGCTTCTATCGGCTCTGAACGCGGTTAGCCTGGCTAGCTGAATGGCGCTGTCCGGAATGTTGTCGTTAAGCCACGATTCCACAAAAACCAAAACACAGCAGTCTCTGAACTCACGCTGGGTAGTTCGCTGGAGTCGGATGTAGTCCAGTTTATTGTCAAGGGAACAGACGTTTGCAAGAAAGAGCGATGGTATAGCCGGCCGGCTAGGACTAGCCTTTAGCCTCGCGCGGATCCCGGCTCTCTTTCCGCACTTCCGCTTACGCTCGCACCGCTTGCGATGGCACTTCCGCTGGGCTCCGGCGTCAGGAAACACCGCGGGCTGGCGGCCTGGGTCTCTTAGCAGGCTAAGCTCAAGTAGCGTCTGCAGAACCTCGTCCGGTAGCATGTTTTCTGGCTGGTTTCTCCACTGTAGCAGGGTCTGGTGGTGGTAGAACATGTGCACGGGTGTTCCGATGCACATATTTGCAGGAAATAAACGGAAAAAACGACAAATAGTAACACAAAAGCACCATTTAACGGACCCGGAGCGGCCGCTGCGTGTTAACGCGCCGCCATCTTGGGTGGGTCACATAATAGTAATATATAGTTAACAACCCTTGACCAGCACTTGACCAGAGTTTGATGCATTTGATTTAGCTCTTGCCTGGTCATTCATTTCATACTGGTCAACCAGCGTTTTCAGGCTGGTAATGATGGCACTGCAGGTTGACCAGTATTACCAAATTGGTAGACCAGCATGACAAAGCTGGTGGACCAATATGACCATTATGACCACACTAGTCACCTTAAACAGCTTGGTCATGATGATCATGCTGGTTTGGAAGCTTGGTGATGCTGGTCAGGTTGGTGACGTTGGTCGACCAGTGTGGTCCTGGTGTTCATTCTGCATGTTTAGCTTGGTTCATCTAAGGTTCATCATGCTTGTAGACCAACTAAAGCATGAAACTTAAAACAGAAAAATACCTTTTACTGGTAAAGATCTTAACTTTTGATGGCCAGTAACTTTTAGTTATACTTTTAATTTAGTTGTTTTTCAGCAGGGTTTTTATTTTACAAGTATTATAGTCAAAGGTGCCAATGATGAGAGGGTCATTGGGTCTACCATCCCTCTAAGAACGAAATCATGAAAGATGAAATGAAATGAAAGAAAGAAATCATTTTGACAAACAAGAGAAAAGTCATGGTAGCAAAACCTGATAGAACAGCGTGAAAACCAAAGGAATGGATAAGGTAACTCAACATACATTAAATATGATTATCTATCACCTGAATCTGATGAACTAATCCTCATTACACTAGCATACCACTATTGTTGGACAGTAGTTGTTCTGTTTGCTCTGTAATTTTAACATGTTTAGTTAAAGAGCCCATATAAGCCACTGTGTGACTAAAAACATCTAACGTTTAAGCTTAAAGCAGTATAACATGAGCAGAAGTTTGAGATCCTGAAGAAGATCAAATCCCAGAAGATCTTACACAAGTCTAAAATGTGCCATTTTTAATTTCGGATGAACTGGCCTTTTAAAATTGGATTTTATCTCACTTATTTGTATTTGCTTTCTATCAGTGTATTTCCACCTAGACTGAAGGTATCAGTATCAAATCATCAATACAGCTGATACACTAAAAAAAACATTCAGTTATTGGTTGAAAAGTTAAAATGCTATCCAACTTTTAAATGCAAATTATCTCTGCTCTGATTGGCTGGCCTCTAGTGCACCTCTTTTAAAAAGAGCAGCCCAAGTCAAAAATACCTTCTTTATTACATCAGAATGATATAGATGCTATAGTTGGTGATAATGACTGGTGATAACGGTATTGACTGTGTTGACTGTGCTGTGTTGAGTGTGCTGTGTTGACTGTGCTGTGTTGGAGGCGTGTTAATTCTCTTTGCGTGGACTCTGCAGGACTACAGAGTGAACATCTTCCTGAGGCAGAAGTGGAACGACCCCCGGCTCGCCTACAGCGAGTATCCGGACCCCTCGCTGGATCTGGATCCGTCCATGTTGGATTCGATCTGGAAGCCTGACCTGTTCTTCGCCAACGAGAAAGGAGCCAACTTTCACGACGTCACGACAGACAACAAGCTTCTGAGGATCTCCAAGGATGGAACGGTTCTCTACAGCATCAGGTACGATTAGAGACGGCTGATGATAATGATAAATCATTAGAATCAACTTTAGAACTTGATGCTCAATGGTTCGAATAGTGTATCATGTTGCTTTGCATCAGCAGCCAGAGTCTGAGAGAGGACAAATGTTCTTGCTCTCTCTCTTCCTACCTCACATCTAGTTAGTGCTTTGCTTTTCTACCAAAATAACTCTTGAATCATGATACTCTTCTACGAACCAGCATGCATTTCCAACAGTTATAGTTGAACCGCCAAAACGTCACATCCAATTTGCACTGGAGAACCTAGTATTCTTCAGTTCCCACTGCAAACAAACATTCATGGTTCTGGACCATACCTTTGTTGGTGGAATTGCATAGGGGGTTCATATGAATAGGGATTGGGTAGAAATTGGGGTAAGTTTTTAAAAATATCTCATAATAACAAAAAAAAAAAACACTTTGGAAGCTAAAGTAAAAGTGATGAAGGACTTCTCTAATGTTCTTCTCTAAACATTGAGCGAGATACTGAAGTGAAAAGACAAAACGCCAATATGGTGACATTCAGGTCCTACTGACGGCCAAAGACAATGAAGAAAACAGATAAACCGATAAACCAGTAACCTTCAGACAGACAGCAAAGTCACAGACAGACAAATATGTTTATTTAAGGTGTGGAAATAGTGACCTACTTTCTATCAAACGCATCCTGAAATCTTTAAAATCATATTTCAATAATCAGTATTATGATATGACAAAATTTTTTTCCTTTTCTCCCCAATTTACAAGGCCAACGCCAGGCACACGCCTCCTCCGATACATGTGAAGTCAGACTCCGCCTCTTTTTGAACTGCTGCTGATGCTGTAGCATTGCCTAGTAGCATCACAGCGCTAACGCTCAGAGGAAAAAGCGCAGCGACTCGGTTCTGATACATCAGCTCACAGACGCTGCCTTGTGCTGATCCACATCACCCTAGGAGTGATGAGGGGAAAGAGAGAGCGCCATCTACTGTACTGATGGCAAGCTGCATGACCGGGATTCGGGCTGTTTTGTCGAAACAAAAACATTTGAAGTATTCAGTCTAAAAAAATATTGCCAATATTTCTCAAACTGGGATTATTATGCCTAGATTTAGACTATACATGGTTTTGAATTGGATTTTTTTCCCATTTACCCCTAATCAGATATTTAGACAAATAATGTCTAATATTTCAATATGGTATAATCATAGTTATGAGAGAATATGTTATTTCAAGAAAATAATTAAGTCTAGTCTTGACCAAAACAGCATTCTGAATAGAGATTTTCCATTGAAAGATAAACACAGTTCCTGATTAGACTTCTCATCATCCTTCAGTTTTTAGTCAAATTTTACTGAGTAAAAGAGAACAGAGTTTTTTCATTTTGTTCTGTTTATGTGAAAATCTTATATAACGGAGCTCCAGCGTACCTGAGCTCATGCATTCTCCTCCCCGGGCCGTCTGCAAACCCGAAAAGCAGAAACACGCTGTGGACCGATTACCAATTAATGCTGACGTGAACGTCCCTCCGCTTTGAAGAGAGGAACAGTATAAATGAATTTGTGGAAATGAGATGAAATCTCATCGAGTGCGGCTGCAGTTAGCGCCTGTAGAGAGAGCTCGCTTCATCAGGCTTTTATAAGCAATTATTCCAGGTGACTCTGACAGGAACCGTGAGTCTGAAGTGGTTTACAGGGTCTGATTCACAGTGGTGGTCCTCTATCCAGCAGCACTGAACAGATGCAGAACGCTCAGTCAGGAGTATTAAAGGAATAGTTTGGAAAGGAATTAAATTTATATAAATGTCCCGAGTTCATTTGTACAGAATTTGTTTCAAAGTTTGTTCAGTCAGTTCTGTCATAGTCAGCTTGTTTAGAATCAGTTCCTTTTGAATGACTTCTTATCCAGAATCTGTTCATTCTGAATCAGTTTGTTCAGAATCAGTTCCATCAGATTCATTTTTATAAACAGTAAATTTTGAATCAGTTAATTTAGATCAGTGCATTCAGAGTCAGTGCATTCAGAGTCAGTGCATTTAGAGTCAGGGCATTCATAGTCTGTGCATTTAGAGTCCGTGCATTTAGAGTTAGGGCGTTCAGAGTTTAGTGCATTCAGAGTCAGTGCACTCAGAGTCAGGGCATTTAGATTCAGTGCATTTAGAGTTTAGTGCATTCAGAGTCAGTGCATTCAGAGTCAGGGGATTTAGAGTCAAGGCATTCAGAGTTTAGTGCATTCAGAGTCAGGGCAATTAGAGTCAGGGCATTCAGAGTCATTGCTTTTAGAGTCAGGCTATTTAGAGTCAGGGGATTTAGAGTCAAGGCATTCAGAGTCAAGGCATTCAGAGTTTAGTGCATTCAGAGCCAGGGCATTCAGAGTCAGGGCATTTAAAATCAGTACATTTAGAATCAGTTAATTCAGAGTTAATACAGAATCAGTTTTCATTTACATTTAGTTTGGTTACAATTGTTTCAGTTCCACTTAGTTCTGTCACAATAGGTTAATGTAACATCGGTTCATTCAGAATCATTTGGTGTAAAATCAATGCATTTTGAGTTTGTTTACAATAGTTTGATTACATTTAATTTGGTTTAAATTGGTTCAGTTCCACATAGTTTGGCCGCAGTCAGTTCATTGTGAATCAGTGCATTTACATTTATGAAACAAGTTATTTAATTATGTATTTCAGACAGTTTGCTCATTACATAATTACTTGTACTTATTACATAATTCAGAATCAGTTTGCTCAGCAGTTACAGAGCGATCAGGGATTGGCTGATCAGAGTCCGGCGAGGGTGTAGCTCCTACAGGTGTGTGATGGGACTTGTTTTACTGGGGAGATGATGAGAGAGATGAGAAAGGACAGGGTTTTGATGGATTCCCTGCAGAACAACCAGAGCTACTAACAGAAACATTTAAAGCACTGTGAGATTCTGCAACAAGAACGTTATCTTCAGACACACAGAGCATCAATTATGAATTTTCTTCCTTTTCTTCTTTAAATCTGAGAGTTAAAAAAACACTGGAGCCAACAATCAGTGCAGAGCTCAGCGTTCACGCTAAAGCTACAGACATCTTCACACGTACTCTAACTCCAAAATAAAATGCTTACTGGTCTTCTCCTGCAGGCTGACCTTAATCCTGTCCTGCCCGATGGATCTGAAGAACTTCCCCATGGACGTTCAGACCTGCACCATGCAGCTGGAGAGCTGTACGTAATCACCTTTAATGTTGTCCTGTAGCCGTTAGCCCCTCGCTCAGAGCTGCAGCGCTAATAACTAACTGCTGACTGAGGGGATTTACTCAGAGCGTTTGTGTGAACAGATGAAGCACTTTCATGACATTTTGCTGAAGTGAATCTTTTCCTTTCAGCTTGATCTAAAGAGCAGTGATGGTAATGCTAAGCTAACTGCCCCGAGCCATGGAATAACGATGTGTTGCTTTGCTCTGCAGTCGGCTACACCATGAACGACCTGATTTTCGAGTGGCTGGACGAGGGGCCTGTGCAGGTAGCGGAGGGTCTGACCCTTCCTCAGTTCATCATGAGAGAGGAGAAGGAGCTGGGCTACTGCACCAAACACTACAACACAGGTCAGAACACAGCGCTAACGCTAATCACCAAACACTACAACACAGGTCAGAACACAGCGCTAACGCTAATCACCAAACACTACAACACAGGTCAGAATACAGTGCTAGCGCATATCACCAAACACTACAACACAGGTCAGAATACAGTGCTAACGCTAATCACCAAACACTACAACACAGGTCAGAATACAGTGCTAGCGCATATCACCAAACACTACAACACAGGTCAGAATACAGTGCTAGCGCATATCACCAAACACTACAACCACACACGTACCAACTTAGAGCTAACGCTAATCACCAAACACTACAACACAGGTCAGAACACAGTGCTAACGCTAATCACCAAACATTACAACACAGGTCAGAACATAGTGCTAACGCTAATCACCAAACAATACAACACAGGTCAGAACACAGTGCTAACGCTAATCACCAAACACTACAACACAGGTCAGAATACAGTGCTAACGCTAATCACCAAACACTACAACACAGGTCAGAACACAGTGCTAACGCTAATCACCAAACATTACAACACAGGTCAGAACATAGTGCTAACGCTAATCACCAAACAATACAACACAGGTCAGAACACAGTGCTAACGCTAATCACAAAACACTACAACACAGGTCAGAACACAGTGCTAACGCTAATCACAAAACACTACAACACAGGTCAGGATACAGTGCTAATGCTAATCACCAAACATTACAACACAGGTCAGAACACAGCGCTAACGCTAATCACCAAACACTACAACACAGGTCAGAACACAGCGCTAACGCTAATCACCAAACACTACAACACAGGTCAGAACACAGTGCTAATGCTAATCACCAAACAATACAACACAGGTCAGAACACAGCGCTAACGCTAATCACCAAACACTACAACACAGGTCAGAACATAGTGCTAACGCTAATCACCAAACAATACAACACAGGTCAGAACACAGTGCTAACGCTAATCACAAAACACTACAACACAGGTCAGAACACAGTGCTAACGCTAATCACAAAACACTACAACACAGGTCAGGATACAGTGCTAATGCTAATCACCAAACATTACAACACAGGTCAGAACACAGCGCTAACGCTAATCACCAAACACTACAACACAGGTCAGAACACAGCGCTAACGCTAATCACCAAACACTACAAAACAGGTCAGAACACAGTGCTAATGCTAATCACCAAACAATACAACACAGGTCAGAACACAGCGCTAACGCTAATCACCAAACACTACAACACAGGTCAGAACACAGTGCTAACGCTAATCACAAAACACTACAACACAGGTCAGAACACAGTGCTAACGCTAATCATCAAACTTTACAGCCACACGTCAGAACACAGTGCTAACGCTAATCACCAAACACTAAAACAACAAGCTTTATTATTATGGATAGGGAACACTACACTGTTAATGCTAATGACTTATAACTATATAATACGCTGGAGGTTTGTGCTATAATGTGTATTATTGGCACTGCTGGGTGCTGAGTGCCGTAGATTAGCACAGCAGTGGCCATATTACACGTTATAGCACGAACCTCGAGTGTAAATTTTGTGATTATGCCACAGTTCCATTATCGCTGTTTATTGAAAGATTTTAAAGAGTTAAAGAGGAGGAGAAAATAGGATCTGTTTGGTTATAAAAACTCCGTCAGTTAAAATAGTTCCATTGCTGCTCTGTTTGTAGCTGCGCTGTTTGGCTTGTAAGCGCTGCATCGTTGCTAGGGTACCTGTATGTGGCGGAGTAATACAGTTATACATAGAAAGCTTCGGTTACAGTGCATTACCGATTACAGTGCTAATGCTAATCACAAAATACTACCTCATCAGTTGAAACCCTGGCCCTAGAGTTTAGTTTTTGTTGTGTTCTGCTTACAGGTAAGTTTACCTGCATTGAGGTGAAATTTAAGCTGGAGAGGCAGATGGGCTACTACCTGATCCAGATGTACATCCCCAGCCTGCTCATAGTCATCCTCTCCTGGGTCTCCTTCTGGATCAACATGGACGCCGCTCCGGCCCGCGTGGCCCTGGGCATCACCACCGTCCTCACCATGACCACCCAGAGCTCCGGCTCCAGAGCCTCACTGCCCAAGGTACGCTCACAATTCACATGCACAGGATAGGTGTTTCTAATAAAGTGGCCAGAGTGAGGTGTTTCTAATAAAGTGGCTAGAATGAGTGAAAGCACAAGGTTAGCTAGGTGTTTCTAATAAAGTGGCCAGAGTGAGGTGTTTCTAAAAAAGTGGCCAGATTGAGTGGAAGCACAAGGCTAGGTAGGTGTTTCTAATAAAGTGGCCAGAGTGAGGTGTTTCTAATAAAGTGGCTAGAATGAGTGAAAGCACAAGGTTAGCTAGGTGTTTCTAATAAAGTGGCCAGAGTGAGGTGTTTCTAATAAAGTGGCCAGATTGAGTGGAAGCACAAGGCTAGGTAGGTGTTTCTAATAAAGTGACCATACTAAGGTGTTTCTAATAAAGTGGCTAGAGTGAGAGGAAGCACAAGGTTAGGAAGGTGTTTCTAATAAAGTGGCCACAGTGAGGGGTTTCTAATAAATTGGCCAGATAGAGTGGAAGCACAATGTTAGGTAAGTTTTTCTAACAAAGTGGCCAGAGTGAGTGGAAGCACAAGGCTAGGTAGGTGTTTCTAATAAAGTGGCCAGAATAAGGTGTTTCTAATAAAGTGATCGGAGTGGAAGCACAAGGTTAGGAAGGTGTTTCTAATTAAGTGGCCAGAGTGAGGTGTTTCTAATAAAGTGGCCAGATTGAGTGGAAGCACAAGGTTAGGAAGGTGTTTCTAATAAAGTGGCCAGACTAAGGTGTTTCTAATAAGGTGGCCAGACTAAGGTGTTTCTAATAAAGTGGCCAGAGTGAGATGTTTCTAATTAAGTGGCCAGAGTGAGGTGTTTCTAATAAAGTGGCCAGAGTGAGGTGTTTCTAATAAAGTGGCCAGACTGAGGTGTTTCTAATAAAGTGGCCAGACTGAGGTGTTTCTATTAAAGTGGCTAAAGTGAGTGGAAGCACAAGGATAGCAAGATGTTTCTAATAAAGTGGCCAGAGTAAGGTGTTTCTAATAAAGTGGCCAGAGTGAGAGAATGGAAGCACAGGGTTCTGTAGGTGTTCCCAATAAAGTGATCAGAGTGGAAGCACACGGTAGACATAAGAGGTAATAAACTGGCACCGTAGTGGATGATTGTTGGTCTGGACAGGCATCCAGCACAGCTGTTAACTAAACCTGCATCCCTGTGGAATTGTAACAGTGGTGTGAGCTCAGAGAGGTTAGGGAGGCTGAGGGGTTAATCCAGCGATGCTCGGTTCTTTAGAGAGGGTCTAAACGTGTTCTAATCCCTGAGAGGATTCAGCTCCTGGGTGTTGAGTTATATCTGCGTAACTCATGTTCAAAATCTGCATATTCATGTAGCTCAATATTGACCTTCTATGTAAGGAGCCATTAAGTGTGTAATTATCGGGAACTCCGCCGGAACGCTGTTAATGAGCGAAGCGTGAAATTGTGAGCTGGTGATCGTTAAGTGTGATTTGCACACGCCAGTCAATACAATCAATGCGGCGTTATTTGTAAAAGAACAGTTACATAAAGCTAAACAACAGCCCCGGGAGCACAGGTTCCTCTTTTAAAGCTCGGCCATTGTCTCGTTATTGTCTATTAGGGCTGAAACTGATGCACCAATGCTACATTCTCAATAAAGCCAATTTTAAACTTTTTATACATACAACTCTGGAAAAATGACAACACTTAATGTTAATGTTTTTCTTTAAATTTAACTAATTAAAAACCTTTGGAATATAATCAAGAGGAAGATGGATGATCACAAACCATCAAACCACCAAACTGAACTGCTTGATTTTTTGTACCAGGAGTAAAGCAGCATAAAGTTATCCAAAAGCAGTGTGTAAGACTGGTGGAGCAGAACATGATGCCAAGATGCATGAAAACTGTGATTAAAAAACAGGGTTATTCCATGAATATAACCTTGTTTTCTTTGCATTATTTGAGGTCTGGAAGCTCTCCATCTTTTTTGTTATTTCAGCCATTTCTCATTTTCTGCAAATAAATGCTCTAAATGAAAATATTTTTATTTAAAATTTGTCTGTAGTTTATAGAAATTTTCCAGAGCTATATATAACATTTTCTTCCATTCTCTCCCAATTTATCTGGACAATTGTCCTACCCATTCAGGTGCTATTCAGCTGCTATTCAGCTGTACATCCCCCTATCACTAGTGATGCTCCCAGGAGGGTGAACACTAGCACATGCCTCCTCCGATTCATGTGAACCAGACTCCGCCTCTTTTTGAACTGCTGCTGATGCTGTAGCATTACCGAGTAGCATCACAGCGCTAACGCTTGGAGGAAAGCGCAGCGACTCAGTTCTGATACATCAGCTCACAGATGCAGCCTTGTGCTGATCCACATCACCCTAGGAGTGATGAGGGGAAAGAGAGAGCACCATCTACTGTACCCACCCAGATTGTGCAAGACCAACAACTGTGCTCTCAGGGCTCTGGCAGCTGATGGCAAGCTGCATGATTGGGATTCGAACCAGCAATCCTCTTTAGTGCTTTAGACCACTTTACGACTCACTGTTGAGGTCGAGGCTCGAATGTTCTGCTACTCCAGAGTCTGATAGAACCACTTTAGGAGTAGTGAGTCATCGCTCACATCGTTGATCAGTCCGAATCCCACACGCTGGATTGCACATGACCCATGAATCCTCCGTTACATCAGAACCTCAAATCAAAGGAGCATGTGCTGATGAATATTTAGCGAGGAGGCTTTGGAGGGCCTGAAACAAAAGGCTGAGAGCGCAAGAGCCGGTCGAGTTAAGAGGAGGCTGGGTTTGTTTGCGCTGTTGTTTTCCGAGAGGAATCGACGGTCGTCTCGGTTTAACCTCGCCTCAAAGGCTCCAGCGAATCAGAACTCGGGGCTCGGCGGTTCGTCCTGACTGATCATCGGTTTGCCATTTAATTTAGCGCTCAATAATGTAACAAATAAATGCATGTGTCATTATGTTAATCAGATTTACAAGTGATCATTCGGAAATGAAGGCGCTCGTTACTCGACAGCCAATAAAGCCGTAATCATTGCATGCTTTGATTACAAACTGGAGATATATAATAGCGTATGCAGATGAGCGTGGGCGAACGTGGCAGCAGTATAATGGAGCATTAGAGCCGTGGATGTGTTATTTTCTCTCAGACGTCGCGCGACTCTGTAGGAGAGGCAATAGAGAAAACTTGGCCTCCACAGAAAGAACATCCGCTCTGTGATATATAAAAAAATAAAATCCCCATTCACTGGGAAAATCCAGATTTATCAGACAAACAAAACTGACGCTAATAGAGAATGTTCTAAGAATGTTTAACAACATTTTATGTTAATGGTTAGAGTGTTTTTCACATAATAAACAAGTACATTATACATTTTACATTATAGAAACACTAAAAATGAGAACATTGACACAAGTGGCATTGCTGTGAAATTACCATTGGTAATTAACGTTTAAAACTTTCTTAAAACATCCAGAAAACATGATAGATTGATTAATTCTTAGAACATAAGGTCTAATGTTCAGTAAACATTCTACTAACCAAAAATCGTTATCTGGGAATGAACACGTGCCAAACAAAAATGTGAAATTGATTCAAGACATCTAAAAATGTGAATCAAATGAGTCAACCCAACGAAATAGGAAATAGGAAAAGTCAAATAAAAGTGTGAATTTAAGCCTAAAGAAAAGGCTGAATTAAACTTTGAATTCGAATCGGACAAACAAGTGATTTTGAAATGAAAAAGCAAATATGATTTAAAAAAAAAAAGAGTGAATGTTTAGCTAGTTAGCTAGAAAGAGTGAACTTGGAGTCAAATGCTGGAGCGAAGGAGCAAATGAAGGAATGAATGAGTCAAAAAAGTAAAAGAGTAAGAGTAAACATGAGCCAAACAAAAGAGTGAATTTATGTCAAATAAAAGAATGAAGTTAAATCAACCGAAACAGTGTATTTTTATCCAGATGAAATATTGAACTTGAAGTCAATTGCAAAAACTACATTTGAGTCAAACAAGAGAGTAAACTTGTCAAATGAAGGAGTGAATTTTAGTCAAACACAGGAATGAACTTAAGCCCAGTTTTTGCAGATTAGTCGAGAACCCATTAACCAGGCAACGAACTGCATAAGCATAATGTTGTCATGCATCACTGTGTATTTATTAAAGAACCACTGAAGAAAAGTTGATTATGCAATAACATTTGAATCCTCTTGTAATGTAAACTGAATACAGAGAAGTGATGTAAAGTGAAGTGAAGTGAATCGAGCCGTGTGCATAATAAGCAGCACTAAAGAGCTGATGTTTGTTCTCGAACAGGTTTCCTATGTGAAGGCTATAGACATCTGGATGGCCGTGTGTCTGCTGTTCGTCTTCGCTGCTTTGCTGGAATACGCAGGAGTGAACTTTGTATCCAGGCAACAGAAAGAGTTCCTCCGGCTGAAGCGAAGGCAAAAGAGAAATCTCAAGGTACGAACGCTGATCTAATAACGCGATACAGAAGCAAGAAGTCCAAACAGCGAGCCGACACTCTGAGGCTGATCTCCAGCACCAGCAGCAGCAGCGTGTGAAGCTATGAACGCTAATGTTCAGGGACAAGGCGCGAGCATCAATGTAGCATTACAGTCATGAAAGTCCTGAAACGCTGTGGCAGATTAGCGAGCAGTCAGCCCTCAGAGTTCAGGAGCCCTGCCGTCTCGAGACCAGGACACGGCACAAGTGTTTAAGCTTTTCCTGATGATGCAAGACACCATCATTTGGCAGCCAGTCAATTTGTCGCTGTTCAGAGACTAAATCAAGCGGTGCCTGCTAAAAGGGATAAGCATTATCCTCACAGACAGGAAAGCATTAACTCTAAAGTAATGAATAATTTACCCATTCAAAAGCAGTCTCTGGCTTAATTACGACTGCTTGGACCTCGGAATTTGAAGCGTTCATCGAGGAAAATACATAGGGGACTGAAGCGGCATCGCTGTATGCAAAGCGCTAGCAGTGCATGCCAGGGTATTTCGAATGCAAATAAAGCAGGGAAGCCAGAGTTCTTCTTAAGAGCTCTTCACCGTACGAGAGACGGCAGCTAAGACGCTGGAATTAATGCTTGCAGAAAAATCATCCCTTTTCTCCACCTTAGGTAAATCGTAATAAGCACGGCATTAACGGAGCACGGAGCGCACAATGAGGGCAGGCTGTGTTATTGAAAAGTGTGTCAAGGCTGTCCTCGGGGTCTCCTCTGGACGCTTAAATAAATGAAAAAACTTAAGGTTTGTGACCAGCGTTAATTTGCAACAGAAAACGTCTGCGACCGTGCAAGTTTCTAAAGGTTTCAGGCCAAACACCTGAGCCGCAATTTGGCAAAATCTGACAAAAAGAAAAAAGACAAAAGAGGAACCGTTGCAGGGAAAAGACAAATGCATCATCCTGCTCATTAAGAACTTGCTTCTTTATTCATGGATTAAAATTGCATTCTCCTTAACGAGCTAGCCTGTGGCATAGTGTGTTGTGTTTGTCGTGTTCTTGATTGTTTCGTGTCCCATTGCGAGTTCCACCTAAATGATGGCTTCTCTTTGCCGTTTCCTTCTCTTCCAGGAGGAAGAACTGAGGGAGGGACGTTTCCACTTCTCCGGCTACAGCATGGCTCCGTGCATGAAGGACGGCACGGTGGTGAAAAGCGCCACGGCCAACGCCATCCAGCAGCCGTCCGCCCTGAGGGATGCCGAGCACAACAGGAAGAAGTTTGTGGACAGAGCGAAGAGGATCGACACAATCTCCAGAGCGGCCTTCCCTCTGGCCTTCCTTATCTTCAACATCTTCTACTGGATCACTTACAAAATAATCCGGCACGGGACCACCACCAAAGTGTAGCGTGTAGCGGACAAGCATGCCTCAGAAAAGGCGAAAGGAAATAGACGTTCTTCGTCTTCGTTCTTTGGAGAAACGGCAACGAGGGAAGCTCAGTGTAGTAGGAGGATGCTGATCTGTGCGGGGGCGTCGTGTTTTCAATCAGGGATAAAGGCATAAACAGGATTTGCGGACGATTGTGGGACAGCAATGCAGAATTTTCCAAACAGAGCCATTGCATTACGGCTGAACAGAAGTAGAACATGTTGGGTAATCTGGAAGAGCTATTCCTTCCAAGTATGGTGCAGTCCGGAAGTAAAGGCACAGTAGCGTGGTTCGTTTTGGCACACTGGATGTGAAATGAAACGAGGACTACGAGGCTAAACATCCGGGTGTAACTGAAGGGTATTTATACCTTAAAAGGGTGAACCATTTCCACATCTGTAGATTCCTTTAACGGTGTCGTGTCCTTTTGAGGTAGTAGGACTGACCAACGTATTCGTTAGTAATGTCATTACATTACAAGTCTTTGGTTGCAAATGCATAGCTAGCCTAAAGTCTACAACTAAAGAACCTTATTCTTAACTTGAGTTTGGTCCTGAAAATCTTTACAGTTGTTCTGCAGGGTGGTGCTCCATCAAGTTTTAAAGCGTTTGACAGATACGATCATCTTAGAAGCTTCTGTTCACTTCAGGATTCATCTTAGCACTTGATGGACATATACAGTAAATTAAGACAAGATTTTCATTTCCACTGGCAGCCAATTCATGGCTGCAGACCATGTGCAGATGTGGTGGTTTGATTTGAAAACTGAGCAGTCCCATTTGCCAGTTCTGGTAGAGATTAATCTGTCCACGCACTTTTGTTGAACTCGGTTGAAGGTTTTTATGTATTCTTAACAATCTGTAACAAGTACTGAGATTTAACAATAGAAACTTAACACTCGTTAGCATGATGCTAGTGCTTTATAAAGCTCTATATATTTGTTACGTGCTGGATTCAAAAGGCAAAAAAGATTCTCCAGTCATTAAGTTTTACGGTCTTCCAGTCCAGTCCAGTCTACGCAGGTTTTTGTTGGTAATGCTATCCTCACAATGTGATCTGTTGTCTAAACGCTCTGCCATTTGTTTTGGCTCTGCCGGTGACTGATTTATTCTGCGCTCTAGAATCAACTTTTATTAGCTCGCCAGTGCATGAATTAATGCTGCAGTGACACACACATCTGGTCCAGCCATTGTTTTGATTAATTCTAATTATACAAAGGGCTGTAATTCTTACGTGGTTCACCGAATGGATGTAAATACCCTCGAATTAAAGCTGACATTCCGCGTCGTTTCATTTCAGATCCAAAGTGCTGGAGCACCGAGCCAAAACAGTAACATCCAATTACTTATAGATTGCACTGTAAACACAGTTCTTGCCAAATTCGATGTGACAGTATTGCCACAGTATTTGTATTTGCCTCAAACACAACACTAACATTCCAACGGTTTATACAACCCAGTCCAGTTTTTACAAAATTTCATACGAAAGGAGGATTATCGGTTTTATACTGTTGTCTTTTGGCTTCGGACAGTTTGTACGAATTCAGTCACAATTCCTTCCTCTTATTGAGCTGCAAAAACTGCAGAGCACCTGTTTTACAGTGCGTGCACATTCACCAAATCCTTGGGACGTGTGAAGTTAAAATCCGAGGCTGCGAGTGAAGCGCTGCAATCGTTGGAACCCTTAAGCCTTAGACGAGACCTGCTCAGTTAGGATGCGATTTTATTTCCTTGGACTAATGATGCAAATGTTCAAAGTGTTTCTCTTGTACTGCTTACGTGAACGGCTAAAGCTTGTGTCTCAGAATGGCTGGTATTTTCAACAACATTTTAAAAAAGTAAACCTTGTAGTCACGAATACCAATGTGTCGTTTGGTGTTTAATTGCTGTGCGGAACATGAAAAATAAAAACAAGCCCCGGGGACGTGGTGGGAAACACAAGCTAATAAAACGCTACACATACCCGACATTTTTCATCCTACCTGCTGACCTATTACTTGCCTGAACATTTTCTAAATGCCACCGCCGGACCTCAGAGAAGAGCAAACACGGGAACGGCTGATGCTCCTCGGCATCGTGGTCAAGGCCTGGTAAGATTTCCCATGAGATAAGCAGTAACCAACCTTCATTTCACAAATATACAGCTCTGGGAAAATATGAGACCATTTAAAATGACGAGTTTCTTTAATTTTACCAAATTGAAAACCTCTGTAAAATAATCAAGAGGAAGATGGATGATCACAAGCCATCAAACCACCAAACTGAACTGCTTGAATTTTTTTTGCATCAGGAGTAAAGTAGCATAAAGTTATCCAAAAGCAGTGTGTAAGACTGTTGGAGGAGAACATGATGCCAAGATGCATGAAATTAAACTGTGATTAAAAACCACCAGGGTTATTCCACCAAATATTGATTATTTCTGAACTCTTAAATGAAACTCTTTATGAATATGAACTTGTTTTCTTTGCATTATTTGAGGTCATTGTTTTTAAGTGCTCTCTTATCTTATTTGTTTTCCAAAGCTGTATATATATAAACAAACAAAAAAAACATCAGAGAGTAAAAGTTTAGGTAGTGTTATTTGATTGTTCATGTGTTGTGTGAGCATTTGCACAGCAGGCGTATAATGGTATATTTTTGTTCTTAAAATTCTGTTTAATAATCTACTTCTTAAGATTTAAACTTTTTTTTTTTTTTAGCTCATCAGAGGCAGTGTTCATTTTCGTTTCTGGAATAAATATATTTATGAAATTAATAGAATTCAGCAACTGTCCACTAGCTACTATTGTAATGTTTTTTTTTTGTTTTTTTTAGTCTATAATTTTTATTACTTTCATAGTTTTGGAGGGAAAAGATCAAAATCACTATTTTTGGAAATTAACCAGACACCTATAGCAAATTAGAGATCTGCGTATATAACAACCATGCACTCCTTATTATTATAGTAGAACTTTCAGAGGGGAAAAGAGGGGATGAAGGCATGTTGAGTTTTTTTTCAGCCTGCACTTTGGAATGATGGCAGACCGTGGGCACGGAGCGGTGAAAGCACAGGCTAATGGGATTTCAGTGCGGTGGCCCAGTGGGAAACCTTTGACTTAAGCAGATAAAAAAAATCTGGGCCAATTTTGGTGAAATACAACAGCAGCGTGTTCCAGACTGTTGGCTTGGGACGTCTTGTAAAATCGCCTTTATCCATTTTAATGCATCGGCAGCTTGCAGGACTGAGAGAACCGGGGCGGTCATATCCCAGCAGGTCAGACCCAAACGGTGTCGATTACAGCACTGATGTCCAGCGGCACAGAGGAAAAAGAAGGTAATTGTTCAAAAAGGGACAGGCAGGGGCGTCGTCCGCCGGCCTTATTACCATTCGTCGTACATCTGTTTTTATTGCTTCGTATTGATTAAAAGCCTGAATTGGCCGACACGAATTGCTCCTGTGGGTTCTTGGTTTGATAGAGTCCTTGACCTGACGCGCCAGAAAACGAGGCCTTCAGAAACGCAGATTTAGTGAAAAGGACACGGACGGTGATTCTTTCACGTGTGCAGACGGCGTGCGAATGAATTCATACAGGCTGTTAATTGTTTTCAATGAAATGAAGGTCCTCATACGTCAGGCCTCGCGCCAGACAGTCTGGGAGATGTTATGGTTTCCATGGTAACACCCTCGGCAACCAGCCAGTACAGCGAATGAGAAACGAACGAGACACGGGCAGGAGTTAAGAATAAATAAATAAATAAATAAATAAAAACAAAAATAATTTGTTAATTTGTTAAAGCCCTGTGTGAAAGCATTACATAATCTGGTGGAAATCAGTATTTTAGAGACGTTAATCCGCTTAATGAATGCTCGCATGAGCAGAAGCTCTGTAGAAGGAAAAGCGGCAAAGAAAGGCGGAAGATCTGGAAGAAGACGAAGACGAAGATGAAGACAAACAGGATGTGATTTTATTATTTTTTCTCGAGAATTAGCATTACTTATAGCGAGTATAGTGAGCTTGAATATCAATCAGCACACTGACAATGATAGATTCTGACCGGATTCTGGATCAAAGAGCATCACTGTATAAACACGCAACAAAAGAAAAGGAGAAAAATCAATATTTGAAGCTTGGTGAATCGCTGTTGGATGAACTGTGCTGGATGACTGTTAATTGGTTCCGTGCTTTCGCCTGCTCCAGGCCCACAGCACAGTCTCAGGTTTTTGCAGATTGCTGCCACTGAATAGGTACGTGGAGACAGGCCAGGAATATATTCGGAGCCCATTACGAGGGAAATGTCGCAGCGAGAGCAGCTCTCTTTTAATTGCCTCAGCGTGCGTCCAGAAAGAGCGCGGCTTCCTGCAGGAAGCGAGGCACCTGAGGGAAGCGCCGCTGAGGCACGAGCATCACCTGAGCGAAGGCGAGGGACGGTGGTGGGGGAGCGCCGAGAGAAAGCGAGAGAAAGCAAGGGCGGCTCAGCTGGAAAGGCACGGCAACCGCGGCCCGCAGATGGAGGATCAGCGGCAGCTGGCTACGGTACAGCGCCCCCCTCTGGGGCGAACTACCACCCACCATCCAAAAGCCTGTCTGATGGCCAAGCTGTCACGCTCTGCTTTCTGCCCAGTTCAGTTTCCACACAGCTGCTGCTGCTGCTGGACTGAGATTTTCTCAAACGCCAGTCTTGATGTGCCTCAGCCAGAGGTTCATTAAGAGAGCTGATAACGAATGAGGGCCACAAAGTTTCGGACTGGTGGAAAAAGTTTAAATAGTTTATTAAACAAACAAAAAAAACTTAACTTTTATATGATCCATATACTTATTTTGGCAAACTGTAATACACTACAGAAAGTGTAGGGGTGCCCTTTAGAAATCGACAATTTACACATGACTCATATGCTCACTACGACTGACAGTAATACACTACAGGAAGCATAGGGGCGCTCTATAATGCTCTATAATGTTCATATGATCCACACGCTCTTTCTGAAAGACTGTAATAAACTACAGGAAGCGTAGGGGGCGCTCTATAATGCTCTATAATGTTCATATGATCCACATATTCATCTTGAAAGACTGTAACACACTACAGTAAGTACAGAGGGCGCTCTGTAACACCCTATAATGTTCATATGATCCACACGCTCATTCTAATAGACTGTTATACACTACAGGAAGCGTAGGTGGTGCTTTATAACACTACAACACTACTTTATAACAATACAATATTCACATGATTTACATCCTCATTCCGACAGGCTGTAATACACTACAGGAGGCGTATTGGGCACTTAATAATGTTCACACACTGAAACACTGTAATATGCTACAGAGATAAGAGGTGCTTTATGAATGTTCATATATATATATATATATATGATGTTCATACAGTATGTTTCACATGGTCATTATGACAATCAGTATGACATAAACAGAAAAACACTGCTTTAGTCCATTTCAGAGTAATTCATCAGTCATTTTATGAAGAAGTCAACTTAAAAACGATCAGGTAAACATTATTTATTTGTGTTGTGCATTTCTGACCACAGTGACGAAAAACAGATTATTTTTCCACTCTTAAACAAATAGTTTGGGCAAGATTTAAGGCAAGACATGTTTTGTTTCTTTAGTTTTGAACCAAAAAGACTTTTTGGACAAAAAGTACCTAATAAAAACAAAGGCAACAGTCATACTTTGTCCAAACCACTGTCCACGTAGGTCTTTAAGAGATTACCGAGGCCCTTTTAACACAGTTTAGGAAGTGCGTGGCATAATTTAACAATTTAACCTTGCTTCTATGGTATAGTTGGCTTGTAGCTTCAATGTAAAACTGAAGTATCGCAAATCATGACTTAGACGGTAGGGGGTGGAGGTAGAGAGAAATCCTTCTATTTCTTTAACTATGAGCTGCGTGTGAGTGTGGTGGACAACATGCAGCACAACAAGAGCTGACGGGGTCATCTCCAGCAGCTCGGGTCCCGGGGGCAGCTTAAGTGTTTTCTCTGAAAAACGTCGACGAAGTATTAGAGCTGTGAAGCTCAGGGGAGATGCCAGAGAGCTACACGCATAAACACACACACACACACACTAAATTCCCCAGCAGTCTTGCCATTAAAACAACCCCAAGGCAGAAAATCTCTCAGCCAGGATCGACATCAGCACCCACCTCAGAGGAAAGCGCAGGACGCGACTCCGTCGCTCACCAAATTCAGCCCTACAGACAGATTAGGATATTTTAATAACAGCGTATTAACAGCATTTCAATAATCCATTCCCAGCTATTAACAAAGACAGAATTACATGCTTGTGGTTTATTTAAATTTGAGTGATGCAATACTGGCCTGACAAAAGTTTGGGGACACTCAGCAGCCTTTCTTTTGAAATGTTAAAATGTTCACCTTCACTTAGTTTTAATGCAAATTTTAAATGAGATAATAGAGATTGTGTGTCTTTACATATAAATTCTGCAAAAAGGAAATCTCAGTTGATAGACATTTGTTTCTTATGTAGCAGGGATTTAACACTTTCCTTTTACAAGGAGTTTATGAATAAAACAAGGCTTGACAAATTTTCGCACTATAAGGCGCACCGGATTATAAAGTGCATTATGCGACACTAGTAAGGAACACGGGTTTCGCCATGTTTCCCTTCTAATTCAGCAGGTCTCGCCGTTGGGTAAGCTAAGCTAAGTTAACAAAACTGTCATTCTTATAAAAACATTACTTTAGATTCAGGCTTAGTCCTAAATAGCAAAAAAAACCATAATGATATCTTTACTCAGTACTATTTGGACACTTACCTCACCACTCTGTGCCTCCACTAGGGCCGCAATGTCCCCGTCCAACTGCGTCTGAATCAGGCTGTGCAGCAGTCTGTGGTACTGTGAGGTGTCCACTAGGGGGCGCAGTGCCTGACTGCATCGCTCTCTCTCCCTCTGCCACTCCTCTCTACAGCGGAGGAGTCGCTCTGGAGAGGCGGGGGTCTTCCAGGACTCGCCTCCAAACTCCTGCACCTCCATTTCCTGTTCATCACGGAACAGGGAGGCCACGCCCTCTTTAATCATACGGACCTCCCGCTCCATGAAGGAGGCGGGGCCTTGGCCACCCTCCCAAGAGGCGGGGCTCCTGAGTGGACTGATGTGATGAGAGGCCGGCAGGAAATCACAGAGGGAGTGAAGAAAACGGAAAACAGCAAATTGACCACTGAAAAAAAATAAAAAAAATAGCACAGATTCACTGAATAATTAAGATCAATTTTTTTTAACTTTCTTTTAACCAGATCAGGATAATCTCTCACTATCTTTAATAAACTCCTGAAGACAGAGCTCTTCAAAGAGCTCTTACTCTCCTAACACCTCTAACTAACTACCTTCTACTACCAGATCAGGATAATCTCTCACTATCTTTAATAAACTCCTGAAGACTGAGCTCTTCAAAGAGCTCTTACTCTCCTAACACCTCTAACTAACTACCTTCTACTACCAGATCAGGAGAATCTCTCACTATCTTTAATAAACTCCTGAAGACTGAGCCCTTCAAAGAGCACTTACTCTCCTAACACCTCTAACTAACTACCTTCTACTACCAGATCAGGAGAATCTCTCACTATCTTTAATAAACTCCTGAAGACAGAGCTCTTCAAAGAGCACCTACTCTCCTAACACCTCTAACTAACTACCTTCTACTAACAGATCAGGATAATCTCTCACTATCTTTAATAAACTCCTGAAGACTGAGCCCTTCAACTCTCCTAACACCTCTAACTAACTACCTTCTACTAACAGATCAGGATAATCTCTCACTATCTTTAATAAACTCCTGAAGACTGAGCCCTTCAAAGAACACTTACTCTCCTAACACCTCTAAAAAACACATTTCAGTTATTAACGTAAAATATATGGTTTAGAGTTTAGTGGCTCTTTAAGCTGCACTCACTACTCACTAGAACTAGGTTTAAATTATGCCCAGTTCCCCACCTGCAGTGAACATGGAGAAGAGCCTGAAAGGATCCATGGGGCTGCCAGTGGATGAGCATGGTTGAAGACGGCTGAGTGGAGCCAATTAACAGGTACTGGGGACTGACCCCAACCGGTTTAGCCCCCAGTCTGTCCACCAGCCATCCAGACACATCCGCCAGTGTGTGCTCTGAGCTTTCAATCCGGAACCGCCACGACTCAACCGCTGCCAACAAGCAAAGGAGGTCTTCCCTGGACTCGTCTACAACACAGACAGCAAGGGAGAGTCAGAGTTTGATATAGTGTATGAATATCTGAAGCAGGTAATGAATGGAATCACACCTGTAATTCACAAATACGCATTACCTGACTCTACACTGCAGTCCGTCAGCAGACGGGGTTCAAGCCCTCCATGCAGCACGTCCTTCATGTCTAGACTGACCCGACCACACTGATGCACAGTGGGTCCTGATTCAGAGGACAAACAGTGGAGCAGGACAGAACAGGTGACCCTGCTGCAGGACAGCAGGGGGGTGAGGTCAGTAACAGTAAGTAAGGCCAGCTGTGAGGAGCTGTGGGTCTCGGGTCCATCAGGAGGTCTCCTGCTCCGTTTAGCTGATGGAGGATCCAGGTCCAGGGATGTGAGAGACGGGAGCTCAGGATACTGTAAACATTTACTCCGGCTCTGAACTACAACACCGGCCGGGACATCTCCGCTCGGCTCCAGCAGGACGGATCCGGAGACACGCTCCTCTAAACTGAGGGACAGATCAAAACACACTACACCTATCAGAGAAAACGTTACTCACTACTGCCCCTGGCACAACAAACATAACTCACTACTGCCCCAGGTGTTACTGCACCTGTTAAAACAAACGTTACATACTACTTCCCCCGTAACAACAAACGTAACTCACTAGTGCCCTCTAATGGTGTTAATGCACATGTCAGAACAAACGTTACTCACTACTGCCCCTGTAACAACTAAGGTTTTTCACTACTTTCCTCTGAAGTTGTTACAGCACCTACCAGAACGAACAATTCTCACTACTGCCTTCTAAAGGTGTTATTGCACGTGTTAAAACAAACGTAACTCACTACTGTTCCTGTAACAACAAACGTAGCTCACTACTGCCCTCTAATGGTGTTACTGCAAGTATCAGAACAAACATTACTCACTACTGCCCCTGTAACAACAAACATTACTCACTACTGCCCTCTAATGGTGTTAATGCACATATCAGAACAAACGTTACTCACTACTGCCCCTGTAACAACTAACGTTTTTCACTACTTCCATCTAAAGTTGTTACAGCACCTACCAGAACAAACAATTCTCACTACTGCCCTCTAAACGTGTTACTGCACCTGTTAAAACAAACATAACTCACTACTGCCCCTTTAACAATAAACATTACTCACTACTGCCCTCTAAAGGTGTTATTGCACCTGTTAAAACAAACGTAACTCACTTCTGCCCTCTAATGGTGTTACTGCACGTTTCAGAAGAAACGTTACACACTACTGCCCCTGTAACAACAAACGTTACTCACTACTGCCCTCTGAAGATACTACCGCAACTATCAGAACAAACATTACTCACTACTGCCCTGCAAATAACAGATGTTACTCGCTACTGCCCTCTAAATGCCTTATTGCATCTGTTAAAACAATGTTATCCACTACTGCCTTTTAAAGGTGGTCGATTTTGCATGTAGTTGCATAAAAAATGTGTTACGATGTAATTGCATTCTTAGCATTGCCACAAGAGGCGCTACAGCAACAGCAAAGCTATCTATGGACACCCTCCCGAGTACTGAGTGTTTAACCACTACAGTAACATAGGAACCCATGCTGAGTTCATACAGCAGGACTGTGTATTTGCAGAGCACTGGCATTTGCATTTTTGTATTTACATTGAGTGTGTTTGGAGTGCGTTTGTGGCCTCACAACTCAACTCACTACTGCCCTCTAAAGGTTTCAGAAGATCCAACTTATGCTGTTCTGCAAGACACGTTATTTGTATCTATCAGGTACAGGGGGCACAAATCAGATACAGATATCTTATCTGCTTTAAGAAACGCTATTAAAATGCATGCTTTACTTAGAAAGCACTTTCTGGCAGAGAACCGTTAGAAAATGATAGTGATCGTTTTCCAAAAGCGTATCCTGTAGGATGATGTGAAAACAGATGGTTGTGTCACAGCGAACATACACAGAGCTCTGCTGTGGTGTGCCAAGCTAAAGGGGGGAGGGGAAGATTTTCTATACATGTTTATTCAGCATTACAAGAGACAAATCTGTAATATACAGCTTTAGAAAAAAATTAAGAGAGCACTTAAAAATGATGAGTTTCTTTGATTTGACCAAATGTAAAACCTCTGGAATAAAATCAAGAGGAAGATGGATGATCACAAACCATCAAACCACCAAACTGAACTGCTTGAATTTTTGCACCAGGAGTAAAGCAGCATAAAGTTATCCAAAAGCAGTGTGTAAGACTGGTGGAGGAGAACATGATGCCAAGATGCATGAAAAAAACTGTGATTAAAAACCCACCAGGGTTTTTCCACAAATTATTGATTTGATTGATTTCTGAACTCTTAAAACTTTATGAATATGAACTTGTTTTCTTTGCATTATTTGAGGTCTGAAAGCTCTGCATCTTTTTTGTTATTTCAGTCATTTCTCATTTTCTGCAAATAAATGCTCTAAATGAGAATATTTTTATTTGTAATTTGGGAGAAATGTTGTTTGTAGTTTATAGAATAAAACAACAATGTTCATTTTACTCAAACATAAACCTATAAATAGCAAAATCAGAGAAACTGATTCAGAAACTGAAGTGGTTTATCCTTTATCAATTGTCTTACTGTCCAACCCTTTGCCAAGCAACATTTAATTGGACACAGGCGTTTCTTTGGCACGAACCCGACAGCCACCCTGATGCTGGAGCTGAAATAAAGACTCGGTCGAGACTCGAGCGCCAGTTTCCGTGTCGGAACAGGAAAGAGCAGTGAAGCCGTTCTTGGACGCGGTGCTGTTTTTGGATGGCAGGTTTGAGCTCCTTTAGGTTTATAGCCTAAAATAAAGCATGATGGGGCTTAGGGTTGCTTCGTACACATTCAGAGACGGAGAGAGCGAGCTGGGGGGTTGACTATTTCAGAGTCTGTTACCATAGAAACCAGGCTGGCATGGCACCATAGAGGATTTTTTATTTTATTTTATTTTATTTTATTTTTTTAAGATAGACTTCACACACGCCTTAGACCCGTAGACTTATCTCTCAACTCACCGAGAGGCAGCGGGGAGGCAGTGGGTGGGGAGGTGCAGATGGATAGGTGTATATTTTTTAATGCTAAAAAAATAATCTAAACACAGATGTCACCAGGTAACTGTTGGAAAATGCTTCAAATGCTCTTAAAATAAAAAACAAATTCACAGAGATTGGCCAAAGCCCTTCTTTTATCCTCGTCATCATCCTTTTCTGACGGATGCTATCACCATGGCGATGTTTACACAGATACCAGAGGTGTACCTGTACAGCGAATCTGTACCTGAGAGAAAGCAGGGATGCGGCATCAAGCAAAATCTTACATGATTAAATGATTAAAAAGTGAAAGAATCTACATTAAAGTGAAGAAGTAACTAAATGTGCAAATACCAGAATCTACTTAAGCAAATCTACTACAGATTACTGAACATCTGCATACAGTTTGAGGAGAGTGTGTGATGATTAAGACATGCAATTAACACCATAGTAATTAGTAATTAGTGCATATAACAAGGTATCTTAAAGGTTTTTGGGTATTTGTTCGTATAGTTGTTTATGTTTATACAGTTTTTATGCACATATTAATTTACTTTGCCTCTGTGCTCTTTGGGGGTTCCATATGGTATGTTTAATATTTTGCCTGATTCTCTGTCCTGCGATCAGCGCTATATATATCAATAAAAATTGATTTTAAACATTCTGCACTTTAGTATCTTGGTATTTTTGTGTAACATTACATAAGCCTTATGTTGCATAATTTATTTTGTTACGTTATCACTATTATTTTAACAAAATAAGAGTTTTGGTTGACACTGTTTTACTATATATAACTTTGACTTTCTGCTGCAGTTGTATATTCTAAATATTATTATAGGGACAAATATTTTAAGGTTCTCATTCAGGTATGGGGAGATTAAATGAAAAACTTTAATAAATACTTTTCCATGCCACTCTAGGACTAAATTAAACCACTTTTGCAATAACAAAATGAAAAGAAAAGCAGACAACACCAATATAAAGCTTACATGCTTCACATTAATGTATTTTCTAATAAACCAATATTTAAAAAAAAAAAACAAATTAAAAAGACAAAAAGCATTATTTTTGAAAAGCGAAACTGCGCTTACACTAAAAAACTAGGTTCAATGCAAAATATAAACACCAACTGAAAGAGGTTCTAAAAGCCTGAAAAAGCTTCCTAAAAGAAGAATGCAAAGGTTTATTTATATCAGTGGGTGACTGACTTGATGCATTCATCGCAAGAAAAGGATTTGCTACTAAATATTAAGTCTTATTCACTTTAATCTACTTTAGGTTTATTAACTTATTCATCGTTTAATGTTAAATGCAAATATTTTCAGTCTAGAGCAGTGCTTTTGGAGGGGACCTTATATCGCTATCATAACTGTACGTACGCATCAGTGTTTGCTGTGAGCAACACTCCGAAGACCAGGCTCTCCCCAACGACTCTGTGCCAGAATCTCTTCACTTTAGGAGGACGGTGCCCAGACTCAGTCTGCATCCTCTTATCCAGAACACACCCCTCCTCCTCTTCTTCGTCTTCATCCCACATGCACACCAGCCCCTCCTGAACACAGTGAAAGACCACCAGGGGTTCATCACTAAGCAGCTGTGAGAGTCAGGAGGAAATAATGTGCTTATGGTCTAAATTATGCTGTTGTGTACAAAATTGTTCTGTTCTGTTAAATTTATACAGAAAACAGGGTTTAGTGCAAATTTGAGCTTATCCAACCATTTTACGATAAAATGTGCACTTCCCCATGCTTCCAGTATCATCTTAATTTAGTCTAACATTAAATCAGTAAGCTAACCTGTTAGCTAACTCGATTACGATTATTGATTTGGAAAATAAAACTAAAACAATATTTTATCACCCGTGAGTGATGTATTTAGTAAGGTAACTAAACCTCCTAATTTTAGCTGACTCCATCCTCAGATCAAATTTGAAAAAGGCAAAAAAAAAAAAATGGGAGGGGTAGTTTAGAAGGAGCACTGGGTGATGTATGGGTTTAGGGGTGGGGCAGGAGGGAGAGCTGATTGGCTGATTGGGTGCCTCTGATAGTGATGAGACGCAGGTGGTTTGATGTTAGCAGGGGGGTGAGTTTCTTTTACCACAATAAAAGCATTTTTTCAAAGGTTGGGAAATATTCATAAAAAATTTAAGCAGGACTGGTATGGTTCATTACTTAAAGGAACACATTTCAGTTAATAATAGTAAAAATATGGTTTAGAGTTTAGTGGCTCTTTAAGACAAATTAAGGCCTTTATTAGACAGTTTTCTAGACCCTGACCAAATATGACTTGCTGCTCAATTGATCAAATTGATCATATTATCCAGCTCATTTTCTCTGATTTATTGTGTTCTATTGTGCTCAATTATGTATTGTTTTGTTCATTCAATTCACCTCTATTACACAATATATTGCTTTATCTTGATCTTTTGTCTCTATTTCGACAAAACACTCTACTATTATTGTTGCACTACTGATGTCACACATCCTATGATGCCTAAAATTGTTTATCTCTTGTCTGTTCACATTACAAGGCCGATCAAAACAGAGATAGACACAAGCAGGATATTTCTAATAGACAAAGAAAGGTCAGACGATGGCCATGCAAAGATGAATTAGGACGTTTTGTCCACCAAAAGGTCATAAAGGCAATTCAGAGAGGAAAATAATGCAAGGATTATTTAAAATGCTGCCACAAAAGCCATAAATCAATCTATGATTAGGCTTTTAAATGTTATTTGACATAACATTTCCAGATACTAATACAGAAAAACAATCACTGCCTGTTTATATGTGCTGTATGTAGGATATGTATTGAAGTTGAAAGCTTTAGACCTGCTGTGGAGGAGGTGGGACATGCTCCCTGTCTGACACCAGATCAGCCAGAGCCGTCACGGACTGCTGCAAAACTCGCTCTTTCACACTCAGATCTCTCTGGAGCTCCTGCAGGAAGGCCAGGCCGCTCTGAAAGGTCAAAAACAAACAAAACAAATACACACAAACACACACAGATCTCTGAGAACCAGAAGCAAAAATCTCTCTGTTGAAATTAAATAAAAGGTTGTAAAAATATATACAGTACCAGTAAAACATTTGGGTACACGTTCTCATTCAGTGTTTTTCTTTCTTTATTTTATTTTATACACTGTAGAATAATATTAAAGACATGAAAAAGTTCAAGAGGCAAATATTATACACAGTTAGGTAAATTAAATAGTAAACAAAAGAAGTGTTTGTCCTCACAATCCCCTGACCTGATGAACTGAGACGGTGATTTGGGATTAGCTGGAGATTCACAGCGTGAAGGAAAATAGGGGTTACCCTCAGTGTATTCCCAAGTGAAAATAAAGGATTATTGATTGATTGAAATACCGGTAAGTAACAGCAAAAACCAAGTGGTGCAATTTAAATATGAGTAAATTTACTGAAGAAATTAAACTATTAAAAGTATGGATGCATAATGATATTGGAATTATATCAGCATTGGCCGATATGACTGATATTTCCAAAATGCCCATCTCTACTACGCTGATGTTGGTGGTATCTTAACTACCTATGCTTAGCAACCATACTAATGCTCAGTGATTACCTGTTCAGCAGAACAGCTTGCCTGTTTCCTACGTTGTGTGTGGAAAAAATTAAGAGTCCACTTAAAAAATGAAAATTGAAAGATGAGTTTCTTTGATTTTACCAAATTGAAAACCTCTTGAATATAATCCAGAGGAAGATGGATGATCACAAACCATCAAACCACCAAACTGAACTGTTTGAATTTTTGCACCAGGAGTAAAACAGCATAAAGTTATGCAAAAGCAGTGTGTAAGACTGGTGGAGGAGAACATGATGCCAAGATACATAAAAAAAAACTGTGATTAAAAAAACAGGGTTTATTCCACCAAATGTTGATTTCTGAACTCTTCAAACTTTATGAATATGAATTTGTTTTCTTTGCATTATTTGAGGTCTGAAAGCTCTGCATCTTTTTTGTTATTTCAGCCATTTCTCATTTTCTGCAAATAAATGCTCTAAATAACAATATTTTTATTTGGAATTTGGGAGAAATGTTGTCTGTAGTTTGTAGAATAAAACAACTATGTTCATTTTACTCAAGCATATACCTATGAATAGCAAAATCAGAGAAACTGATTCAGAAACTTGAGCTATGTCTATTTACCTGCAGTCTGGAGTCTAAAGCTTTAACAGTCAGCAGGACGTTCTCCTGGGCTGGATCACTCCGATGCAGGTCTTTATCCTCTTCTCTTCCACACTGTGGACAAACAGAGAGTTCAGATGTTTAGGCCAAAGACAAAGGGGAGAATTTCTCATTAAGTAGCCAATATTTTATTATTTTGTGTATAAAATGCTCGTACACCATGCAGACCTAGCCTGATTCTCACATGCACTAAAGCTTACAAAAATACACTAACCGAGTAATGGACACCAGAGAGGTCAGTAAGCAAGAAGTTTCCAAGAATTTCTTCTGCAGGATCTTCAAACAGCAGCAGCATCTGCTCTGAACCACAGCCGATAAAATCGTCCACCAGCAGGGAGCTGACCCCTGTCCAGCAGGCTGCAACCTGGTGGAGGAAAGATACACAATGCTGGTCTCACAGGGCAAACATCACTTTAAACACAGACTGCAGGTTTATTTACAGCACATATATGCGGGGAGGATTGCTGTTATTGACCACTGCTTGAATAATAATAAAGAAAATTGCCACAACCTCACTATTACAGGCTAAACTGAATGAATACCCCTCAGAAATAGAGCTAAGTCACATAAACCACTGCAGTGTTCTCTACTAGGGCTGGGTACTGAATTTGAAGCCAAAAAGGCATCGAACAAAATTTCTGGATACTACAGAGTACCGATAGGTCTAAATATATATATTGACAATTGACAATTTAATGTGTAACCAACAAATTAAAATGACATTGTCGATTATATTGTCTAATCGTTGCAGACCTAACGCCTGTTAAATACATAAATACATTTTGTGAGAACAACTATAGTTTTTAGTATTTTTTGTTGCAATTTAGAAAAGGATAAAAAAAAAAAGGAAAAGGATAGTTTGTGTATCAGTATCGAATTCAAGGTACTGTGCATTAAGTTTCAAAAAGCAGTGTGTAAGACTGGTGGAGGAGAACATGATGCCAAGTTGCATGAAAAAAACTGTGATTAAAAACCAGGGTTATTTCACCAAATATTGATTTCTGAGCTCTTAAAACTTTATAAATATTAACTTGTTTTCTTTGCATTATTTGAGGTCTTAAAGAATTCAAGATACTGTACCAGTATTGAACATTTTAAAATGATACCCAGCCCTAGTCTTCGCCAACCTACAGCCTAGGCTTCCAGAGGCTTTGGGACATGCATTAGCACTCAGATGCTTTACTGGCTGGACACAACACATACAGAACACAATCTCAGGGGATTTCACGATCAACACGTAAACCAACCATCCGTTAGTGTGACCAGAATAAAACTCAAACGCCATCCACCTGGTACTTTCAAACCTCTCAAGAAGGCTTTCACGTTTCTGTCCAGAAATATCTCCTTCACGGATGGTTTGAAAAAGGAAACTCTTCAAAAAAAAGGAACTCAGAGTACCCATGATGTTGCTTGAAAAAAAATAAAAGAAAGAAAAAACCCACGTCAGTCTCTGTAAACAACCGGCATGAGTGCCGCTGCAGCACAGCATGATGTAATACGAGAGCTGGTGGGGGAAACTTGGCAGACGTGAGCTAGCGGAAGAAAGAAGCACCTCAATGCCCAAATTCTCCACTGCACCTTGCCTCGAAGCAATGCTTCCCCTGTGGATCTTGCCAAATGAAAACCTTACCCCTGTACTATTAGGCCTGTCACCTGGGAATTGACGTCTGTGTTCTTCGTTTTTGTTTGCCAAAAATTCTCAAACACAGACGAGCTGAAACATTATGCCTAATATGCAGACAGTATTCTGTATTCTGCCAAAACCGCTCACCAAGAAGGTGAAATCTGTGGTGTCTGGCATCAAATATTTCACCAGATCTTTTAAGCCTTGCAACTTCTAGGGCTGGACATGCCTCCCACAGGTAAACAGCATGCACCTGACTATCCACATAATGGAGAAGAAGACTGTATACTTTCCTATTGCTTATTATATAGTCTGTTTATGGATAAAGTCCCACCTTTTGACATAGAGACAATCAGCCCCAAAAAGGAGGAGGTCAATGTGGTGCTAGGAAGAAAAAAGTCCTAAAGAAAATAATAAGTGTGGTTGGTGTTTCATCATGGCAATCAACTTGGGAGCTTCAAAAGTGGCAATAGTAATCGGGGAAACTGCACAACTTGATGGCTAACAGCAGAACTGAGCTTTTAGGACTAGGAAATGTGCTTATAAACCCTGTGAATTTTAAATAAGCTGGCTCATCACATTTACTACATTGGGTCTACTTTAATTTACTTTACTTTTTGGTTATATACTGTTCATAATTTTCATTATAATTAATTATCCACTGGATGAACATAAATTACAATTTACAATTGACAATAACATATAACTAGTGTTCATTGTTTTGCTGTTTTCAATGCTCATTATCATATCGTAACAAATACATAGTCCAAACATCTAATGAAAGTGTTGGCGTTGGACTGGTCAGACCTACCTTAAAGCTATCTTTCCATACTGCACACACATTGCCATGGTTGAAAACGACAGCAATGATGCAGCCACCATCTCCGCCATGAAGAATCCGAATGCTCTGTGGTTTCTCATATGGAAGAGAACACACATCTTCAGGTAATCCATGCTTAAAACGAACCAGCTGTTTCCTGCTGGTGGCGGCCAAGACAGTAGACCTCAGTGACCCTTCCGCCTCTTCAGCAGAGACGACCACCATGCATTTGATGATGGATTGGTAGGCATCAGGCAAGAGGCACTTCCCACTGAAGGTCCTGCAGTCCTCAAGGAAATACAGGAGGTTTTCATTTCCTTTGTTGACTTCATACATGTCCTCTCTCAGTTCTATTTCTGAACCAAGAATGCCTATTTGTCTTTGACGAAGAGGCAACTCCCCAACAAAGCTGACGGTCAAAGGAATGGCGACTTCCCTCACCCCACCAACTTCTGACGATGTGTAGAAGACTCTGTTCTCGTGACTCCAAACCAAAGTGGGTCCACGCAATACAGAGATGTTATCACCCACTTCATAAGGCAATGCAAACTCTACGTGGAGCTTGCCGTTGGTTGAACCATCCAAAGAGTAAAGCATGTACTTGAAACACTGGGATGCTCTTTTGCACAGCCTCAATAAAACACAAGGCACCTTTTGCCTTGCCTTGATGTCCAGAGCTGTGGTGCAGCAAACAATGTCAACTTCTCTTGAGGTGTTTTTATACATAGAGCTGATTCTGCAGTCTTTATTGAAGAAGCCACCCAAATCCTGGCTGAAAGCCATCCTCCAGAACGCAATCTCAGAGCCTTTCGGATTAGCGCGCTTACGATGGAAGACGAGGAGGTTTCCACAGAGAGGAATCACTTGGATGCACTTGTCAGTCGCCATTATTTCTAAATTTTGTCTTAAGAATTAAGACATTGCTGCAATAAAAATGGAAAAAATAGAAACAGGATTAATATACAGATACATTAAAAATAACACACATTAAGTCAGAGAATGTGTCAGTTTTAAACAAATAACACCAGGCTTATGCTGACATCCATGTTGTGTGTGATGCATTCAAGTGCACGTCAGGCTGGATGTTTCTCTGAGGAAAAACTCGTTTCACCCAACTTTACCTGGCCGCATTCATGTGGTTTGTGTGGAAGTATTTTATTATATAAAAATATAAATACTTTATTCCTTTTAGAAATGCAGAGCATTACCATATTTGCAGGGCATTTCTGTATTTGCAGCGTTTAATTCAAACAATAAGCATAAAATAATAACTTTGAATCAATATTGAATCAAAAAATAAAAAGTTAAATCCATGTGTAATAATAAATCAATTCTTATATTTGAGATCTAGGTTGTTTCAGTGCATTAGAGATAGAAAATGAACACTGATTTCACATTTTTCTGCTATCTTTAATAAGCTGCTTCCACTGTTAATCTTCACCTCACTGAGACAGGCTGTTTCCCTCAGATATTGAATTAACAAAAACACACCAAAACATGCTGTAAAACTGGCTGAAAGTTGGACATCTGTCAGAAAGTGTGTGTTAATTAGTCCACCTGTCAGGTTATTTCATTCCTTACCTTCATGATTCTTACTGTACCTGTACAGGTTTGTTGAGGCTCGAGCGCCACTGGTTGGATCACTGGTTTCACTGAGGAGAAGAAAAAGGCGCGAAAAGAGCCCCCGAGCCCCGCCCCTCGGGGTCACCGCATCACTGCGCTGCTTAAAGACACAGCGCTGAGTAGAGCCGGAATGGAGAGCTCTGACCGCTTTAATGCGGGTTTAAAATAAATAAACTCAGTACAGAAACACGCAGTAAATGTTTATAACATAAAGAGAAAATAAGCCGAGATAATCTGGTTAATTTAAACACCGAGAATAAGGTTTGGTTTGGCGTCTTTAGAGCCAAGATGGCGCACACCATGCTGCTGTTTCCTCTTTATACAGCGACTTTCGTGAAAGTGGAGCCAAGATGGTGCCCTGCAGGCCGCGATTCCAGAGGCAAACAGAGTCGGGTATTTATTTTATTTTATTTGAGAGAAAAACTGCACATATGAAGTGTAAAAAATGGAGAAGAAATGGCTAGAATTTTCCCTTCCAACGAAGCTGCTGAAACAAGCGGCTGCTCCAATTTTCCGAGACCTAATCTTTTTACAAATCTTATTACCTACAAACAACTACAGCAAAATATATATATATAGTAAATTTATAGTTAAATAAATTAATACAAAAATACAAATACGTAGATGTCTATCACTTAACGCTACTTATGTTGAAAAAAAAGTATTTACTTTTTATCTATTTTTATTAATTTATTATATATATATATAAAAAAAAAAAACACACACTGTGCATAAGCTAAATAGGTTCTGGGTACTTTTCTTAAGCCTTTAAAGCAAATGTTAAACTTAACAGCAGCCACTCACAACAAAATAAAACAAAGAGTTGTATTTACCTATTTAATTTATTTTAAAATTATTAAATTATTTACTTTTACTAGGTTTCCCCCCTATCTAATAAAATTTGTTAGGTTAAGTACATTTTTACAGAAAATACTAGTACAGTATAGATATGTTAGAAACTATAACTTAAAAGCTACTTCTTTTGTACCTGCACTCTCTCATGGTGTTTATGTTTTTACAGACTTTGGGTAGACTGTATGTTATGCTTTAGAATAGATTTTCCTTAGAAAATAATTAGTGAAGAAAATCATAAAATTAAGTAAAGATCTATTTCTTATATATTATTTTTTTTTTTTGAGAAAGTAGAAATGAAAAAGGTGGAAAATTTAAAAAAAACGTAACAAATTTCCTTTTTTTTGCTATCGCTAATGGGATTTTATTTTTTTTAGTTAAGTATTTTCTAAGTCTTTTTCATCTTTTCTAAAAAAAAAAAAGAAGTTGTTTACTTTTTTTATTAAACTTTGTCATTTATTTATTCACTTTTATTCAGTTTTTGTGAATCTTACATAACCTACATTAATAAGTTCTGGGTACTTTTTTTGAGCCATCATGTCGCCGCTGTTCCCGCCTAAGTTTCTTGATTCACCAGCTAGTTTCAGGAGACCAGAGCCAACATGGCGTCTAGTGAGCTAGTTATCTACCTACAGCAGCGCACAAAGATCGGCTTTTTTCTCGTTTTACATTTATTTAGACTGGTAATTAATGGTTGAACTAATATGAGGGGACTGTTTTAAGTTGAACCCCGTTAATAGAGAGCAGAAGCGAAAGTTTTGGAGCCGGAATGGAGCCCGGGTGTTCCGCGGTTTCCGCCGCTGTGAGGAAACTCCGCTCAGTCAGTGCTAAGCTAACATGGCGGACGGTGGGCATCCTGAATCAGAGCAGGTATTCGGGATTAAATTTACCGAAATATAAAGCTCTGAGGATTTAATCAACACCTCAGACTGATCACTAACAGCCTCACCTTCTCTCCTAACAGGACCTCGAGAGCAAGATCAGGGAAACGCGCCAGAGATTCAAAGAGGAATACATTCAGGGTGAGCTGTCAGCAAAAAATCTTCCTATCTAAATCAGCTACTAACTTTCCTCACAAACTAACACCGTCCAAACCCAAACACCACAACCTTATACAGTGATTTATATTCCTACAAACGCTGTTTAAACTGCACTTAAACCTGTATTTATGCTGTTAAACTGATCTAGAAAGATACTTGTTGATTTAAATATTGAATTTATAAGCTAAAATGAATGTACTTCCACTTCACTACCTGTAGTTGCAGTGAGATTTTATGATAAGCTTGCTAAATAGACGAATAAAGCTTTTTCCAAAACTTAAAGATGGAAAAAGCTTTTAAAGAGGATAATCTGTATGGCATGGAAGCTTATTGCTTCCAACTAAAATATAAAAAATAAAAGAATATATGCACATTTTTTTTCTTATTATTAAGTCAACTGCTGTCTCATTATTTTGGTGTAAAAAGGCATTATTTTAAAGTAGTAATTCCTTATTTGCAGATGCTAGGTCGTTATTATGAGGTAATAAGTTGTTTTTTGAAAAAATAAGTCATATTTTAAGGTGATAAATCATTGTTTTGAGATGCTATTCAAATCAATTAAATAATTTTAAATTCAAATAATACTATTACATTATTTTGATTATACTAAGTTATTATTTTAGGAGGCCAGTAGACTGTACAGATAAAGAAGCAGATGGAATAAAGACTATCCAAAAATTAATGACTTTCTATAGCAGTTTACTTAGTAATAATAATAAAAAATGTGCCAGATTTTTTGGGTGGCGTGAATGGGCTTCAATAGTATGGTAATGTCCAGGATGTGTTACTTACTAAATATCCAAAGGAGAATAATAGTTGGTGTATTACTCTTCCTGCAGTGCTTAGTGAGTACTATATCGTATCTGAGGTCATATGACATTCTAAGGACAGGTTTGTCTACGTAAATCAGAATGAGTAATCTTTATTTCTCTCTCTCTCTCTCTCTCTCTCTCTCTCTCTCTCTCTCTCACACACACACACACACACACACACACGCTGTACCAAGAGAACAAGGAATGTAGTTTTGTGTAGGTATGAAATAGTGGTGGGTAGGGCTGCCACAAACAATTATTTTTATAGTCGACTAATCACCGATTATTTTTTATGATTAGTCGACTAATCGGATCATACGTTAATTGAATATAAAACACAGTTTATCACAATAGAATGCAGCTGCTATTATACAACCAACATTAGATTTCAGCTATATGCTAACTAAAAATAAAAACAATTAAAATCATAGTTCATTAAACCTTTAATGAAATATGCAGCTTGTTGTAACAGACAATTATTTTACTGTTTAGCATAAAGTGTAAACAACTGTGTAAAATAAGGATAAGGCACTGGCATTTATGAAACATCTCAACCGTGAGGTTGTTTGAACTATTATGAAAAAAAAGTATATTAATAAAAAATGCCTCTCTGTCCAGATATTGTGTACATTACCGTACACAGGGCAGCGGTCTGCACAGATCTGATTGGCAGAGGAGAGCGTTTGGTGATTTTACACCACACATGACTGATCTGTGAGTTTACTGCACCGAAAAGCACTGAAAACAGAAGCCACTGTCAGAATGAAATCCTTCTCTGTAGTTTATCGCTTTGGGACGGCATTTGTGACAACGTCTGGATCCGGATCCGGATCGCGGTCCGCCTATTAGTGACCTCTGTTTTAAAGCTATCAAGATGAGTAAGTTAAGTACTAAGTTAACGCTCTGTTTACGCTAATTTTAGCAGCTAAATAGCAATTTAGCTTCTTCGTCATTTAATCAGCCACAACATGCCTCCTTTTCAGGTGCTCGTGCATCGCGGTTGTGCTGCCGAGGAAGGCAAGTTCTTCATTGCAGATATTGCATTGCACGCGTTTCACTTTTATTTTCTTGGTGATCCCACACTTTTGAGTTCTGTAGCGGGGTAGCCATGAAACCAGAGCCTGTCTGTATAATGTCCTGAGATGTCGTCCACTACCTACCCCGGTTTCCACTACTGCGCATGTGCGTCCAGGACAGAAAGGCAGTCGCAGCAGTTTGGAGAGAAAAACAAAGAAAAAAAAAAAAAAACCGACTAATCGACTATTAAATTTTAATAGTCGACATAATCGTGACTAGTCGACTAATCGTGGCAGCCCTAGTGGTGGGTGATAATGATCCTAAAATAATACCACGCTATTTCATTTAATTCGTATAGTCCATTACTTTTTAATGTTTTAATACGATTTTCAAAATTAGATAATTGAGTTTATATATATATATATATATATATATATATATATATATATATATATATATATATATATATATATATATAATTGAGTGTATATAGAGGCTTTTCATATTGAGGCTGTCAGAAGGAATATGAGGAAATAAGACATTTATAAGAAGGTTAAAATTATATATGATATATATATATATATTTGCAGCCTCCATTTAGTTGCCATTGAAATGGAAATTCAGAGTTCAGTAATGAATTGATTGTCTAGTCATTCAGTGAGTGCCTGGATCCATCCCCACCCCCACCCCCCCCCAATGATGCAAGAAAATGTTGCACCACTAGTTGTCCCCTGGAAAGAGGTGAAAAGTCAGCTGCTAATGCAATCTCTGATGGCAGATTGACAAGTGGGCCATGAGGCTGTGTCCATTGAAAACACGTCCGGTTTCTTTACAGAAGAGCAGCTTTACAAATTCAACTTCACATTCAACTACATATTTACATACGCTTTCACCACTGCAGGTATAATGATAAAAGTAATCCGGATCCGGAACAATCAGGATCTTTTTACTTTTACACAGGTCAGCTAGAGCTCTAAAGCAACTTAACAGTGGGATTTGTTTGCAAGGACAGCAATACAGACTAGGACCCCCCCCCCCCCCCCCCCTTGCTAATGCTAATCCTTGCTACATGCTTAACTTAATGGCAGCTGAAGTTTCTTAAAGCAGTTTGTAAACTCCAGCGCTTGCTGAAGTTCAACAGAAATGGTGAATTTACAGTTTTTGTGATCAACTTTTAAAGGTGCCCTTCTGTTAAAATCCACTTTTTTGTTAATTAGAAATTGCCTATGGAACCACCAGCAAAGTACAATTAAGATAGGTAGGTGTATGTTTAGAACAGTTCTGTTTACACTTGTTAAAAGTAAAAATCCACCCCGGGATTTTGCTCCAACTGCCTGGGTGTCACTGCTGCGACAAAACCCTGGAGTGGATTTTAATTTCTGGACCTGGACTACCCACCTCTGTTTGTAAATGTAGGTTTAAATAGGATCTCCGATGGATTTGGTGTTTTACAGAGACTAGACCAGTCTCTGAACTGCACTAAGCAGGGCATTATTACACATGTTGTAAAGTAACATATGACATTGCAAAGACTGATATTAGTGTAAAAATAAAAACGTCTATTTTAAAACCTTTCTAGCTGTTGTCCGTCGTGCTGGTGTTGCAGTGCTGTTAGCCAATCAGAGACAATATGTTTGCATGTATGAATATTCATGAGCAAGAGCCAAAATCCTATCTTTTCTCCCCCGTCCCCCAATCCTCCACCGGACTAAAGCAGTGTTATACCGGATCACCGGAGCACTTTTTTTTTTCTTTTTCACAAAACACCAGCATTCATTTATACTAAAGACACTACTAGACTAGAAAAAACGATGGAATGAGACCTTTTTTAAGTTTCAGGTTAACTGAACAATGTTATGCTTTTTTATTATTTTTTTGTTATATTACAGTTGTCCGTCAGCTTGTACCAACAGTATTCCAATTTTTCAGATTCATCAGACAAGTATGACTCCAGAGACGTGGACAGACTCCAGCAGGACGACGCCCTGGTTGACGGCTACCTCACGTGGCGACAGTTTGTGGTTGATGATGCACTGAAGATGATTGATGAGAGTTTTCAGTGGAGGAAAGAGTTTAACCTGAACGGTATGCTGGGCTTTTTTTATCTTTTATATTTGCCATAACTGTGAATCACATATAGTAATTAGTTTTTGTAGTGTAATACAGATTTGTCTGTTTGGCTTTCAAGAATTTAGCCCAAGGCTCAAGACCAATACTGCTTTCTGAGAGGAACAGCAGGAACAGCTTGTTTATTACTTGGGAATAAAGAGAGATTGTGAATGTTTGTCAAAAAATTCATTTAAACCCAAAAGTAAATGTTTGAAGTGGAGCTCAAAGGACAAAATATAAGAATAAGCATAATAAGAATAAATATTAGTCTTGTAAAGAGAAGTGTAATCCATTTTCTCAAAAATTAATAATTATAATTAGTGTATCTTTATTTAGCTCATTTTGGGCATGTTGGACAATTTGGCATTTTAATTGTTAAATAGAATTAAAACATTTTTTAATTTTTTTATTTTTGCATATATAAATATTTATGTATTTTTTGTAAGTAGGCCTAAATCTGGCCAGTAGGTTTCACTCAAAGCTTCCTGTGATGCGATTTCTTTACATTCTCCCCAATAAAGGCAGTTATTGTTCACTGTGCACTGTGAGTTTCTCTATAGGCCCTGACTGAGAGACAATTGTGACCATTGTCGTTGTTTAATTTCCGTCTGAAAGCAGTGCAGATTTATCTAGGTAATTTTAAACAGCTTCAGAACTCATTAAAAGATGTGGACGTCAAGAAGCGGCTATATTATAAATTGAATTAATCGGAGACTTGTCAGACGTGCTTATTAACTGCGCTGGGAAAAAGCTAATTAGCTGCTGTAGCCACGGTTTATTTAATGGTGTGTGCACGTCTGTCTGTACGTGTGTGTGTTCACTTACACGTGTGTGTGTTTTAACTAAAGAGTGTTGTTTTTTCCACCATCTCTCAACAGACCTCACTGAGAGCAGTATTCCGAGATGGATGTTTGAAACGGGAGCGGTGTACCTCCACGGTTATGACAAAGAGGGCAACAAACTGTGTACGTATGAAATTTCTGGGCTTAAACCAGGGCTTTGTGATGTGATCCGGTCTTTATCTGACCCTGTTATCAAATATACTCCTTTTATTTGAGCTAAGCTACTTATAAGGCTCAGTTTAATCTGATGTATTAGTCAGATAATGCTAATTATCACAGCTATGAACAAACACTGTCTCTGCTGCTCCATGCTAAGCTGTTTACACACTGAGCGCACGGTATGTGCAACGTTCACTGCTCACAGCCATTACACTCCGTTTATTACATATAAATCTGTGCTGCACGTCCCATAAAGACAAAAAAACACTTAAAAGCGCAGCACTGGAACACAGAATCTTCTCATATTCTTCTATATTTGCTTTCTTGCTCCTGCGCCAGACAGCTTTGACCAATCAGATGTGCTTGTGTAGTTTATTGGTGTGCATTTTGGTGCGTTTAGGTTTTTATGCCTGTGTGAAAACAAACCAAACAGAGTGAGAAACACTCCAAATAAACAAACTTATCAAATGAATCGGACCATAGAAACTTTTACAACTACAGGTGTAAAAACACACTTATATTTTGCAGATAATTCATTTTATTTTAATAAAATGTTTATTGTAATATTTTGTAATAAATTCCAGCTGCAGATAAAAGCAGGTTCTCTCAGTCTCCCATATATAATAAATCTCCCTCTGATTGATTGGTGATCCAATCAGTGGAAGGAGTGAGATAGTAGTTTGTGTTATTTACAGTGAGCACTGTAGTCTCTGATGGCATATGGCCAGTGAGTGCTTTGTAAACAAAACAGGAGCCAAGAAGCCGGTGTGTTTCCCAAAGTCTCGCCAGATAGAACCAGCCAGACGTTTTTACTGAATAAAAAGAATAAAATTTAAGCTGACATGACCGCTTAATCTGGGAAATGCTATTTTATAATGGCTACTTAAGGTAACTTAAGCTAATTGGTGTTTTTGTCATGAACAGAACAAGTGTCATGATTTTACATATTGTCTAGACAGACAGACATATGTTTTATTGATTCTGAAGGAAAATTAGATAGATAGATAGATGGATAGCTGGATAGATAGATCTGCAATTAAAATGGAAAATATATGCACTGGCATCACTAAACTCAAAAACAAAATATGAGTTTGTTACATCACACACTTCTTTTTCAAAAGCAGAAAGTCCTGATTTAAACATTTTGTTGTCAGTTTGATTTAAATAAGAAAATCTAAATTACACATTTAATACATAGATTTAATTCAGTAAGAGATTTTTTTTATGCATTAATGTCTATTTTGCATGCCGGTTCTTACAATATTAATTACATGCTGACACCTTTTTAGTCTTTGTGAGTAAAGAAATCCCATTTGACCTTTTGTTTGTGTGTGTCATAGGTTCTAGGATATTGTTAGTAGATAATGATATTAGCTTGAATGTTTTGCTATCTATAATCAAACATTTTGTAATTCACCATCATGTTTTGTGCATTTTGTAATTTTCAGTCTGGTTCAAAGTGAAGCTCCACGTAAAGGACGCTAAAACAATTCATGATAAGAAGAGGTACGTAGCCTTCTGGCTGGAGCGCTACGCTAAACGTGAGCCAGGCATGCCCCTCACCGTCGTGTTCGACATGTCCGAGTCTGGCATCGGAAACATCGTACGTACCTTTCCTCTCTACATTCAGCTGCTTTATTTTGTTTGTTAATTGTTTGTCTTTTTGTTTCAAGGTCTAGTAAAAAGAAAACATCATTCTTATTTTACAAAAATGTTTATTGGCTGATTTAGGTAGTTACAGTTATGGTTTTACAGTGATATTAAAACTATATCAATATCGGCAGATGGTTTTATTATCCTTGTAAAAGAAAAGTGCTTCATTTAGGTATATTTTTAAAAGTATACTTAACATAGATAAGTTCATACTTTTAACTTTAAAATAAATGCATATTAAAATACGTACTAAATGTACTATTTTGGAACAACTTGTGGCAACTTAAGTATATTTCAATTGTAATTAAGCTATATTTAAAAGCAAAGTTAAGCAGACTTAAGTATTTCAAAGTATATTAAGTATATTGTAAATGCATTTAATTTAAAGCGTATTGCTTGAAAATACATTTTATGGAAATAAAATATTTATTTTCATAAAGCATATTACATTGAAAATATACTTTTAGTATTCTTTACCTAATTTGAACATACTTTTAAAGCTCTTAAGTACACTTCCTTTTCACAAGGGTATATACAGTATACTTAGTAGTATCAGGACATTCATGTATTGAAATGCTGTCTATATTTAATATTATTCTATTAATTGCTATTACTAATTTTGTTGTGTGTTGGATTTGAGTTTATCATAATTTTATCACAAATTAAAATCAGTTAAAGTGTATATATTAAGTCAATAATAAGAAAAGCTGAGATTAGTATCAGTACCTACGCTTTCTGTATCAGTACTTTAGTGTAATACTAATTACGGTATTGTAATTCGAGATCCAGGTTGCAAGAACCTCCTACTGTAGATTATCTCAAATTAGTCTCCTCTCTCTCTCAGGGTAGCAGATAATCTGACATTTTCTGACACTTTATTTCTGGTCATCATTAAAGACCCCCAGCATGCTTCATTCCATCATTAGCAGTATGAGCCTCAGGCACTGCTCAGTATTTAACGTCTCAGATTAAAGCAACCTTTTAATCCCTTTGGTCAATCCAACTCGCCGACGTAATCCCTACGACAGTCTCTTTCTGTCTCTCTGTGAGACGCCCATGTCCGACCACCGCCCCCAGCCGGCCCGGTTATAAAGGGCAGTGGGATAAATCTATCTGCAGTTCAGAATATATAGAATTAAATAAACAAGTGTAGGGCAGATTTGAAAACAAATACCAGGGTTTGTACGGTCATGAAAAACCTGGAAAAGTCATTGAAAAAGAACCAACAGAACATTTTGGAAAAGTCATGGTAATTTGGTCTACAATTCTTTGTGTTTCTGTAGCTCAAAATAGATTTTTTTCTGTTGATAAACAAACACATTTTATTATTAAACATTGTGTCTATTTTTATCAGATTCATTTTAGGCCTACTGTATTTTATTTTGATCACAGTAGTTTTAGTTGATTTTTGGTTTTATTGGTCATGAAATTTTGCGTTGAAGGCATGGAAACGTCATGAAAAAGTCATGGAAATGTATTGGTTAAAAAGTGTATGAACCCTGAATTACTAAAACAGATTTAATACTCCTACTGTCTATATTTAATATTATTCTATTAATTGATATTATCACGTTTGTGTATTTAATTTAAATCGATCATAATTTTATCACAAATGGAGCGTAAGTGTGTAGATGTTAATGAATAACAATAAGAAACAATGAGATCAGTATCGGCCTATGCTTTCTGTAATGCCTTTTTATATCTCATCTTTAGCTGTTTTGTCATTTTTAGAGATGGAGAACATGGCAGAAATAATCGTTGACTAGTCGACTAATCGAAAAAATAATCATCAGATTAGTCAACTACCAAAATAATCATGCTTTTCACAGGGTAGCAGATACTGTATTTTATCTTAAATGCTGCCTAGTTTAAGCTGGAATTGATCATTTAATTCGAAACCTTCCCTAAAGTGTCATTCAAGCGAATGTGACCTTCAAACTGCGATTACCCCCATAAACCTGAACGCGCAAACTTTAGACTCCAAACATATATCTGACCTCAGTGATTGACTGACTGTATTTGGATAGAAGGAGCAACAACAACATCCAGCCCCCATTCAGAGCGAGGCTGTATAATGTTGTAATGGGTGACCTTGACCTTTGATTGATATTGACACACATTTGCCCAGAGAAAGCTTTACAGGGTTCATACGGTCATAAAAAACCTGGAAAAGTCAGGGAATAAAATAAAAAGAAGCTTTTTCCAGGCTGGATAAGTTTGGAAAAATAAAAATACCCAGAATATTTTGGAAAAGTAATGGAAATCTGCTTTACAAATGTTTAATTTCCATCTATTGATTGAGAAAAGCTATTTTAAGCGAACAAATACATCAGATCACAGTTAGTTAAGTAATTTAGCTCTACATAATGGAGCTGTAAAGGATTTGACACATTTTATTACTGAAGATTGTGTTCTGTATCAAGTTAATTTTTATAATCAGTTTGGATTATAGTTTATAATATTGTTTGTCCATGTCTACACTTTTTTTTTTTTTTTTTAAGATTTATTGTGTGGTCATGACAATTTGCCTTGAAGTCGTAAAAAAAGTCAAATTTACTAGTTAAAAACAATGTATGAATCCTGTTTTTAGTCTGCTTTCTGACTGGAGAATTAGACCATTTCACCAATTTAAGTTGAATTAGTAGATATTTGTTATTTCTGTTTTTGCTGAGTGCTGCTCTCTAATGTGGGTTTTCTCTCTGGTTTTATTTTAACATTTTAAATAACATTTCATAGAGCTGAAATATAAGGATGATGCCTGAATAAAAACATTTTGTTTTGCTAGTTTTGTTTTAACATTAATTTAACTTTTTTACTTTGCTGTATAAAAGTGTCTCTTCCAAAAGGCCAGAGATTTGACCTGCTGGTAGGTCAGTAATATGGAATTAATTGTATTTAATTGGAATTAATACCCTGTAAGACGGTGATACAAACAAGCTGTATAGAATAGGGCTGCAACGATTAGTCGATGTAATCGACTATGGCGATTATTTAAATTTGTCGACTACAAATTTCATTGTCGGCTAATCGTTTATTTGTAACAACTTAATTTGTCTCCAAAAGTGCCCAAATACAACAGATTACATATTAAATCACTAAATATCAGTACTTTCCACGTTTTAAACAACATTCAGATTTTTTTTTTTTATATATAATTTTATTTCTGATTTTTTTCCCATTTTCTCCCAATTTGGATATCCAATTGTCCCACCCCTTTGTGTGTCCCCATCACCGGTGACGCACGCCCGTGACCCTTGGAGGATGCAGACGAGCACACGCCTCCTCCGACACGTGTGAAGTCAATCACCCCTTTTTTCGAGCTGCTGCGGATGAATCACTGCCTGAGCAGCATCACAGCGCGCTCGGAGGAAAGCACAGCGGCTAGGTTCCGATACATCCGCTCACAGACGCCTCGTGCTGCCCAGCTCCACCTTAAGTCTGATGGGGAGAGAGCGCCATCTACCCACCCCAGAGGGAGCAGAGACAACTTTGCTCCCTCTAAGCACCGGCAGCTTGATGGCAAAGCTGCATGAGCGGGGGTTCGAACCTGCGACCTCCCGCTCATAGTGGCAGCGCATTAGACCGCTATTACATTTAAATCTCATGTTCTACTGTTTCTGAGATGGCAGAGATGGCAGAAATAGTCGTTCACTAATCGACTAATCAAAAAAATAAATAATCGTCATATTAGTCGACCACGAAAATAATCATTAGTTGCAGCTCTAGTATAAAAACGGACTCTTTTGCTGTATGAGCTTTGTTTGGTTTGCTGCTTTTGATTGGCTGTTTTCTTGGAAAGTCCCATAACTGCTAATGATGATGAAACTTTTTTTATTTTATTATTATTTTATTTCTGTGGTTAAAGTCACTGGACTAACAGTGTCGGAACAGTTCAGTCGAACTTGTGTGACAGAGTTTGGGCTGGTGTGAAGTGGGTCATTTCGCAGCTTGAGGCAGAAAATATCTCCACTCGGCCAAACGGCGCTTTCAGTGAATGCCTATAAAAAGAAATAAATAAATATGAAAGCCCTTTCATCATCAAACCTCTGAGCCGGCACATATGACTCATTCTCACTTTATCTCTCTCTCTCTCTCTCTCTCTCTCTCTTTTTCACAGGACATGGAATTTGTGAAGTATATCATTAGCTGCTTCAAAGTGTTCTATCCGAAGTTTCTGTGTAAGTGCAGCCGCTTGGTTTTCTTAATAAATTAGCTGCATTTCTTTGAACGAAAGGGACATTTCATATCCAGATTGACCTTTGTCCTTTTTTCTCCTTTTCTCCTTCATTATCTCAGCACTACTTCCACATGAAAGTGCGAGATTGCTCTATTAAAACAAACAAGGTCGCCAGGCCTTGGTGCAGAACGCTCACTCTAAAAGGACATGTGTCTCTTATTATAATGTTATATATAACTCTTTATTATAATGTCAACCTACTGTAAGGCTACAATAATAAATAAAATGCCAAAATAAAGTAAGCATCAAATATACATTTAATGTTTTTCGCACTATAAGGTGCAGTGAAAGCCTCTTAGCTGAAGTACAGAGTTACACAGAAGTTTCAGTTTATTTCTCCAGCACTGACGCTAAAGTATCATTAGCATTAGCCGCTAACTGGGCTAAGCACTAGCTCTTTTGCAGTTCAGAGGTGAGTATATATTGGACTGTAGTCTGTGTGTTTACTGTGTTAAAACAAGCTACATGAGACAAACCACTAGCTAATTTTGCCTTGGCTTCCCGGAACACTCAGGGTTTCTCAGTGTAGCGCTGTCTGGGCATTAGCAGCTAACTTTGGCTTGTGCTAGAGCTTTAGCAGCTAATGCTAATGCTGCTGCACCCAGCCTTAGTGGAAATCTGGAAATCTAAGCTTAATGTAAATAAACAGAAGCGTTTTACACGCTTTTAATTAACAGTTTTAAGAAGAGAAATCTGTGTAGATAAACATGCGACATCCCTGTTCCTTACTAGTGTCGCATAATGCATCTTACAGTCCAGTGTGCCTTATGTATAAAAATAGATCAGAAAATAGACGTTCATTGATTGTGCGCCTTATAGCGCGAAAAAATGGTACATCTTTATATTGGCTTAATATAAACGTGATTAAACAGACAGTGTTTTCTGCTGACACAGATTTAACAGTAAATTTTGAGAGGTTTTATTTTTAAGAGAAGTCTGGGATAGTCAAAGGCTTCATTTCTCAGAACTGTCTAGAAGCGGGTAAGGGAGGTAAAAAGGGAAAATAATGACCCGTCAGGTCATGCTACTCTCATTCTGTACTGAGGTCCTGATTTTCTGCTCATTAAAACACCTTATTCCTCAGCTTTAGATACAGTGAGCTTCCAAATGACAGTTCTATCATAAGCTTTGTGTCTGTGATTAAACATTTTGGTCATTAGTGTGAATGCTGAGTGCTTGGACAGATGTTTAAAAATAAGAAATAGAAGATATTTGAAGATTGAAAAAATGTTTGAGGGAACAAATTAATTTTTTGTTTCATTTGTATGCCTTTCATACACAAAGGCAGTTCAAAGTGCTTTACAGAAAGATTTAGGACTTACAATAACTTACTTTCTTATAAAAAAAATAAATAAAAGGGGAAAATGTATATTTATAACAAATAAAATTAAGAGAATTGGAATATAATAATTAAAAATAAAGGCATGATACAGAACAATGTTGTGCATATTGGCTCTACTATTAAAATCCAAAATAAACGTAAAAAATAAATTTAAAACAGCTTAGTAGTGCTTATCTAAATAAAAAGCTTGGATACTGTGGCTCAAAAATGTCTGAAAAATAAAGAAATTATGAAACAATAGCAGAGCTAAGCAGAGCTAAAGCGTCTGAACAGCACAGAAGCAGGAAGCATTTAAAAGGAAAAACAAGCAATATGAAAACTAAGAACAAAAAAACTAATGCAAGAAATTAAGTATTAATAATGTGCAAAAAAGAGGAAATTAAACAGTGTGGAAAGTGCAGTTATATTAGTATATACCTATTATATACTACCTATTAATTTTGTGTATTGACTATTAAATATAAATATTCTTCAGTAATGTAAACATAAGCATAAAGCATGAAAATAAGTCTGCTAATTGTCTAGGAAATGAAATGAAGCTACAAAATAAGGATGTTTGAGATTATGTTAATTTAATGCTTTAATTTTATAAAATAGATAAAACCACCTAAAGCATATCCTTGTTAACATACTGTATAAACATGAGGTGTGTGTAACAGTCTTGTCTTTTTGTTCTTCAGCCAAAATGATAATGTACGAGATGCCTTGGATCATGAATGGTAATATTTTTTGATGACTATGATTTTTAAAGCTCTAAAGTCTCATAATTTCTGTTGATTTTGTTTTATGTACATGCAAATGCTGCAGCTTGATCTTGAATGTCTTTGCTCTAATGTTCTAACAGCTGCCTGGAAGATAGTGAAGACATGGCTGGGTCCAGAAGCCATCAGCAAGCTCAAGTTCGTGTCCAAAAGTGATGTACAGACGTTCATCGATGCTGAACACCTTCCTCCACACATGGGAGGAACGGTAAGAGCAAAGTTTTTAAGTTTTTTTTTTTACCAATGTTGATTTTGATATTTAGTGCGATTATAACTGTGCTTGAGTTTGGTAAGTTGAGACAAATAAAAAATAAAATAAAGAAACTGTTCTAGGTTCGAATCCCAGTTATGCAGCTTGCCATCAGCTGCCGGAGCCCTGAGAGAGCACAATAAGCCTTGCTCTCTCTGGGTGGGTAATAATATAGATGGTTTCACCTCATCACTCCTAGGGTGATGTGGATCAGCACAAGGCTGCGTCTGTGAGCTGATGTATTGGAACAGAGTCGCTGTGGTTTCCTCCGAGCGTTAGCGCTGTGATGCTACTCGGTAGTCAAATTCAAAAAGAGGCGGAGTCTGGCTTCACATGTGTCAGAGGAGGCGTGTGCTAGTCTTATTCCCCCTCCTGGTGCGTTGAGGCATCACTTGTGATAGAAAGAGGAGTCCTAATGAGTAGGTTGGGTAATTGGCCGTGTAAATTGTGGAGAAAATGGAGTAAAACTTAAAATAAATATTTAAAAATAAATTTAAAAAAAGATGGAACCTAGTTCAGTTTCAGTGCTCTGTTTGTTTTGTAGGACCAGTTCAAGTACAGTTATCCTCCCCTCCCGGATGATGAGTTCAAGTCACCTATAAATGAAAACGGTCCAATTGTGAGTGAGGACGAGAGCGAGGTGAAAGACACGGAGTCTGAATGTAAGGAAAGCCTGGAGTCCAGCTTCAACGCAGAGCAGGCGCTCAGACCTAAAAAGGTACAAACTTTTTCACAGGATCTAAAAGCTGTTGGGATTAGCATTGTTATTTAAACAATTAGAATATCATTGAAAAGTTACTTTATTTCAGTAATTCAGTTCAAAATGTAAAACTCCTATATTATATAGATGTATTAAACACAAAGTGATCTATTTTAAGCGTTTATTTCTTTTATTGATGATTGTGGCTTACAGCCAATGAAAACCCAAAAATCAGTGTTTTAGAAAATTAGAATAATATACAAGACCAACTGGTACTTTTCGTAAGCAGTGTGGGCAGTGTGCCAAGTCCTGTTGAAAAATGAAATCCATCCAGCATCTCCATAAAAGTTATCAGCAGAGAGAAGCATGAAGTACTGTAAGATTTTGTGGGAAAAAACTTTAGACTTGATAATAAAACACAGTGGATCAACACAAGCAGATGAGAGACATGACTCTCCAAACCATCACTGATCATCAGTACATTTTACATTTCATTTGGAAAGTAAATCAAGGGATCAGAATCTGGAGGAAGAGTGGAGAGACACACAGTCCAAACTGCTCGAGATCTAGTGTGTATTTTCTGAGACACAGATTCTTGGGTTTTCATTCTTTGGTAATCATCAACAATAAAAAAAAAATTCATGCGTATAAATGTGTGGAATACATCTATATAATATATGTTTTACATTTTTAAACTGAATTACTGAAATAAAGCAACTTTTCAATGATATTTTAATTTTATGAGGTTTGCTGCTAAAGACATTTTAGATTTCTCTTCTTATATAAATGCTTCGATTAGAGATATCAGCGTGTGATCTGCAGCAATAAAACCTTCATTCTATTTCTCACCAGAAGAAAAATTGATTAAGCCCCAAGTTATACGGCTACATGGGGTTTTTAGAGTCTGAAAAATTGCAAAGAAAATTGTGGAAACCACTGGTGGCCAGATCTATCTGTTTTGATGGCTTTTGTTGGTTTTGACAATTTTAGCTCCCCGGTCCTTCGTCTTAAGAATAACTTTTTCATTTTTCTACTAAATAATAAATCTTAGACTGTTTTTTTAGGGGTTAATGATGTTTTTTTTAGCTCCTTCACCTCTTCACTGCTCTGCTTGGGTTTGAACCCCCGGCTCCTCAGCGCTGTGCTCTGGCTGCTGACCCTGTACGCCGTTATCTCTGCAGGCTGCAGGCGGGGCAGTGAGTCTGACCCTACACTGAGAGTGTAATTGCAGGAGGGATTACAGTAATGTAAACTCTCACTGCAGACTGAAAGAGGTCGTTAGAAAATCAGTCGGGGGGACAGATTGGCCGGCGGGCACAGTGTAGGTCGCCCCTTGTTCAAGTACACGCTGTTTAATTCTGCTTTTGTTTGTTCGTTTTTTCAAAATGTTGGTTATTCGTTTAAGTGATGAGAACATTTTAATCTTTTTATTAGTTTAAATAAATAAGCTTAATAAATCATTACATAGAATTCTATAATGAAATAAGTTACTAAAAATAGAATTTAAATGTTTTTTTTGTGTGTGTTTTAATTATATAACCAATCGTTTCAGAACCTAGACAGACAGAATAAAAAGGATAGAGAATAAAAAGCATACAGACCTAAAGACTGATAAGATAAAAAGGATAAATATGTAGACATACAAACAGACAGGATAAAATGGATAGGTAAGCAGACAGACAGACAGTATAAAAAAAATGATAAATAAGCAGACAGACATAGAACAAAAAGGATGGATAGACAGACAGACAGACAGACAGACAGGATAAAAAGGATAGACGGACAGATAGGATAAAAAGGTAAGGAAGCAGACAGACCGAGAGACCGATAAGATAAAAAGGCTAAATATGTAGACATACAGACAGACAGGATAAAAAGGAAGAACAGACTGATAGGATAAAATGGTAAGGAAGCAGACAGACAGGAGAAAAAGGATAGATAAGCATTCAGACTGGGAGACAGACAGAATAAAAAAGGTAGATGAGTACACAATTGAAAGACAGACAGATTAAAAAGGATAGATAAGCATAAAGACAGATGCAGACAGACAGGATAAAAAGGAATAAATAAGCATACAGATAGAGGGACAGACAGACAGGATAAAAAGGACAGATAAGCAATGCAGACAGAGCTTCCCTCTTTGACTGAAAGAATGTAATCTACAAAGTGGAGCAGTTAGATAAGAGTGTTGAATTAAGGGTGTTTAAAACCTCCAGCAGCACTGCTGTGTCTGATCCACTCATACCAGCACAACATACACTGCAGTTCTGAGAATATTAACAACCCACCACCCGAATAATAAGAGCTGCTCTGTGTTGGTCTCTATCCTGTGGAGACCTGAATATTTAAAGGACTGGGTGATAATAGAGTATGCAGTTATACAGATACAGGACAGTAAATATAGAACTACAAAGTACTCCTGTATGGAGCTGATAATCTAAACAATGAGTGTAGAAACAAGGAGACGTGTTTGAGTGTGTGCTTTTATGTTTCCCATTGTGGAACTATATTTACAGGCTGTGTGTTTGTGACTGTATGTGTGTAAAGGGTGAAGCTGCCATATGCTGAGCTTTTAAGCCGTTAGCAACATTTTCACAGCTGTCATAAAGAAGCTCCGCTGGGTTTGTGGTATTTTTATTTATTTTTTTTATTTTTGGCATGTGTTTCTTTGACACAGTGCTGGTCACATGTTTGCTTTGTGAAAGCACGAGTCATCCCTGCTGAGAGGAGAAACTCATGAAGTCGACACACACACACTTTTACACAATTACACAATCCTACAATCACACACACTTATAACCAATACTCACCATCGCTCATTATTAACGTTTATTACTTCAACATGGGTTTGTGTTTAAAACCTCCAGTCTGGGTTACGTTTAAAAGCTGGAAAATCTTAACCAGAAGTGGTTGTGTTTGTGACCACTAGAGCCTCTGGTGAAAAGTGAAAAGTGCTGCTTTATTAAGTGTATTTGTATAGCTATTTGTCTTTAAATTATGATTTTTAAATTGTTTGTGTTTTATTTTCTTATTTTATTTTTTTGTTGTTCTACCAGGACAGTTTCATACTGATTTTAATTCATTATTCTTATATAAGGGGCTTTTATTGTGTTATTAGTTATAACTCTAACCTTTGTACCTTAAAAAAAAAAAGAAAAGAAATCTTAAAATATATATTTTTTGAAGCATCCATAGTTGAAGTATCTATAGTCTGGGTTAATTTGGTTAATGTTCATTCTAGGATATGGAGGTGGTTTAAAAATTAATTTTTACTTAGTATAAATATAACAATTTTATACATTTATTAGAAACAAAAACTCTAACTAGTCTATTCTGTAAATAATAAATTTCCCAGACCCTGATTTGTGTAATAATTATAAAGTCAATTTAACAAAAAAAAAAATCTACCACAAAACTGATTTTAGTGCATGCATATAAACTTTTAAACAAATGGTTAAAAAGTGAATAAATATAGTAAATAACAAATAACCATAACGCATGGTCCAGTGGTCTAAAGTGCCGATACTATGACTGGGAGATCGCTGGTTCGAATCCCGGTCATGTAGCTTGCCATCAGCTGCAGGAGCCCCGAGAGTGCCAAGAAATGACAAAAATGTTGGCAGTATTATTGTGAACGATACAGTGTGGCACAACCCCTACTGGGATCTTAAATTAAGATTACATTTTTTTACTTTTTAACTGTATCTTTTTTTTTGTTATTTTTTTTGTTTGAAGGTAGTGTATTTGTGCTGTTATTGACTGATCTGGTGATGTTTTATTGCTTTTTGGCCTGTTTGTGTCCATCTTTCCTTATTTTTAAAAACTTGTGTAGGTAAAATATTTTAAAAAATAGTTTTAGTGAATTAAAAGGGTTAGTTTGTCAAGGCCATTCTGTTTTAATGCAAATGAAAGTGTATATTTTTCTGATTCATTGTCCTAATTGCAACAAATTTAATGTTGATTAAAAATGGTTTTAAAAGGTTTAAAAGTCAGATTTCACTTCAGAAACAACCGGCAGTGTTTTTCGGGTTCTGTTCAGACGTTCTGGAGCTAATTCCCTCTCTCTCTGTTTTAAAAAAGGGCTGGTAAGTCCTCGGAGGTGGTCCGCACTGTCAGCTCCTTCGTCTTCAACGTCCATCTCATTTCACCACGTCTCGCGGGACGGTCGATGTTGTGGCTTCAACCTGCCGCCTGCTTTTAATTTCTTCATTTCAAACCTTTGATTCACATGTAGCAGCTTAGAACCAATGACTGAAAGCACTAATCTTATATATTCTGGATTATAATGATTGTTTATGAATCATTTTGCATCACTTTGCAATTTATATTTAATTCACCTTTGAGCTGATTAAGTAATTATTATGTCCAGTTAATTTCAATAATCTGGTGATTTTCTTCTTTTCCTCCGAGGAGGATACAGATGCCTTTTGATTCCCGTTGAAGTTCAGTAACATTTCAACTTTTAAATATGCCTTTTTATAACAAAGGGAAGTGTGAATGTTTTTAAAAACATGTTTTGAAGTATTTTGTTCACTCCAGCTGCTCGATCAGTGTTAGAATTTTTACATTTTGAGAGTTTTTACAGCGACACTCCGTTATTTCTAACTTTATACGTCAAAAATAAGTGTTTTAGGAGCTTTTGCTCATCAAAGAAGGGAGATGATGCACATTTACTGTTACCCTGGTTCATTTTATGTGCTGTTCTGGTTTATTTTTTAGTTTTTAATTTGTCCATTTCATCTCATGTTGAGTTTTTTTTTTTTTTTTTTTTTTTTTTTTTTTTTTATATACATACATAAACATTTACCCATATGGATGGCCATTTTTTGTAATTCTTTCTTGTTGATTCGTTTTTGATTTGTTTTAATTGATACTGTAATGAAATACTGTACTCTGACTTACTAGTGACGACAAACTATGATTTTAAAAGCTAATCATGATTTGCTTGATTTTGCTTGACCGGATGCACTAATCTATAACAATAATTAAATCTATTCTCACTTCACTGGGAATTTGTATGAAATCTATTATCTATTATCTCAAATGATTTCCTGCTGTTTTTTTTTTTATATGGCATTTGACTGGATTCAGATGCCGAATAAAAATCAATGAGGTTTACAAATGCAAGCGACTTTTGGTTTTTGTGTGCAAAACACTTTTTATAAAGGAACCAAAAAGAGATTCTTAAGAGAAGTTTCATAAATCAAAAAATCAAAAGTGGTTCGTAAAGCATATTAAACATAACTGCTGTCACAAGGGGTAGAAAAAATAAAAAATCCAGTACAGTTCAGACATATATATGTATAATTCCTTTTTTAAAGCTATTTTACCGAGTGAGACGTGAGTAAGAGTGTGAAGAACCAACATATCATGTCAGAATACAGAATAGATGTTATAATACGGATTAAGTGGTTCTAGTAAAAAGTGTCATAAGACAGAGGTTTCGTTTTATCATAAAGGAACCATTATTATTCTTATTTTTTTGTTCGTCTTAAAATGGTCACGCTCGCTGACTCATTAGGGTGACCTTTGACCTTTTCTCCATGGCCCACTTCCTTCCTTGGCACGTCCCTGTTAGTGTGTGTGTGTGTGTGTGTGTGTGTGTGTGTGTGTTAATTATTCCCTCATGAAGCGTCTCGGCATCCAAGTATCACTTCATCCTCATCTGCCCTACTTCTGCAACTGCAGCACAATGCAAGTGTGTGTTCAGCATTTTTGGTTTCAGTCTCCTGACTCGCTCGTGTGTGTGTGTGTGTGTGTGTGTGTGTGTGTCTATATGGCCTACTGTTTAAATTTGTATAAGTCTTTTGAAACTATTAAAAGTTTTCCTGGGTTCCGTCACGGCGTACAGAATTCAATATACAGTCTTTTTGTCATTTTGTTCAATATTATAAACTGTTTTTTACAGAGTTTGAGTCAGAACTCATGTTGTGGCCTCCTCAGATGGAATAAAAACAGTCAAATCCTGCGTTTTATGATTGGTTGAATGTTTGTGAGAAACGCAGAGTCTGACCTTTCTCCTTTGTTTGTGTTGCAGGTGAATTTCGTGGAGGACGGAGGGAGGGTGGATGACGTGGACCGGTCAGACGGGTCCAGTCGGTTGAGGGGGGTCAGGAAACCGCAGACCACTTTTAAAGGCACTTTACTGCACGTGAGGTAAGTGGAAGGAAGTGGATGGATTAAGTTAATGCCGCTCAGGGAAGAGTGAATCTCATATATTATATATATGTGTTCCACACAGAGTGATCTATTTCAAGTGTTTATTTCTGTTATTGTTGATAATATACTGTGGCTTACAGCCAATGAAAACCCAAAAATCGATGTCTCAAAAAATTACAGTATTATATAAGACCAAGTGGTACTTTTGGCAGTGTGGGCAGTGTGCCAAGTCCTGCTGGAAAATGAAATCTGCATCTGACTTTAGACTTGATAATAAAACACAGTGGATCAACACCAGCAGATGAAAGACATGACTCTCCAAACAAACCATCACTGATCATCAGTAAATTTTACATTTCTCTTGTAAAAATCAAGGGATCAGAGTCTGGAGGAAGAGTGGAGAGACACACAGTCCAAACTGCTCGAGGTTTAGTGTGAAGTTTCCACCAATCAGTGATGGTTTGGAGAGTCATGTCTGTCATCTGCTGGTGTTGATCCACTGTGTTTTATTATCAAGTCTAAAGTCAGTGCAGTTTGTTTTCCCGCAAGATCTTACAGCACTTCATGCTTCTCTCTGCTGCTGACAACTTTTATGGAGATGTGGATTTCATTTTCCAGCAGGACTTGGCACACTGCCCACACTACCAAAAAAGTACCAATTGGTCTTATATAATATTCAAATTTTCTGAGACACTGATTTGTGGGTTTTCATTGGCTGCCCACAATTGCACATTTTGAACTGAATTACTGAAATAAAATAAGTTTTCAACAATATTCAAATTTTTTGAGATGCACTAGTCGGCCACAGGGACAGAAGTGCCACACTGATGTAGTGTATTGGAATAAATGTTAGGGTTTGGTTCTAGCGTACAAACATTTGGGTTTAAAGGGTGGATATTTTGAGTTGTAGAAATGTAGAGATAGTATGTACAATTGGTAGAATGTAGGGGTGTGACGAGATATCGTGCCACGAGATCTCGCGAGATTAAATATGACGATATTTCTCGTCAAGCTTAAACCTGTCTCGCGGGAGAAAAAAAAAAACAGTTTAATGTGGACTTTTTAAGAGGGATCTGGCAACCCAGTAGCAGCGAGTGTGAGAGTATAGAACAGAGGTCACTAATGGGCGGACCACGGTCCGGGTCCGGACCCAAACGTTGTCCAATGCGGACCCAAACCGATAAACTACTGAGAAGGATTTAATTGTGCGGCGCAGTAAACTCACAGACCAGTCACGTGTGGGGTAAGATCACCAAACGCTCTCTTCGGTCAATCAGATCTATGCTGATGCGGTAAGAAAAAAATTAAATAAATAAACAAACACACCGCTCCTCACGCAGGATCGAGCCCGTGTTGTCAGAGTCGCGGTACCGCGGCCGTGAAAAACCGCCTTTATAAGGAGATATAGGGAGCCCGAGAACGGGTGGAAAAACGAGAACGGGCGGAAACTAGTCACGCCGAGCGCGACAGAGAGACAGGGGATAAATGTAAACAAAATCTCTTCTTCTTCTTCTTCTTCTATATTTTTACATCATTCAGTGCAAACAACCTTACAGGGTATAGCACTTAATTATTTAACATAATTAAGTACCCCTGATATAGAAGATTCTTCTGCTACTTTTAAGTTGTATGTCTGGCTGCATTTTGGCTCCAGTGGAAACAATAAACGGTAACAGAGTGACCAACAAGATACAAACCATATATAAATACTATAAGTAAATCCTACACATGACTGTTTCATAGGCAGCTGTACTAATCCCTTAGCTCTGTACTGCAATTAAAAAATGTTCTGTCTCTGTTTCACTTCAAGCACAGTCTTAATCTAACTGGTTATGGTTATTCATAGTTAAATTACAAGAGATTTAGGAGAAAAAACACAAACCCTAGTCTTAATATGACTGGTTGTGGTTTGTACTTATTTTTTGCACTATATAAGACCTAGAAAAGGTTTATTGTTTTTATTCTCATTTCTATTCCTTATAGAATCAATGTGTGAGAGAAACCAGTCTGTTAAGTTTGCGGCATATGATTTTGTCCCAAAAAAAAAAAGTTTTCTTTCAAATTTAATTTTTAAATCTCGTCTCGTCTCGTTATCGTGAACCCAATATCGTGTCTCGTCTCGTCTCGTGGTATTAGTGTCTCGTCACACCCCTAGTAGAATGCAAGGTACACAAGGTAGTGTACAGATGGTGGGGTTCGACCAGGAACCAACACCAGGGATGTCTAAATTTTGAAACATAGCTAGATTAAACTATATAAAATGTAAGGGCCTGTCTCTCTCTCTAAGTATATCATTCATACATTATTCATAATACTGACTGGCTGGACTTTGGACTTCTCTGGGCTTTCATTGTAAGTGTTTACTGTGCGTCATTGCTCATAGATTAGTCGTCCATTGAAAGAGTTGGCTTTAGAGTACTGGATAAAACAGAATAAGCTAAGGCTCTGGTGTATGTTTTTCACTATACGATGCAATTAAAATCCTTTAATTTTCTCAATAATCATCAGTGCATCTTATAATCCGGTGCTCCTTATATATGAATTCTATCAGTCAGGTATTAAGCAGCAGTAAAGCCACTCCACTGAAGTACAGAGTTATACAGTGCAGTACAGAGTTTCAGTGAAGTTTCTCCAGCACTAAGGCTGAAGCAGAATTAGCATTAGCTGCTAACCACAGCGCTAGATCTTTTACCGTTCAGAGGTGAGTGTATTGGACTGTAGCTTGCTGCTAACCCCAGCTAGCACTGCTGGAGCAGCATTAGCATTAGCATTAGCTGCTAACTGTGCTAATCGCTAGCTCTTTTGCCGTTTAGAGTGTGTCGGTGAGTGTGTTTGTCTGTATTCTGCGTGTTTACTGTGTTAAAAGAAGCTATGTGTGAAGAATTGCTAGCTAATATCGCCTTGTCTTACCAGAACACTCAGAGTACCTTTGTATAGCTCTGTCGGGTGCTAGCAGTTAGTGGCTAAAGCTAATGCTCCAGCCTTAGTGCTGGAGAAATTTGGGAATCTAAGCTTACTGTAAATAAATGGTAGTGCTTCACTCATCCAAAGAAACAGTTTTCAAGAGATAAATCTTTTTTAGATTAACATCCAGCACTCGTTTTATTTTTAAAAAGTTTTATTTATTTATTTATTATTTATTATTTTTTAAATAATTTATATATAATTTATAATTATAATAATTTATATATAATTTATTTATAATTTTTAATTACAGTTTGTTACCCACCACCCTCACCACCAAGACATGCTGATTTAGGAGAAAAACATGGTGACACCCGTGTTCCTTACTAGTGTCGTTTATAATTTGTCTTATAATCCGGTGTGCCTTATAGTGTGAAAAATACGGTACAAGCAGATTTGATTGATTTAGGTGTTTATTAGTGTATAAGAAAGATGATCCTAGTCTCTATTCTGTAAGAATAAGGTATGTTATTAATGTGCAGTCAGGTAAGGCACTAATGTACATGTTTTAATCCTCTGGCTGTAGTGGAGGCAGTAGTGCCGTTAGCAGTGCAGCAGTATTTGTGGTTAATGTTTGTGGGAATGTTGTTAAATGCAGTTTGGGTTTTAGGTTAAGGAAGTTGGTGGAGCTTTCAGTAAATAGTACAGAGTTTCTGCTAAAAACAGTCTGGACCTGTTTGGTGGCATTGCTTCTGTGTGCTTGTGTGTTCATTTCCCAAAAGAGTGAAAGATCATGCCGGTAGCGGCTCAAACTGCTTTACTCAAAAGGAAAATGAAAGAAGAAATAAGAGAGCACTTAAAAATGATGAGTTTCTTTGATTTCACCAAATTGAAAACCTCTGGAATATTCTGTATTTATTCTGTATTTTATGTTTAATCAGGCTTTGTACGGTCATGAAAAATACTGGAAAAGTCTTTGAATTTGAAATTAGCAATTTCCAGGCCTGGATAAGTTTTTTTTTTTTTTTTGGAAAAATAAAAATACAAAGAGAGGTTTTGGAAAAATCATAGAAATTTGGTCTACAAATTTATCAACATAGAAAATATATTTTGAGCCAAAGAAATATGTCAATTAATATAGTAATATAGTCAATTATAGTTCATTATAGAGCTTTCAGGATCTGACACACATTTTATTTATTTTATTTTTTTAAAAGATTTGATGTCAACATTTGAATCAGATTCATTTTAGGCCCACTATAATAGTTTTAGATTTTTTTTTTTTTTTTTTTTTTGTCCATGTCTGCACTAATGTTTTATAAATCGTATGGTCATGAAAATATGCCTTAAAAGTATGGAAATGTATTGGTTAAAAAGTGTATGAACCCTGTTTATTGTATTGTCGGATTCTCTGTCTGCTTAGCGATTTTTATCAGTTGTAAAAAGCGCTTTATAAATAAATTTGATCTGATTTGATCATAATAATCAATCAGCACTGATGAGAGACGTTTTACTACAGTAAATGAAGTAAAACTTGTTCAAGTTTTGAAAGAACTTTTAAAGTTCTCCTTCCAGATGCTGGACTGGATTATCTTGGAGATGCTGTGTTCTACCTGTAGGCCGAGATTAAGAGCTGGATTCTCATTTGCATGATGGTTAATTAGTACCGGGTTTCACCCGTGGCGAAGGCTTCTCTTTGCGAATGCCACGCTGAGGGCGCGACGCTGAGAGCGCGACGCTGAGAGCGCGAGAGAGAAGAGGGAAGTCCAGGCTCTTTTTTGACGAGTGCTGACAGGAATTCCAGCGATCCGAGAAATTACATAAACAGGAATTATAATCCATGCTGCAGCTTTAGGATCCTTCAGAAATCATCGTTTAGTATGTGAAGGGTTCAGGAAGGCTGCATTTCTCAGCCTGTGTGTGTGTGTGTGTGTGTGTGTGTGTGTATGTGTGTGTGTTTGTGTGTGTGTGTGTGTGTGTGTGTGTGTGTGTGTGTGTGTGTGTGTGTGTGTGTGTGTGTGTGTGTGTGTGTGTGTGTGTGTGTTAGAAGGCCTCTTAGCCATCGGATTTGCCTCTGTTCTGGTTCTCTCAGCTTTGATGTGACGGCCAGATGCTTTTATTTTTTTTTCCTCCCTGCAAAATCCTGGGAATAATTCCATTACCGTGGCTTTTTGGAATAATGGGATTCCGATACGGATCTCAATGCTGCAGAACCCGAGCTACTGTCAAACCAGGTCATCCTTTCAGCGCCACATTCAATACATGCATGAGCATTCTGCAGATGCATGTGGTTATACATGTCTTAATACCCAGCAAGCTGCCTTGCTTCCTATACCCTACATAGGCAGCTATATAATCTGGTTGCATTTTTTAAAGGGTCCATATCCTATATTTTTATTTAGTTTTTTATTGGTGGGTATATAAACTGCTGTATTAGGCTGAATGGGTGGAGTTAAGTTGGTATTGACTGAGTTTATCTTGATAATCTAATGCTAGCTAAAGTATTATTTAGCTTGGTATTTAAAATGAATAGTCTCTCTCTCTTTCTTTCTCTCTCTCTCTCAGTCCAGCTGAAGAGCTCAGTTTTGGATCGAAGGACTCAGAAAAGAAATGTCTTATTGTTCTCAACAACGTGACCAAAAACCAAGTGGCATTCAAGGTGATTTTGATTATTCTAAAACCATCTTATTTAGCTTTTTTGTTGTACTGTTTGAAGAGACTAAGTCCGAATCCCATTGAACCTCTTGGCCCTACCCCTTGTTTTCGAGTGTAACCCTTCTTCCCCTTAGAACAGAGTTAGAAGAGTAAAGGGGTTCAATCCTACCGCTAAGAATTAGGAAACCCATTAAAAGCACCCGATACGTCATCAGGAGTTCAGCAACCGAGCTGCTGCTGCTGATTAACCATAGTTAACTTTAGGGCGTATTTAATTGTATATTTTCAGAAAGGGAGGAAATGATGAAGAATTTATTTATATCTGTGATGGGGAGCTGAAATTAGCTTTTATTAGCATTTATTTTATTTTATTTTTCCGTTCTGCCTTAAATGCTACAGCTCCTGCCGTCTGTTGCACTATTTAAGGTGGAACGGGAAAGTTAGCTAGCTAGCTACTAAGACAAACTATTAGATTATTACTATTAATATATATTTTTTCAATGCTTATAATGAATAATTCGGCCATAAAATATTGAAACTACACATTAAACTATGGTAATACAGCACTAATAATGACTTTTAACAGGAGAAATACTTACATTTGTAGGTTTCTTCTTTGGTCGCTTGATCTGCCATCATACAAGTAATTCTCATACCCCTCTGTTTGATGTGTGCATCTGAAAAATCTCCGTATGACCAACAAGAATCTGGACAGTGGTGAGTGGTAGGGCCAAAGGGGTGAAAATGGGATTGGACCCAAATGAGTGCTGTTTGTGGAAGCCTAATAAACCTACTGTATTCACAGGTTAAACCATATAATATTCTTGTTACTCTAAAACACACTAAAACTAAAAACTCCCGATCTGTGTGTTCAGGTGCGTACGACGGCTCCTGAGAAATACCGAGTGAAGCCCAGCAGTAGCAGCTGTGAGGCGGGAGCGAGTGTGGACATTGTGGTGTCTCTACATGGAGGTGAAAAATTTAAGCACTTAACTTTTTTATTTTCTATTCCCCCTCTCTCTCCTCTTGTCAATTTTTGCTCTATTCCCTTTAATGCTTGCTGTGGCCTGAGTGAAGTACAACTATTTTTTTCCCGTATCATCAATAATGTAGAAGTGATAAAATAATAATCTGTTATCTCTGCTGTGTAAAAGTAAATAAGAGGGACACGAGGGAGTCCGAGCACTAGAGGATTTTCTTTAACCCACTTACTGCAGCAGAGCCACTAATAAAGCCTTTGAGTCTTTTTTTTTTTTACTGCAAAAGCTTTATTTTTGTCTTTTTTTTTTTGTTTTGTTCAGTTAAATAAAAAAAATAAAAAAACTTCCTGAGCCAAGTAAACAGAACTGTAATCCTTAAAAAAAGAACTTTTCTTTTAAAGTCAAAAGTGCCAAATGAGTGCTGGAGGTTAATCTACACAGATTTATCTCCTGAAAACTGTGTATTTGCGTGAGTAAAGGCTTCCATTTACTTACAGAGAGCTTAGGTTTCCAGATTTCCTCTAAGGCTAGGTGCAGCAGCATTAGCATTAGCAGCAAATTACTAATGCCACCCAGAAGAGCTAATTTGAGGAACCCTGAGTGTTCCTGTAAGCCAGAGCAATATTAGCTAGCAGTTCTTCCCATGTAGCATCAGGCTACACTCCAATAATACTCGCCTCTAAACAACAAAAGAGCTAGCACTTTAGCGGTTAATGCTAATACTGCTCCAGCCTCAGTGCTAGAGAACTAAACTAAAAAAACTCCTGTATAACTCTGTACTTCAGTGGAGTGGCTTTACTGCTCCTTAAAACCTGACTGGGAAAAAATCATACATAAAACGCACTGGATTTTAAGGAACTATATCAATTTTGGAAAAATTAAACGATTTTAAGTGCACCTTATAGTGCCAAAAATATGATAATTGGTCTGAACTGTGGTTCTAGGCCCCTTTCATACCAGCTACTTTGGTTTAGACCCAAACTACCAAATAAGTGTGAAAGCACCCTAATTAATGGTATTTTGTTAATGTGTCTGTTTCTACAGGTTTCCAGGCATCTCCTCAGGATCGGTTCTTGGTGATGGCTGCTGAAATGGAGCCGGGTGCTGGTGCTGGAACCCCTGAACTCACTCAGTTCTGGAAAGATGTTCCAAAACCAAAGATCATGGAGCACAGGTGAGGTTTTCTTTCAACTACACCACACTTAGACATTCAGTCTGCCTTCGCAATATAAGGCGAACTTAGAATCCTTTAGCTGCTCACTGTGCTAAGCACTAGCTCTTTCGCCATTTAGAGACGAGTATAACGGCCTGTAGAATGCTGCTAACCCCGTCTAGCACAGCTGGAACATCATTAGCATTAGCTGCTAACCCTTCTAAGCCTGTAACCGGTGCATTTACTGTGTTAAAACAAGCTACGTGGGACGAACCGCTAGCAAATATCGCCTTGGCTTATTAGAACACTCAGGGTTCCTCAGTGTAGCTTTAGCACTAGCGGTTAGCTGCTAATGCTAATTCTGCTGCCCCCAGCCTTAGTGGAAATCTGTGAATCTAAGCTTACTGTAAATAAACAGAAGCGCTTTACTCACCCAAATAAACTGTTTTCAGTGGAGAAATCTGCGTAGATTAACATTCAGAGCTTGTTTGATTTTTTTTTTTAAAGAATTACAGTTTTGTTTACTTAGTTTATCTTTACTTAACTTAGTAACCCCACCAACCAGTATTAATAAGTGCTGAATTAGAAGGAAAACATGGCGACACCCCTATTCCTTACTAGTGTCCTATAATGCACCTTATGTATGAAAATAGACCCGAAAATAGACGTTTGATGTCTATTTTGATGAATCTGATGTTTGTCAGTTATAGTGTGAAAAATACAGTTTGCCCGAATCTCAGATCCCTGTCTGCAGTTCTACTTGTTTAGTTTCAGAACTCAGGGAAGAATACGGAGAAATGTGATCTTGAACTGTAACCTATTCCTTTTTTAAATGTGCAGAAAAGTCCTTTTAGCCCTGTGATTGGCTGCTGGTTTTGTAAGCGTATTGTTGGGATGTTTGTTTGTCTGCTGCAGGCTCCGGTGTCATGTTCTTGAGAGTCCCAAGTCTATTTTGAGCAACGCGAGCGACAGCCCGCTAAACACGCCTACTGGTGACACCCAGGACCTGCAGACGGCGGTAAGTGGACTCATGCTTTTGACCGCGGGAGCGTCCAGCACCTCGTTGCGTAAGACGCTGTTGTGTTGCGGGCTCTATCTGTCTCCTTTAGACTCGTCAGCTTTGAAGGTTTGAGCTAGGAAGGATATGTGCTGTAAGAAGTGTAACCGATGTAACCCTCCAGTGGTTTAGTGACCAGAATTAACGATACGAACAAAATAATACAGTTGCACAAGCATATCACGGTCATATCGGGCAGTTTAAATGGACTTTTAGTGGCAAAAATGGGTTTCATGGCATTAGAAACAGTTTATGTATCATCGTTCTCCGATATATGCATCAGTGATTTTAGATAGTATCCCATATCGCAAGAAAATTGTAGGTTTGCTGCAGTATTATTGTATGATTATCATGTGTCATTGATATATATTGAAAAGGACACTGGTAAATCGATAACATTGTTTAGTTTTAGGGTGTTTTTTTTTTTTTTTACATCTTAAGTTCATTTTTCTGATTAAGTTTGTTTTCTAGCAGCGTTTGGTTTATTTTCACACAGGCGCAAACTTAAATGCACAAAAGTGTGCCCCAAGCATTTGAGGTCCTATATTTGTGCAGTGTGAAGCTGCTATAACACTAAATATTTTATATCTGTGCATTAAGCGGAGTTACACAGATGTGAACAGTGTACGCTGCACATGCAGAATTCAGTGCATGGAGCAGCAGCAGAGACAGTGTTTGTTTATAGCTATAGTAGGTTAATTATCTGGCAAAAAATGATCACAAACCATCAAACGAAGTTAAACTGCTTGAATTCATTTTTACACCAGGAGTAAAGCAGCATAAAGTTATCCAAAAGCAGCGTGTAAGACTGGTGGAGGAGAACATGATGCCAAGATGCATGAAAAGAAAAAACTGTGATTAAAAACCACAAAGGTTATTCCAAATATTGATTTCTGAACTCTTAAAACTTCCAAAATTAATATGAACTTTTTTTTTTTTTGCATTATTTGAGGTCTGAAAGCTCTGCATCCTTTTTTTATTTCAGCCATTTCTTATTTTCTGCACTAATAAATAATAAATGCTCTAAATGACTAATTTTATTAGGAATGTTGTCTGTAGTTTATAGAATAAAACAATGTTAATTTTACTCAAACATAAACCTATAAATATCTATGAAAATCAGAGGATCTGATTCAGAAACTGAAGTGCTTTCTTAATGTTTTTTAGAGCTGTATGTAGCTGTATTATTCTGAGAATCTTCTAACTTTCCTCCGTCTCTCGCAGCTGATGCGTCTTGTGGTGAGTAATTCGCGGCTGGAGCAGAAGCTGGACTCCTGCATGTGGCTGCAGAAGGTCCTGCTGGTTCTCGTCTCCGTCCTGATGGCCTTCAGCTTCTCCACGTTCTACTGGCTGTGGACGTCGTAACCCGTCAGACCTCAGAACTCCATGTTCGGCTTTTAGAAGCTCACCCTGAAACACTGGCCAGTCAGCTGCTGAGAATGCGTGATGGAGATCATCGCAGGGACCCTTCTTGTGTGAGCGGTGCTGCCTGTCGCCGGGCATGCTGGGTAAACTGCCAGGCTTCCTCCCGCTCTGTGCTCGGAGCTAACCAAAGAGAGCAGAGAGCTTCCTGTGTGATTCGAAGGCATAATAATGTATTTTTATTACTCATCATGAAGTAACTACATAATTTATAACAGATGTAATGTAGCTTGTAAAGTAATTGTTTAGCAATAGACTTTATAATCTATTGTATAAATCACAGATTTATAAAAAAATAAATGATTCCTTTTTTTAATATTAAGCCCTGTTTGTGTAAATTTAAGATAGTTATAAAAAATACAAACTACAAGTTTGGTGTTGCATAATGGACCCCATCATATTCTAGTACTGCGACGATTAGTCGATATAATCGACAATGTTGATTATTTGAAATTTCATTGTTGATTAATCCTTAGTTTGGACTAATACCACATTATACAAAGTTCTGGGAACAGAAGCATAATTTATAGTTTATACTCAACCTAATCTGTCTCTAAAAGTACCCAAACACAACATATTACATTATTACTCACTAAATATCAGTACTTTCCACGTTTAATCAACATCCATGTTCTGCTGTTTCTGTCATTTTTAGAGATGGAGGACATGGCAGAAACAATCGTTGACTAATTCAAAAAATAATAATCCGATTAGTCGACTACCAAAAAAATCATTACTTGCAGCCCCACCAAATTAAGACAAAGCGCGGCCACAAATATATCCATATAAAATTCAATTTAGTTAAATAAATTTCAGATACTTGAAGACATAAAGTGTTTGAAATATTGTCAAATATAAAAGATTCTAGTGTTTAAAGACAGTGAACTGCTGGTGTGCATGGGTACTGCTGAACATGTGCCAGTCTGGTTGTATTCTACTGTCAGTACCTATCAGGAGGCGCCCCCTTGAGGGGGATTTTGATAATGCTCACACAGTTTGTTGTTGTCTGTAGGTCTCAGGCAATTGCTTGGTTTACCTGTCTTGTTGCAAAACAGTTTAAAAATAGTTTAAAATAGTGAAATTTTACATTAAACAAAAGGAAAACCTACCTCTATGTTTCTATTTTTCTAAAACAAACGAGTTTTAAGCAGTAGATACGCTAGCATTACTGCTACTGAAGCTGGAAAAAGTAAACAAAAAATTATGAGCAATGATTTTACTCAGTTGTTCCTATGAAACCATTTATTTTAGACTCACTCGAGAGCGCCCTCTTGTGGCGTAAGAAACTCTGACTATATTCTGAAGTGGGTGTTGGTTTTTGCTTCTGTACAACTAGACACGACCATGATTTTAATGAGATGTCGCCATGGTTCGCCCTGAAAAACTTACTTTTCTTTGGTTTCAGCTGGTAACAAAATTTTTCGGTTTCCAGAACCACAAAATTACTTTTTGTGCGAAATGGTTCAAAATTATGTGCACATTTTGGTGGAAAAGGACTATTTCAGCACTTCTGACACAACACCACCACCGCATTGCATTATGGTATTCAATTCTAGCATAGATTGTGAACTGTATAGGGAATAAAATGTACTTTTGATTTTGTACAGCTCTACAAAATCCCTGAAAAACCATGTAGTGCACTATTTCTGTAATAAGAAGCAATTCCAAACACCCCTCCAGTGCCTGGAGTGCCTGTTCACCTGTCCCTGAAGGCCTTAATTACCTGGATCAGGTGTGTGAGATTAGCTGGGGAGGTAAACCCCTGTAGGGGTGGTGCAGATCTTCAGGAATGAGCTCCTGTGGGGTCGGGATTTCCAATAAAGTGGCCAGTGAGAGGAAGCTGTATTTCACTCACTGGACACTTTATTAGAAAAGCCTTAAATTGCGCTTCTAATAAAGTGGTTTGGGGTTGTTTAATATGCATTAGGTTGGAGTATTGATCACCAGTTTTTAACAAGCCTTGCTGTAATTCCACCGTTTCTATCATAAAGGTGTTCAGGATGAACGTTATGATGCCCAAGACGCAGTTTTACCAGAATATTAAAAATACTTTGGGTCTAAAACATCGGATTGGTTGAGGGACACATGCAGAGAAAAGGTCCTTTTAGAATTGCCACAATTTTACCATCAAAAATCACGTCGTATAAAAATCAGCATGGCCAAGCATGTGACGGGTACCTTGTCTATGGAACACCACCAATGAAGTACAGTCGGGATAGGTAGGTGTATTTTTAAAACAGTTCTGTTTACTCTAGTAAACAGAATGGGGTCAGTGGCTGAACTGCACTTAGCAGGGCTTCTGATGTCGTATCGGGTGCATTTGAAGGGAAATGTTGGGGCCAAGCGGTGAGACACGATCACAAGATAAATGGAGAAAAAAAAATTTATTTAGAAGAAGAACATAGTAAACAGAGCGAGACAGCATGTTAACTTTCTCTGCCTTTAGTGTTTTTCAATTGTAATTATTTGTAATTTTGCCCTTGTTTCCTGCCCCTAGGTGTTTCCTGTTTCCTGTCTACTTCCATGTGTGTATATATATATATCCGTCCGTTCTTTAGCGTTTTACATCTGTTTACGTTGCTTAGTCTCTTGTTTCTTGTTCTGTTTTTTTTTCTTGTTTGGTGTTTGTTTGTTAATCCACTTTATTCTTTTTTTTTTTTTGGTTTCTTTGTTATTAAAATGAAATGATGACCATGACCGTTTTAGAGCAAATTCACATTCAGAATGACCCCAAATCCCTGAATTGTGCAATAATTTTGAGTTGACAAGAATTTGTGGTCAGGGGTAGTTTAATATGCATTAGGTTGGAGTATTGATCAAGGTTTTAACAAGCCTTGCTGTAATTCCACTTTTTCTTCTATTAAGGTGTTTAAGATGAACGTTATGATGCCCAAGACGTGGTTTTACCAGAATATTAAAAATACTTTGGGTTTAAAACATTGGATTAGTCAAGGGATACATGCAGAGAACAGGTACTTTTTAGAATTTTTACAATTTTACCATCAAAAATCACATCTTATAAAAATCTGAATCAGATTCGGGCTTTATTGGCCAAGCATGTGACAGGTACCTTGTCTATGGAGCACCAAATGATGACCATGAATAAAATGGTCACCGTGAACCGTTTTAGACCAAATTCACATTCAGAATGACTCCCAACCACTGAACTGTGCACGGATTTTGATTTGACAAGAATTTGATGGGCTCTGAAAGAAGAATTCCATCATATTCAGCAAGACCCCCATCAGACATGTTCTTTTCTAGCCTCCTTCAAGTGTTGAGACTCTGAGTTTCAGATCTGCAGGGCTCTTTATATCGTGTGTTGGATCTCAGAGAGGAAATTGCTCTGCGGAGGACGAGACGTCGTGTTATTGGGTTCCATCAGAAGCTCCATCGATGCTGTCTGGACTCTTAAGTGCTCGCTAAGTGGACACACTGAAGCCCTCTCTCTCCTGAAAAGACGCCGAGGTAAAAGCACCAACATTAAGTGCAAGTCGGGTCACTTCTGAGCTTCTGTTTCCTCCTCTGTGATGAAGCTCAGCGCTCAGGTCTGACGGCTTTAGTTTGTGAGACTCGGGTGCGAGAATGAAATGCAGTAAATCAGCTTCTGTATGGCCAATAACTGTAAAACTGGCTTTTAAACTCCGCCCACATAGAATACAATAACCTTTATTGATCCCAGGGGGGAAATTCAACTCTTCCAGGATAGCAGTTCAGTTCAAAATGAAACAAAGCCTATAAATAATGATGTGCGCACAAGATGTACTGTGTACAGTAATGTCTAAAACTCCCAATCACTCACAGGGACAGTTTAAAAGTGTCTACCTAAAAAAAATTCTCTTAACATTAGAGTAAATACAAATGAGCATAAAGTAGTCAGTGGTCAGTCAGAGTGTCTATCTGTAATTAATTCTATATACCATTAGAATAGTAAACCCAAAAAGACATAAAGTTAGAGGACAATCAGTTTGTTTATAACTCTTATACAACTTTAGAATAAACCTACATATACATAAATGAAGTCAGGGGCCAGTGAGAGTGTCTACCTGTAATTAACTCTATACACCTTTACAGTACTGAAGCCAAATAAACATAAAGTTAGTAATTAGTCAGTTTGTTTAAAACACGTATACAACTTTGGAATAAACCCTCATATACATAAATGAAGTCAGGGGACAGTGAGAGTATCTACCTGTAATTAACTCTATATACCATTAGAATAAAACCAATTAAACAAAATCAGTGTTCAATCACTTTGTTTAAAACTGTTTAAAACTCTTACACAACTTTAAAGTAAACCCTTATATACATAAATGAAGTTCGGGCCAAGTGAGAGTGTCTAACTGTAGTTAACTTTATTTACCATTAGAATTAACTCACATATACACAAAGTCAGGGGTCAGTGAAGGTGTCTACCTGTAATTGACTCTATATACCAATATACTAAACCCAAATAAACATAAAGTCAGTGATTAGTCAGTTTGTTTAAAACTATATAAAATTCCTAAATAATTAAAGAATGAACTCACATAATAAGCTTTGGGGGAAAAAATAAAATCTCTGGAATATAATCAAGATTGAAGTTCTTTATAGAGATTTATAGAATAAAACAACAATGTTCATTTTACTCAAACATAAACTTATAAATAGCAAAATCAGAGAAACTGATTCAGAAACTGAAGTGGCCTATTCATTTATTTTTCTTTCAGAGCTGTTTAAGAAGTCATCAGATTTGTAATAGAAGTCAATGATCCAGAATGTTATGATAACTAATAATAATAATGCACTCCATATATCTCCATATATCCAGGATTAAAGTAAAATAAATGATACTGGACAGATATAATCTGTCTCTAGTAGATATATAATGGAAAATGAGAACTGTGTGAATTTTTCTTTTAATAAAAACAGTAAAAAAGTAGAACCCTGATGTGATAATTAGGGGTGGGTGATGTGGAACCATATTTCAGGGTATGATATCGTTTACGATTATTAGATGTTGGTGATGATATTGCGTACGATACATGTATACATCATCTATAAGCAGAGTGATCAGGCTGTTTGATCTATTATTATCTATTACAGATTGATCGCAGTCTCAATGTTCTCAATCAGAGCTGTAGCTGATTGCAGTTCAGTTCGCTGGGCCGGGATTTGAGGGGTTTTCAGGTAGATTAGAAGCTGCAGCAAAAGAAGCAAATGGATCAATAGAGCTAATAAGACCCACACGAGCTGTATTGACGGCTGCAGGATGGCTTGTTTTCTTGTTTTTCCTCCAGACTCTTTGTGAGAAAACCTGATGTATTCTCAGAGTGAGCGTCTCCTTTTTATTTTTGCCTAAAAAGATGATTATTTACCTATTCTTCTAATAACCCTTGTTATAATAATTAAAAATATATTCTAAACTTAGCAGAAAAGCTGCTTTGCCTTTGCGTTATTTATAAATATCAATACTTTTATTTAAAGCTGATATGAATACATTTTGGGATTTGTGGTGAGAATGGGTAACTGCATGCGGAAGAATCATTTTAAACTGGGTGGGGGTGATGCGGTCTTCTTCTTTCAGAGCGGATGAATCCCATTTCAGGTTATGTTCAGTCCTTCGTTTCTTTGGTTTTACTATGAGTGAATAAATGAGCTACTGAGCTCTGAGTTTCCTCTTCTGAAGTCTCCATTGCTCCACCAGCCGCTCGCGTTCAGTAAAACTGAGCCGGATCCTCTTTTAGAGGCTGTACGTGTGACGTAAGTACAAAAAGACGATGCGTGACGTGACCAGAAGAAGAACTCAAGCAAAAAGCGTCCAAATAATCCAATTTTTAAGAATAAATATAATATTAGGCTTAGCAGGGATGGTGGTTCAGCACACTGGTACCATTAAAAAAAAAACTATATTTTGTCCATATTCTTCTCCACTCAGAAACGCTTCAGCTGTCAGTTTAGAAGCAGAATAATACAGACTGCCACTTTAACCATTTTATGGAGACAGAGAGAGAGAGAGAGAGACAGGACAGCTTGATCTTTCAGGCCACCAGTAGTTCAGGCTCTGCGGGGCAAATTTGTCAATATCAATCAGCATCATCAGAGTCAATCTGGGCAGCCGTCCACAACCTGTGTCCCCTCCGAGTGGACATGTGAGACGTTTTCATGATCTGACTGGATAAAATGATCTGTCATGTGAAAGACTGACCATTGAACCCCTTTTATTCTTCTTCTTCTTCTTTTTCTTTTTCAATCACCTGCACCTCTTTTGACTCTCTAGTTCTAGTGTGACGTTCTGGTTGTATCAAATGAAAAACTGTTAGGACTTTTAATTCTAGTCTTATTCTACTTTTTCCCAATTATTCTCCCAATTTATCTACGCTAATTGTCCCACCAATTCAGCTGCTACTCAGCCAGGGTTGCCAGGTCCAACAAAAATATCCGCCCCAAACGCAGTCTAAAACCTGCCTTTTAAAAAGAGTAAAGTAGCCCAATATATATCTTTATTGTCACAAGATTTACTTCAATTCAGTGGCGCATTAATTTATTAATTGTTCACCAAGATTTTGCAGCAGCAGCATTGATGATGGTAGAGTCTGACCAACCGCTGCACAAAGCAGCTCTTCTCCATCCAGCACATCCCAAAGATTCTCAATGAGGTTAAGATCTGGACTCTGTGGTGAACTCTCTCTCAATCCATGTGTGAAAATGATAAATGATGATCTCATGCTCCCTGAACCCTGAACTCTTTCACAATTCCAGCACCATCAATCCTGATATTGTTCATCTTGGAATATGAATAAAAAAAATCCATTGATGGAAGAATAACCTGGTCTATATTCAGTATATTCAGGTAGAGTCAACTGACCTCATTCTTTCAGCACATACTGTTACTGAACCTAAACCTGCAGAACAACTGCAGCATCAACCAACCAACACATCATTTACTCACTTAAATCCAGGTGGAGACTTTTATTTTGGTCAGGCAGTGTATAACGACGAGTTATTGGGCTGGAATACAGTGGACTATAAGTGCGGTGTCCACCACACCTGTCCACCAAGGCCAGTTTTTGTAAGACAGATGGTCCAGGAAGTCCAGGAACCACAGGGTTGAGTTAATGTGAGGAAAGGGATGGGTCTGGTTTCTGTGAGAGGAACATGCTGTTCTTGTAATATTCATGCATCTTAAGTCCAATAAACATAGGATCAGTTCTTGCAAGTTAGATAGACCTTAAAACCAACCAAACAACTAGTTCCTTTAATGCGAATTACAGGTTCAGTTCTTGTAAGATAGTGGACCATATGTCCAATTACCACACGTCTGATACCTATAATAGGAACAACCGGCCCAGTTTCTATAGGCTGCTGGATTTTAAACCAAATAACCAGAGGTGTAGTTCCTCCGAGACGAGCCACAGGTCCTACTTCTGTAAAATCTCCTCCCTGAGAGTGTTCAGTGTTATCCTGATCAGAGGATAAACTACAGCAATCCATAAAAATACAGCTAGAACCCTTTGGTTGACTGACTTTTTATTTATTTTATTTTTCACTGGATGTGCTGCTTATTATCACCACCTGCTGGAGAAATCCCACACTATACCAACCAGTAGAGACGCCATCAGCTGATTCACTGATTTACTGATCTAATGAGTCGATCTACAACTGCAGGCTGTTTGCATATAGACAGATTTGTATTATAAACCTGAATTATGATGAATATTCTCAGAACGTGGATTCTCAGAAAGGCCAAGATGAGAAGAATGAAAAGTTAATAAATGTTATTTATCTGAGAGTCTCTCTCAGACACTCCTGACCATATTGGCCTCTGTTCTATTGATTGGCTCCAGTTTTCTCTGATTATCTCCGTCCAGAAGTGACTCTTGAGATTAAATTCTGAGAACGTGCTGATTGGACTTTGATTCGAGTGGGAGAAAGATCATCTCGTGTTGGCCTGTTTATGGAGATGCAGGAAAAATGGATTTCCCTCGAATTTACAGTCGATTCAACAAGCAAATATAATATATATATATATATATATATATATATATATATATATGTATATATATATATATATACATATATATATATATATATATAAGGTGAGTTTGTCTTTTAGGAGAAATTGGACCAAATATTATGTTGGTGTTGAATCATGTTTGTTTGACATAAGTCTAAAATATTCAACCCACCTTTTAATATAATAAAATAAACCGATTAAAACTCTTAAATAGCATACAGTACTAGTCAAAAGTTTGGACACCTTTTTTGTATAGTAAATGAATAGTGAAGTGATCTATTAGATTATTAAGGAACACTTAATGAATCATGTAATAACTTAAAATTACTGTTAAACAAACCAAAATACTCTGCTGTTAACTTACTGTGTCTGAGGGAACTCTTGCTCTTCCTTTCCTGGGGCGGTCCTGATGAGTGCCAGTTTCACCATTATAATGTTTTGATGGTCTTTACTGTGAATGTACTTCCGTTTATTTTTTCTTAAAGTATTTTTTATCTTTATTTAGTTGAGTAGTTGTTGCTTCTCATAATCTGGATTCGAACATTACTCAAATATTCACTATTCACTGTATACCTGTAACTCTACCTCTTCACTACTTTACTTTAACTGATGCTCTCAAACACTTTATTAAGAGACAAGAAATTCAAGTAATTAACTCTTGACGAGTTCAGCACAGCTGTTAACTGAAAGCCTAAAATTCATTTTTGTTTGTTTAACCCTACATCTAAACTATCTTCATAGTTTGGAATGAATTAGCATTAATCTGAATGCATAATGCAGAACATTTTAAAATAATATTAAAAATACACTGAATTTAAGGAGTACCCAGATTTTTGACAGGTACTGTATATACTGTATTATATAATCGTTAGATGATGTAGATGAGAATCCATTTAAAATACTGTACATAGTGTATCTCTATAAATGGACAGATCTGAGCCCAGTTTTCCAGAAACCTCTGATCATTAAGGTCCATTTTAACAGAAAGAGAGTAAAGCTCGCCCGACCATCTTTGTGTTCAGATCCCTCTGGGAGGTTCTACCCAGTTCATTTACTAATCAGCATGTACAGTACTGCAATGAAGTTGGCAGAAAATGATTTTTGGTCCACTGATTCCCCCAACTGGTGCAAAACTAAAGTGCATCCATGATGAGCAAAGAATCCTGACTATTTTCTACTTAAAAAGTGGGACATATTTTGTCTGGACCTCCGATAAAACAGCTGTGAATTGTGTTAAAATGTTTAGCTGTTCTGAAATCAGTAAAATCTTGTGTTTAATGTTTAACTGGAACACTGTCACGGTAAAACGCCATTTCCAGCTCCAACTTGCAATGCAGAATTAATCCTGAGAGAACAATGGATCCCAATAATAAGACTTAATAATGATTATATGTCCAGTTTTAGGGTTTTTCTAATAGTTTAGATTTTAGTAGCAACAAAACAGCAGAAACCAAGGTAAAGGTAATTAAATTAAGTCGTTTTATTGTATAACTTGTGCAAAATCTGTATATAGTGTGTATAGGTAGTGTAAATCCTAAAATACAATAACTAATAGAAGATAAATTACACTTGACTAAAGTGCAGCATAAATAAAATATATAATATAAATTAGGACTGACTTTATTTTGACTGTCCCCAATAGATGATAAACAGATACCCAACAAATTATCAGTTCTTACTCATTACATTCCCAACAGCACTGACATTAAGATGATTTTTTTTTGTTTTAGACATAACCTTTGTAGATATTTGGGTGAAAGTTAGTAATTGATAAGCTGGTCGTCTGCAGAGCATCTACAGAAGACCATTAAAATAAACCATAAATCCACTAAATAATGAATCAATTAACAGAACCCAAAAAGCACCTGGTAGAAACCTGTTTCTTTCACAGATTTTCGGATATTTTCTCACAGAGGCTCTTCTGGCATGGACCATTAGCTCTGAGGTTGAGCTCCATGATGGAGCAACAGGTTAACAATGGTGACGTGACCTTTGCCGGAAGCCTCAGAAAGAGGAGTGCTGCAGTTCAGCGTGGAGGTGTTCACCTACATGGAGAAAAAGAGGAAAATATATAGATATGTGCTGCTGTTCTGCAAAAAAAATACAAAACAAAAAATATATTAGAACCATTAGAGCACAAATATTGGCCATAGCCGGAACAACTGTTTGGAATGTCTTGAAGAAGAAAGTCGTCACTGGTGTACTAAGTAATGATCATGTAGACCAAGGACAACCACAGCAGTTGATGACAGAAATATTGTATTGTATATTGTTCTGTAAAGAAAAACCCTAAAACTACTGTTAGTGAAGATATAGAGGAATGAAGATATCACAATTTACTGTTCACAGAAGAGTTCACCAGAAGATGAAACCAAGAATTAACAACAAGAGGAAGAGCAAACCCGAATGCTTTCAGTCTACATCAGAAATAAAGACTGGATTGGCTTCACTGTTCCAATGTTTTTGGAGAGAAATGTACCTAAAAGTAATCAAGGCCTAAAAAGAGAATCTTACTAAAAGAATAAGTAAGAAATACTAAGAAGAACCGAGACTTAAAAGACTTTTTCTAAAAGGAAAGAGTATTATATAAGAGTGTTAAGGAAGAATCAACACTGTATAGAGAGTTTCCTATAAGCAATTAGAATAAGTTGGAGAACTAGGAGGTAGTTTACAGGTAGGAGGGGTTTGTAGGATTATCACTCTGCTGTTCTTACATTCGCTCCCCGTTCAATCAGCAGCTGAACACAGGCTCCATGTCCCTGCTGAGAAGCTGCATGGAGAGGAGTCACTCCATCCAGAGTGGCAAGATTCACCACAGCACCCTACCAACACATTTACACGTATACTGAATTCATAAATTCAAAATAATAGAATATCATTAAAAAGTTACAATATTTCAGTAATTCAGTTCAAAATGTGAAACTCAAACTCCTGAAAACTCTAAAACCAGTTTCTCGGAAAATTAGAATATTAAATAAGACCAATTGGTACTTTTGTCAGTGTGGGCAGCGTACCAAGTCCTGCAGGAAAATGAAATCCGCATCTCTGCTGTGCTGTAAGATTTTGTACTGACTTTGGACTTGATAATAAAACACAGTGGATCAACAGCAGCAGATATCAGACATGTCTCTCCATAAAATCATCACTGATTGGTGGAAACTTCACACTAGACCTCGAGCAGTTTGGACTGTGTGTCTCTCCACTCTTCCTCCAGACTCTGATCCCTTAATTTACTTTAAATGAAATGTAAAATGTACTGATGATCAGTGATGGTTTAGAGAGTCATGTCTGTCATCTGCTGCTGTTGATCCACTGTGTTTTATTATCAAGTCTAAAGTCAGTGCAAAATCTTACAGCACAGCAGAGATGCGGATTTCAGAGCACAGTGTAGAGACGCAGATTTCATTTTCAAGCAGGATTGGCGCACTGCTCACACTGTCGAACGTACCAATTGTTCTTATATAATATTATCATTTTCTGAGACACTGATTTTTGGGTTTTCATTGGCTGTAAGCCACAATCTATTATCAACAATAATGTATACACCAACCTGATTAATAAGAGTGCGTAAGGCCAGCAGTCGTCCATTGAAAGCAGCATTGTGTATCGGAGACCAGTCCGCCTCAGCGTCTTCAACAAAACATGGTGAAACAATGGTGAATACTTACATATTCAAACTAGAGACTGTTTATTAGGAATATTTCTTAAACCAGCTCTTAATTTATTGGATTTTTCTGGTCCCTGTTTTTAATTTTAGTCAACTTTAAACATGAGGAATAATAAAAACGAACACTTATATGTTATTATAGTTTATTTCTTATTTAAGTTCAGTCAGATCATGGATCGGGTCTTCTGTACGTGAGGTAAATGTGTCGTTTACTGAAGTCAGTGATCTGCCAATAAAGAGATTCAATCAGACGATAAATCCAGGAGAAAATTCCTGCTCAGGAAAGAGACAGTAGAAGTGAAGACTGGTGTCTCACCACTCATTAGAGGACTGGAGAAATAAACAGCAGCTTCCTGCCCGGGTCTCGGCTTGGGTGGCTCAGACATCCTGCTCGATAACTCTTCAGAAACAGCACTTTGGAAACACACACACACACATACACACACACACACACACACACACACACACACACACACATACACACACACATTTACACACATATATACACACATATGGCAGTCAGCAGTGGAGAGCCGCTGAAGCGTGAACTCTCTGCAGGGTCCAAAATCCAACCAGACTCCTCCGTCTCGGCCTCCCCTCGCCTCAGACGCTCTCTGCACAGCGGGACTGATGTCACGTCCTCTCCAGACAATAGGCCTGACCTGCAGGAAGCGAGATCTCGCCGAGGCCTAACAGCGCCGGCACAAATAAACCAGAATCAGCTCTCCAATAGAGTCAGAACTGCTGCTGTTAAACTGTACGCCCAATAAAAATCAGATCGTAATGGGTTTCAGTCGTTTTAGCAATTTAACGTTTCAGTTCTGCACTTAATACAGAACATATCATACAACTGCACTTATCTTACAATCTAAAATACACTCACTGACATGCAGCCTTGGGAACGTCCACACCTGTATAAGTTGTGAGGTGTTGTCTTGTGAGTGAATAGATGGCTAAACGTCATCTATTCACACTCATAACTCAGAACCTGTTTTTATATTAGCTGTAGCTCTTTATGATCTCTCTGTACTGTACTGTTTTTGTTCTGTTATTTGTTCTGTGTGGGTCGACCCTAAGGTTTTTTCCTTTTAATGGAAAAACCCTATCCGGACGAGATTAGTTTCTCAGGGGGTTCTGGGTAATATCCTCTGTGATTTTATTCCCGTCCAGAACGATCATGTACGTGTTTTTCTCAGACGTCCTCTGAGAAAGTTACAGTCTGAGTTTCGTCTCCTTGCCTTTAATAAAATACAAAAAAACTATTTATCCACTGCCGCGCACCGTAATTATACTTTGGGCGCACCACGGTTTCCATGGAGATTCACATTAAAAACACAACAGTGAGTGGAAATGTATATATATATATATATGCGCCCCAAACTAAAATAAGAGTTAGTGCCTCTTCTCTGCTCCAGTGTTTTTTAAAGTGCTTAGACACCGCCAGCTGTAATAGGAACCTATATTTACCTATAAGACCCTCAGGAGATCATGCATGCTTTTACAAAACCTCCAGATTAGCGAGTTACTGATCGCTCTCTCCAAATCGACTCAGGCAGCCAAAATCTGAGCTTACAGGAAGTCTGAGCAGGTCTAGTCTGTTCTCCTGACCTGTTTAATCAACCTGGATTCAAAAAGCTCTTTGCTTTGGTAGTTTGGTAAGTGTGTCCTGCAAAACATCCAGCACCTACAGCTCTGGATAAAAGAAAAACAAGAGAGCACCTAAAAATGATGAGTTTCTTTGATTTTACCAAATTGAAAATCTCAATTTGGATGATCACAAGCCATCAAACCAAACTGAACTGCTTGAATTTTTACACCAGGAGTAAAGCAGCATAAAGTTATCCAAAAGCAGTGTGTAAGACTGGTGGAGGAGAACATGATGCCAAGATGCATGAAAAAAACTGTGATTAAAAACCACCAGGGTTATTCCACCAAATACTGATTTCTGAACTGTTAAAACTTTATGAATATAAACTTGTTTTCTTTGCATTATTCACATTAGTTCACATTACCTCAAATCTGAGTTTTTCTCAATGTGGCTCAGATCTGATTTTTCCAAGTCACTTTCATATGTGGTCCTAAATCAGATACGTCCTTTTTTCAGCTCCTGGACCTGAGCATGAACTTCAGAGCAGCTGTTTACTCTCCACTCCAGCAAAAGATGCTCCACATATGAGCTGCTAACTCATCCATTTCCCTTTATAAAGCTACGAGTCTCTCCTCTCTCTAATATGAGGGTTTTTGTTGTTGGTGAAGAAGGAGACGTTTATACAGGTATTAATGTGCAGCATGTGAGACGATTCAGGAACAGATTCATTCACATTACACACAGATACAGATCACTTACATTTACAGTGAATGTGAACCGACAAGATGCACAAATCTGATCTGAGCAAAAAATCGGATTTGAGCAAAGTGGCTTGAATATTCCAGTTTAACCCAGTGTTAAATGCAGTGTATATGAGAGGCAGTAGATGGCGCTGTGGTTTTGGTGTTGGAGGTGATGTTGGGCAGTAAATCCTGTCTGTGCTCTGAATCTCTCAGCCTCTGATTCTCCAGATTTACCTCAGTAGAGTTTAATCCTGTTATTATTTTATTAATGACAGACGACCCCGAGACTGAAGACCAGTCCTGAGGTCTGTCTGCTCACATAAACCCTCTCCAGACTCCAGACTGTCGGAAACGTGAGGCCGAGAAAAGAGTTCAAATACGGTTTAATTTAATAGGTTAATCCCCAAACAGGGATTAAACTGTGGAAAATATTAATTTATGTTTGTTGTTTGAAAATCTCTATTCAAAATACTGAGCTGATCACTGATGGAGAAACTGCACCTGTACGAAAATACATTTATTCTATTCAGTTATAAAATAATTATTTTAATAACTAGCTACTGTGTGTTATTAGAACCAAACTTCATGCTGGATATTAAAGTTTTTAAAACTTAATTCTGTGTGTTATTGTTATTAGAACTTAATTCTGGATATTAATAATATTAAAACTTCATACTGGGTAATAATGTTCTTAGAACTGAAATTCATACTGGGTAATAATGTTCTTAGAACTGAAATTCTGTTTAAAAAATGTATTAGAATTCATACTGGATATTAATGTTATTAGAACTTCATTCTGGATAGTAATGTTATTAGAAATTATACTGGAGGGCAATGTTATTAGAATTCAAATTGGATATTAATGTTTTTAGACTTTCATACTGGATATTAATGTTATTAGAACTTCATACTGGATACAAATGTTATTAAAACTGCAAACCAGATATGAATGTTATTAGAATTGTATAATAGATATTAATGTTATTAGACATTCATACTTTAAAGTAATGTTATTAGAACTTTATACTAGATATTGATCATTGTTTGGTAATAATGTATTATAACAGTGTTATAAATGGAATAACAGTGCATTGCTGGTCATTGTGAGATTTCTATCAAGCTATCAAATCTATTAATAAGAAATCAAATGTTATTAAAGTATTATAAATATTTTATTAATGTGTAATGTGTCTACAATAAGCAGAATAACTGTGTTTAGCAGTGTTTCTGATCTGGAGCAGTAGGGGGTAAATGCCAGGCTGCATTTTTGGATCAGTTGTTACGCTGGTGCACGGTTCAGGCCGAGGCTGGGGGGGGATTAAGCAGAAGCACATGATGAATAAACCCGTGATCTGCTGCTGCTGCTGCAGATGAATGAACCTTCCTCCTCCGTCCTCTGCTTCACTTCCTCTCCGTCAGCATGGCCTCCCCACGCTTGGAGACCTTCTGCTGCCCCAACCGAGACGATGCCACTGACTTCATCGTCAACTTCCAGCCCGTCTTCTTCGGCGCCATCTGCATCGGCAGCGCCGGCCTCAGCCTGATCTTCTCCGTCCTGCAGATCCTCCCCAAACGCCGGGGATACCGCCGCCTCGGCCAGTACCCCCTCCCCAAACCCGCGTCTTCATCCAGGATCCTCTTCATCATCAGCATCTGCGACATCCTGGGCTGTGCAGGTAATGCAGATGCTCCACTCTGAGTTATTTAAGTTCTGTCCTGAGTTCTTTAGATTCTAAGTTTTTAGGGTCTACCTTGAGTTCTTTAGATTCTGCATTCAGTTCTTTAGATTCTGCATTCAGTTCTTTAGGTTATTTAGGTTTTACTTTGAGTTATTTAAGTTCTGTCTTGAGTTCTTTAGGTTCTATTTTGAGTTCTGTAGAGTCTAATTTGAGATCTTTATGTTTTGCATTGATTTCTTTAGGGTTTACTTTGAATTTTTAGATTCTGCCTTGAGTTCTTTAGATTCTGCTTTGAGTTATTTAGGTTCTATTTTGAGTTATTCAGATTTGCTTTGAGTTATTTAGGTTCTATTTTGAGTTATTCAGATTTGCTTTGAGTTATTTAGGTTCTATTTTGAGTTATTCAGATTTGCTTTGAGTTATTTAGGTTCTATTTTGAGTTATTCAGATTTGCTTTGAGTTATTTAGGTTCTATTTTGAGTTATTTAGGTTTTACTTTGAGATCTTTAGATTTAGACTCTGCTTTGAGTTATATAGGTTCTATTTTGAGTTATTTAGATTTGCTTTGAGTTCTTTAGAGTCTATCTTGAGTTCTTTAAGTTCTCATCTGAGTTCTTTAGGTTCTGCTTTGAGTTTTTTAGGGTCTACTTTGAGTTATTTAAGTTCTACTTTAAGTTCTTTAGGTTTTGCATTGCGTTATTTAGGGTCTACTTTGAGTTATTTAAGTTCTACTTGGAGTTCTTTAGAATTGATCAATTAAAATGTTCTTGAGCAGGGTAATTAATTAGTTATAGGGATTTCTATAGATAGATCTGTCATTGGTATAATTATTGGAATTGTATACCCATTAGAATTGCTCAATTAAAATTCTTTTGATTAGGGTAATTGATAAGTTATAAGAATTGGTTACCTACTGAAATTGAAAAAGTAATTGATTGCTTATTGAAATAGAGCCGATCTATAATTAGATAGATATAAATATTACTACAGATATTGATTTGTTATAGAAGCTGATCATTCATATGGTAACCATTTAATTATAGTTATTGATTCACACTTGATCAGTTGATCATTTACACAGTTATTGGGTAGTTATATGTTATACAGTTATTAATGACTTTGTATTTGTGTGTGTGTGTGTGTGTGTGTGTGTGTATGTGTGTAGGAATCATCGTTAGGTCGTCAGTATGGCTCGGGCTGCCCGGCCTCATCGGGGAAATCTCTACATCCAACAGCAGCGAGGCCTGGCCTGAGGTCTTCTGCGTGGGGAGCGCTGTACGTCTACACACACACACACACACACACACACACACATACACACACACACACACACACACACAAGCCCACACAGCTTATCGAACTGCCAGTCGAACATTTTAGGGATGCTACATAATCGTAGCATGCTGTAACATGTATGTTGTAAGTGTGTTGTGTGTTCTATGGTTAAGATTTCATTGTGAATATGTGTGTGTGTGTGTGTGTGTGTGTGTGTTTGATGTGATGTATTTACACTGTGTTTACACTCTAACAGATGTGGATCCAGCTGTTCTTCAGCGCCTCCTTCTGGTGGATGTTCTGTTACGCTGTGGACGTTTTCTTAGTGGTGAAGAGATCCGCGGGGATCAGGTGAGAACAGGAGTCGACGGCGCTAACTCTAATAATTCATACTAGATACTCAATTATTATAGTTTATACTGAATAATTCATAGTGGATACTAAATCATCAATAATATGATCCTGTACATATACTAATTAATTTACAACAGGTTCTAATCATTCATAGTGAATACTGAATAATTCATAGTAGATCACTTATAATTTATAGTGGATAAAGAATAGTTCATAGCGGATACTGAAAAATAATTGGAGATACTAACTAATGCATAGTGGGTATTGACTGACTACAACTAGAACCTGAAAAATTCATAGTAGATACTGAATAATTAATTTAGGATATTGACCTGTTTTTACTGGTTACTGTATACCTCATAGTGGATGCTAAATAAGTCATAGTAAGTACTTAATAATGTATAGTGAATATTGACTCATATATACTAGATCCTAAATATTTGATCGTAGATACTGAATAATTCATAGTGGATATTGACTTATTTATACTAGAACCTGGGTAATTCACAGTAGGACATGAATAATTCATGATGGATAGAGTTGTTTAGTTATTGCTAAACAATATTGCTATTACTCTTTTTCTGAAATCAGTAAGGAGTGAAACGTATGTACTTTTGTTAAACAAACTTAAAAAATATGCTGGATTTAATTTAATTTGATCAGTGTAATGAAAGTTTGTACTGAGGGATCTGTAGAATTCCTGTAGAACGTAAAACCAAACTGATCTTCACTGACTAGGTTTAACAGAGGCCTATTGTCTCTCTCTCTCTCTCTCTCTCTCTCTCTCTCTCTCTCTCTCTCTCTCTCTCTCTCTTTTCTTCTTCATGACTGTACCGTGACGTCCTGTAGCACCATCGTGCTGTATCACATGATCACCTGGGGGCTGGCTGTGCTGCTGTGTGTGGAGGGCGTGGCCATGCTCTACTACCCCTCCATCTCCAGGTACCTTCAGCTGATTTTAACATTTTTAATGTAGTCATTAAAGTTATGTATTAATCATATTTATGTTATTTATATTATAATATGTCTCCCAGACACAGATTAAGGCTAATCCTAGACTAAACCTGAACGTGTGATTGGTCCAGAGGACTGACATGCTGGCTACTGTTCAAACCTGCTGCTTAACCTGAGCAGCCAATCAGCATGTAGATACCAGAGTGTAGGAGAATATAGAGCTAAGAGTTGGGAGTAATAATTCATAGTGGATACTACGTTATTCAGAGTGGATGCTGAATAATTTGATTATTTGTGTATATATTAATAGATCCTAATAATGATTGATTACAGGCCGATTTATGCTGGACATTGTATAATTCATAATGGATATGGAATAATTCATTGTAGATACCACATACTGCACTGTGAATATACATAGTTCATAGAGGATAATGATTTTTGTAATGCTGGACATGTAATATTTCATAGTAAATATAAAAAAAATCATAGTAGATCATAAATAATGCATTGTGGGTACTTAATAATTCATAGTTGTAAGGGAATAATTCATAGTGGATACTAAACAATCCACAGAGGATGATGAATACTTCATGTTGGACATGATTTTTTTCACAGTGGATACTGAATACTATAGAGTAGGTCCTGAATAATTCATAGTGAATCCTGAATAATTCATAGTGGATACTAAATAATTCATAAAGGATGGTAAATACTTTACGCTGGAAATGGAATAAGCTGCAGTAGCTACTGAATACTTTATAGTAGGTCCTGAGCAATTCATAGTGAATCCTGAATAATTCATAGTGGATACTGAAAAGTTCTTGCTGATCACCAAATAATTTATAATAGATAGTGAATGATTCATAGTGGATACTAAATATTCCTTAGAGGATAATGAATAATTCAAAGAGGATAATGGATAAATTTAGCTGGACATACATTGAATTATAGTGACCACTGAATACTATATAGTCCTAGATAATTCATAGTGGATACTGAATAATTCATATGAATTAAACCCAAGTCTTCAACGGGGTTGAGGTGCTGTTACCCACTACACTGAAACTGAAAATAATGTGTATTATTCTACAGCTAAACTCTTACACTTATATTTGTTAAATTAATGTAAAATATTGTCCTGATGTTTGATCTCCCGCTTTAACAGCTGTGAGAACGGTCTTCAACACGCGATTCCACACTACATCACCACCTACGCCCCCATGCTGCTGGTGCTCCTGGTTAACCCCATCCTGTTCACCCGCACCGTGACTTCTGGTGAGTTTTCTTCACAGTAGCGCACCCAACAAAAACTTAATATTAAACATTAAAATAAAAAAAACATGAACAAATTACCATCAACATTCATACCTGCGGAAAAATCCAGTTTACGACCGGCTAGAGATCACCAGAGATCTCGCTCTGCTAGAGCACAGCGGTAAAAACAAAGGATCAGAACTGAGTCAGGATTAAAATAACTGATACCCAATCCACCATTAAATACACCTAGCACCTGGTTTAGCAATCGACCCTGATACTGATCCACTGGAAACATTCCCGTCTAGAATATTAGAGTATGGAAATTTTCACTTCTCATAAATTTCCTTCAGCAGGACACATTTTTTATTGCTAAAACTGTGAAACTTCACTAAATCACAAACGAGCAGATGCTAACCTGCTAGCTTCCATTAATTGCATCATTATGATCTAGCTTGGTGAGAATATTCTAATAAGGAACTGGGAACTGTATGAATGATGTAAATATGAAGCAAGATTGTGTTTTTATTTCTGTATGAATTTGGGTTTAAAAGAGCTTCAGAAGGGTTTTCATGCTTCGGTCAGAAACGGACAGATCTTAAATTTAGCCGGACAGCAGAGAGACACGAACTCTTTCACCAGCCGAGCTCCATAAAGAACCGCTGTCATCTACGATACGCCACAGCTGCTCGATCAAACGCTCACCGCCGCCGCTCGCCTGCTTTCTCCACAGTTACGTCACTCCTGAAGGGCCGGCAGGGGATCTACACCGAGAACGAGCGGCGCCTCGGAACCGAGATCAAAATACGCTTCTTCAAAATCATGCTGGTGTTCTTCATCTGGTGAGACATTTCAGTACATGAAGTTCAGAACTTTAAACACTCAAACCCCTCCAAACCCTCACACCCACCCATTTACCCATCTACCCAACTACCCAACTACCTATGTACCTACCTACCCAATTATCCACCTACCCATCTACCCAACTACCCATTTACCCACCTACCCATCTACCCAACCTCCCAGACCTGAGGACCTGCCCCCCCCCATTCTACTCTACTCTACTCTACTCAGTAACGCTAATAATTTAGCATTAAATATTTTTCTTTCTCTCTCTTTTTCTACAGTTGGCTCCCCAACCTGATAAATGAAGGTCTGCTCTTTTACCTGGAGATGCAAACCGATATTAAAGCCAGTGATCTGAAGAACGTCCGAAACGTTGCCCTCATCACCTGGTTCATCATGGTGAGTTAAAAAACTGTGACAATTCAAAAACCTATAATATCAGATATTATAATTAGAAATTAATAGATTAAACAGTAGTGAGAAATGCTAGATATCATGCATTTTGCATTATATATGATAAATACTTGTTTTAAGAAACACTGCGTCATGGGGAAAGTTATGGGAGAAAATGTGCCTTTTGTGAAGGAAATGCTGGATGGTTGCTCCAACCTTTTACTATGGTGGTTGCTATGTGGTTGCTAAGGTGTTGCTATGGTGTCTGTGGTGTTTTTTTGTTATTTTACCAAATTGTTAACCTCTGGAATATAATCAAGAGGAAGATGGATGATCACAAGCCATCAAACCACCAAACTGAACTGCTTGAATTTTTACACCAGGAGTAAAGCAGCATAAAGTTATCCAAAAGCAGTGTGTAAGACTGGTGGAGGAGAACATGATGCCAAGATGCATGAAAACTGTGATTAAAAAACAGGATTATTCCACCAAATATTGATTTCTGAACTCTTAAAACTTTATGAATATGAAAGCTCTGCATCTTTTTGTTATTTCAGCCATTTGTCATTTTCTCAATCATTTCTGAAGTGGTCTCTTAATTTTTTCCAGAGCTGTATTATACATTTTAGATATTATCGCTGTCCAATGAAAAACATTTTTTATTTCTGTTGATTTTTAGTTTACTACATCATTTGAACACACTAATTATCCCTTACTTTGTGCCAACATTTTGTGATGAATGGACCAATAGAAATTCTCCAAAATGACCTAAAATAAACTCTTTTTACATTGACTTCTATAAGTTTTTTCTCTGTTCTGTAAAGTTGCTGATTTGCTGAGACTAAATGAGAAATATTTGATGTTTGTGTCTCTTTAGGGGATCCTGAACCCCATGCAGGCGTTTCTGAACACGCTGGCGTTTCACGGCTGGACTGGTTTGGACGTGGATCTGAGTCTGCAGCCGCGGCGGGAGCTGGCCTGGGACTCCGCCTCCACCTCGCTGGTGACGGCCGGCGGCTACAACACCATGGTGGCGTCGACGCTGCTGTACCAGAGCCACGTGCAGGAGGGCAAGAAGCTGGCGGGGAACGGGCACCACCAGGCGTCCGACGCCGCCAGCGTCCTGTCTGAAGGTAACGACGGCCTCAGGTCACCCGTCTACATGGGCTGGTGACCTCTGACCCTCAGTGTTCGTATAGCTGCTCTCTGAGGACTGTGTGTGTCTCTGTGTTCACACTGACCAAAACTCCAAAACCGCTCTGAATCTGAAGCTTCCCGACGTCTGAGTCTGATTTAGAGATTCCTGGAAAGCCAGACGTTTCCTCAGACGTCCTTCAGACGCCCTTCAGGGCCGGAGTGGTGGTGAAATATGGTGCTTTCAGTGTTTTAACCCTTTAGAGCGCGGGTTTCGGCTGCTGAACCAATCAACGCACACAAACACATCCGTAGCATTTTATGTAAAAAAAAAGGGTTTATATGTTTTTTTGGTTGTGGAATCTTGTTTTTTTTTACCTAGAGTCATGTAAAACATATCGCATATATTTTTATTCTACTGTTTCTGAGACCAGTATATCAGAATTTTTTGCCTTGTTATGTGAAGAGTTGAAAAAAATAACAACAATTGAACAGTTGACGTCTCTTTTCTCAATATTTTAATTTATAAATACATTACATAAGTACATTATATAATACATTAATTTAGCAGTGCAAATTTGTAAAGATGAAAATAGTGACAACATAACTTTATGCTCAATTGATTGAAAAAAATAAGATGACAGGAATCCCAGTCAAAGGTTTCTACAGCCAGTCCAGACAGAAACATGGGGCAGGTAAAAGTTCTCATCTAATTTTAAGTTTTAAACTATTTTTTTTTTACATACAATATCATCTGATTTATTACATCAAGAGCTTGGAAATCACCGTCTAAATAATGTCTTAATTATTTATATAAATAACTGTATATTGTGATATTCTGACCCAAATTAATTTAGACACTTAGAAAACTCACCAGGAGTCCTCAATATATATTGGTGCAATATAACAGCCTCTATTCTTCTGGAAAAGCTTTACATTACATCATACTGATGCTGCTTTCATTTTCCAACAGGACTTGGTCTAATATATAATATTCTAATTTTCTGAGACACTGATTTTTGGGTTTTCATTGGCTGCGAACCAAAATCATCAACAGAACAACAGAAATAAACGCTTAAAATAGATCACTCTGTGTTTAATACATCTATATAATATATGAGTTTCACATTTTCAACTGAATTTTGCTTTGCTGCTTCTAAAATAAAGAAAATAATCCAGGAGAATGACCAAGTTGGATCAAGTTGGAGCAGCCGTCCCCTTTTACATGTTAATACCTGGAGGAATTTGCTCGAATTAAAGCTCTAAATCTGTTGAACTCAGAGGAGGAACGTTTCTCATGTTCTCCATACAGAATTATTCCGACTGCCAAAGAAATTCCAAGGATTTTCCTCAGGATTTGGGTCGACGTGAGGAAATCCTGCCCTTCAGCCAGTAGCTAAAGCTTCAGTCTCTTTATTTTTAGACAAATGGGCCAGTTTTAAACAGAAAATCTTAATCTATTTACTGAAGTATACACTTTAGTCATTTATACTTTACATTTTCTCACATTTATCTGAATTTTCTAACCCTTACAAAATATTTCACACTCCGGACTGCAATTGTAAAAACATGAGGGGCAATGAGTTTTTAGGTTTTAGTTTTTCTTGGTCACATGACATTGCGATGTTCAGTAGCTCCTCCATTTCCACTCACTGTTGTGTTTTTAATGTGAATCTCCGTGGAAACCGTGGCGCGTCCAAAGTGTAATTACGGTGTGCGGCAGTGGACAAATATCTATTTTATTAAACGCGAGGAGATGAAACTCAGAGATGTGCGTCCGGACGGGACTAACCGGATAATTTAACCTGTAATTTTCTCAGAGGACGTCTGAGAAAAAGAGAAAATTACCCTGAGATACTAATTCCATCTAGATAGGGCTTAAGACCACTTATGTGTAGCCTATAAAATATCAATATAAATATATAAATTATATATAAAGTTCTAGTCAAAAGTTTGGACTCACCTTCTCATTCAAAGTTTTTCTGTATTTTTTTATTTAATGTATTTTCTACATTGTAGATTAATATTAAAGACATGAAAATGATTAATTTACACATATGGAATTACATAGTAAACAGTAAAAAGGTGTTTTTTAATCCTCCACATTAATCTCCTGATCTAAACCTGATGAACTGAGAGGGTGATATGAGGTGATTTAATTGGGAAAAGCAGCAGCTATTGTTCAGCACCTCCAGAAACTCCTTCCTTCAAGACGCTGAGAAAACTATTCCAGGAGACTCTCCCTCATGAAGATACTGAGATTAAAATCTCACCAAGAGCTCAAAGAGAAATCTGATACTTATTTTAAAATCTAAGTCTAATTTAGATTATTTAATAAATCTATGTATTAAATAATTCAGCATGTGTTCCTGTAGAGCTTTAATATAGACTTTAATATTAAATTTACAATGTAAAAAATCATAAAATGAAAGAAAAAACATGGAATGGGAAGAAGTGGACTAATCAGAACTCAGAACTACCACAGATAACCACAGGATGGAGCTGCAGTTTGTGGAATGAACACTGGTTTGGCCTCAGTAACTTTACTAATGCAGAGATGTTAAGCAATATAATTACAGTAGAATTATAAATAAATAAATATATGAAATAATCGTTTCACATTGTTTAGAATTGTATTTACCTGCTTAATTTGGGAAAACCATGTGCAAATTAAAACATAAACCTATAAAAATGATTATAAATGGACTTTCTACACTCAGTAAATACAGTTTATCTTGTCTAAAGTCTGGTGAACTAAATAATAAATACAGCAGGTCAGAATTTAGAGTCTGTAATAAATACACAATAAACTCATATTACACCTACAACTTCTGCATCACACAGTTTTCTAACATAATAAAAATGATTAAATTGTGTATTTTGTGTTTTTCTTTTTATTTCTTTTTCCATTTTCCATTTGGAGTTCAGTTCCTTATTATATTTTAAAATAAGTTTAAAACATATTTCAGTAAATGCTGCAGAACAAGCAGCACAGATACTGTATATTATATATTATAATATGTTATTATATATATATATATATGATTATATTTTTACATATTATGATAAATTGTGACAATACAGCTCTGGAAAAAAATAAATAAATAAAAATCAAAGAAACTCATTTTTAAGTGGTCTCTCATTTTTTTACAGAGCTGTATTTAAAGTTGTCATATTTTTTTTTCCTAATGTTGACACGACTAAACTCTTATTTTTTACAGTGCTGTAAAAAAGTAGTTGGCCCCTACAATTTTTTTTTATATATATATATTTTTAATTTTATATTAAACAAGCACATTTAATATCAGACAGAGAAAACAGAGTAAATATATTTTTTAAAAAATCAGTTTTTAAATGGTGATTTCTTGGTGTGTACTAGTAAAAGTCTGATTGAGACGCTCTGGATGTTTATGTTGGAAAATCCTCCAGTGGTTCTGCATTAAAACAATTCTGTAAAGAAGAGTGGAACAAAATTCCTCCACAGAGATGAGAAAGACTTGATTTTAGTTGATGTTGCGAAGAGTTAAGAGCACATATAACTATAAGAAAATACTTTTTTCCCACTTAGTATGAGGTTGGTTTGAATGGATTTTTAAAAAATCTTTAATAAATAAAATTATCATTTAAAATCTGCTTTTTGTATTTACTCAGGTTACATTTGTCTGATATTAAAATGTTTGATAATCTTAAAAATGCAAGTATGATAAAAAAAAAGCAAAAACAAAAGAAAACAGTAGGAAGGAAATACTTTTTGCTGCCACTGTTTGTGTTTATCACTCAGAAAACAGTTTTAACAGCTCGTTGCTGTAAATTAACTCTAGCTTTATTGTGTTTTGATAGGTTCAGAGTCTAGTACGATTGAGATCCACATATCGAGTGAGCTGAGAGACGGAGAGGAGGTAGACGCTGAAGCAGAATCGCTGGAGAACTCGATGAAGCACTAACAGCCTATAAAACTACTGAAATACTGCTGCCAGACGCTCCTCTTTTCACTCGTCTTTATTCAGACCTTACTGTGTTTTTATTTAAAGCTTAATACAGTTCTACAGAGCGTCTGTGGTGACATCATGTAAAAAAGGCTCAGAAGCGTTTCTGAGTGGAGAAGAATATGGATAAAATATAGTGTTTAATGGTACCAGTGTGCTGAACCACCATCCCTGCTAAGACTAATATATATTTATTATAAAAACTGGGGTATCGGGTCGCTTTACGCGGGAGTTCTTCTTCTTCTGTTCACGTCATGCATCGTCTTTACGTACTTACGTCACACGTACAGCCTCTAAAAGAGGATCCGGCTCAGTTTTACTGAACGCGAGCGGCTGGTGGAGCAACGGAGACTTCAGAAGAGGAAACTCAGAGCTCAGTAGCTCATTCACTCATAGTAAAACCAAAGAAACGAAGGAGTGAAGATTCTCTCTCTGACTGAACATGACCTGGAATCGGATTCATCCGCTCTGAAAGAAGGAGACCGCATCACACCCGCCCAGTTTAAAATGATTCTTCAGCATGCTTGGTGCAATTACCCATTCTCACCAGAGAGGCGCTAAATCCCCTAAATCTCAAAACTTACCGAAAAAAATCAGCTTTAAGGTAAATTAATGCAGATGAAGAAACTAAATATTATATCTAAGCTCCTTTGATCCAAGGATAATCTTTAGTAAGAAAATGGAGAATAAACTGGTTTATTATCTCGTTCCCACGCCTTAATAAATCATAGCCACGCATTATTATTCTTTTTTTTTACATGATGTCACTCTTTAGGGGCTCTGTACAGTTTAACTGGAAGCGTGTATTCATTTTCATCACTTATGATTTGTTTTTCACTGGAGCTTCTCAGATTCCACCGCAGGTGAACAAAATCTCACCTGGAGATCAATATAAGAGAAGTTTGGAAAAGTATCACGATTGATCACTGAGGCCGTTTCTCAGTTTAGGTTCTTGTCTGTACTTGTGCTCTTATGGACTCGTGAAACGTCATCAGTCGCCTGCCAAGTTTGCAGTTTAGTTTACTAAAAATACCCAGATGTGTTCTTGCTCCATAGTATCAAAGTATGTAATGGCGTAAAAGAAAGTACCTACCGTATGTGACAGATTATAAGGTGCACAATCAATAAACGTCTATTTTCTGGTACATTTTAAGCAACAATAGTAAGGAACACGGGTGTTGCCATGTTCGCCTTCTAATTCAGCAAACAGAACTGTAATTCTTAAAAAAAAAACATTTTCTTTTAAAGTTAAACGCTTAGCGCTAGTAAATGTCGCCCGACAGCGCTACACTGAGGAACCCCCGAGTGTTCCATTAACCCAGGGCGCTATCAGCTAGCGGTTCGTCCAGCATAGCTAATCATAACACAGTAAACATGCAGAGCTAGTGCTTAGCACGATTAGCGGCTAATGCTAATACTGCTCCATCCTTAGTGCTGGAGAAACTTCACTGAAGTGGCTTTACTGCTCCTTGATACCTGATTGTTAGTATTCATTCATACCGTGCACTGAATCTGAGCCCAGTGATCAATTTTAGTTTTTACAGAACTTTTATTTCAAGTAAAAATATTTGAGTCAAAAAGTCAAAACTGTACAGCAAACTTTACCTTTTTTTTGTGTTAGAAAAATGTGTATATAGATGAGTATATGAAAGGTCTTTCACTGCGCTGAACTTTTAAACTTATGTCAGTAATGAAGATTGTAAAGATGAATGTGTGTTGTTATTTTTTACATTTCTACTTGTCATTAAAGAACATTTTAAATTTGTGTCGTCAGTTTTCTTATCGGGTAACTAAACCCTCAAATTTTCGCTGAAAAAAAATGGGAGGGGCAGTTTGGGAGGGGCACTGGGTGATGTATGGGTTTAGGGGCGGGGCATGAGGGAGAAATTTTAAGCAGATGAACACATTAATATATATGTATATTAATATATATATATATATATATATATATATATATATATATATATATATATACACATACATACATACAGAATAAAAAAAAAAGAAATATTGCAGATAACACAAACGACTGAAACAAAATGGAAAGTCTTTGCATTTTTTATTTGAATTTTCAAACAGAAATGAAAAGAAAATTATATTAAGAAAAAACAAAAAAACCCAGACGATCTCAGCAGGAAACAAAAATACCCTTGATTTGGTGTTTTCTTTTAAAGACTCGTATTAAAGAGAAATAAATGAAACAAAAAATGTACAATGCTGTGGGTCTACAGGGTGTCCAGTGCGCCCCCTGTCGGCTCTAACACGTATAGCTATATGTCTGATACAGCCAAGTACGCTACGTTTACACCTGTAAAAACGAACCGGTGTGAAAAAAAACAGAACCTGGGTTGAGAACACTGCCTAGTTCCTCGCTTGCTTGCAAAAAGGAGAGATTTTGAGGCACATAAAATACAGTACAGTAAAATACAGTCTTCAGCTTCTGAATCACGAGCTTCACCGGCAGCCGGGCGCGTCCGATTCTCCCAGAACCCGAATCCCAGCAGCGCAGAAACTCAGCGTTAGCGGAAGCAAAGCGCGAGGCCGAAGCTCCTGGAGGAGGAGGAGGACGATGTCTACGTGTCCGGCATAAAAACATATATACACAGTATATAAAATCTGTGTATGCTTCTAATTTACATATCTATACATTCGATAAAATTTACATCCAGAGGGCGACGGCCGTCCTTTCTCTCGTATCCGATAAACGTAATCCCATCACATTTAAAAACGGTTAAAAACTCTGGGCGGCCGAGCTAATCCACTGACCTCAGTAGTAACGATGAGCTCGACTCTGCCGGGAACGTATCTGTCCTTTTAAAAGTCCGTACGATTTCGTTTTAGAAATAAAAATCTGAAGAACGTCTGAAGAACACACACACACATCAGTGCTGGAACCATTAGAACTCTCCAAGCTTTAGAAAGGCTTCAGTGCGCTGATCCACCCAATCGCCTCAACACAGCACGGCTTAAACAGAGAGAGAGAGAGCCTGGAGAATATATACATATATATATATATAACATCTCCACCAGCACCTCCATCACCATCGTTTCAGCGCCGCAGCCGAACTGCCCGAACTGTCCTCAGGCCCGGCGTGGTAATCCTGCACCCAAGCCTTGCTGGCTGATTGGCGGTCGGCGCTCCTCTGCTCCAAACCCCTCCTTCACTCAGGTTCTGGATTCTGTTCTTCTGGACGTAGCCGCGCTGCTGCTGATTGGCCGATCTTAACCCTGTGTGGGAGAGTTCAGGTGTAATGAAGGAGTTCAGCTGTGTGGCGTCTATTTCCGCAGATCCAGAACACACACCTGCAGGAGAAGAAAAGGAAAGATGTAAAATTGCAGAAAAATATTCTGGTTGAGGAAAGTTCTTTAGAAACTGAGAGTGCATGTTTAAGCCATTAATCCATTAATCCAGTTTTGATGTGCAATCATAATACAATGAAGTGCCAAATATCATTTTGATATGCTGCAATGATTAATCGGCATAATCGACTGTAAAAAAAATTGTTGACCCGTTGTTAAAAATTCATTTTACTTCCAGATTCCAGTGTTTCACACAGGTAAAGATACAAAATCATGCCTTAAATCACTGTGCTAGAGGTTAGCCGCTAATGCTAATGTCACTGATAATTCTCATCTTTCGGTGTTGTCTATCTGCATTGCTGCTGAAAAAAGACGCTCACTGACTCCTAAAACAAAAGTCATGAAATTTCTGTTCTTTTTTTTTTTTTTTGCAATAACGATATTCTTGCCGATATAAAAAAACATAAAAATTAGTTTTTAGTGATTTCAAAAATATACTACTGAAATATACTACTGTAAATATCGTATCGCCAGGAGTAGAGAGCCACAAATCACCAGGTCAGCCCATTCAAACACAGAGAACTGTAAATTATAATCTGAGAAGAGGGTTAAAACTGGAAGTGGTGGGAAAAAAGAAGTGAACTCACAGATCCGTCTGATGCGCTCGCCCCGACTTTATCTCCAGTGCTGTTCCAGCAGACCTCGAATATTCCCCCGGTTCCTCTGTAGCTGTTCACTAAAGCTCCACTCTGAAATCACAAACAGTACAAACTTATAATTTACAGTGACACACAGTGGCAAGCGAAGACACACATACACACGTTAGTAATGTCCAAAATACCCATCTCTAATACGCTAGTAATGATAGTAAACTACCCAGCTATGATCAGCAACCTTACTGAAGCTCAGTGATTACCTGTTCAGCAGAAAAACAGATATAAGCGTTTGTTTAATAGCAGCTGTGGTGGTACTCACCGCCGTGCTCCAGATGTGAACACACTTGTCGAACGAGCCGCTGGCGAGGAACTTCCCGTCGGGGCTGAAGGCCACGCTGTAGACCGGCTCCTGGTGTCTGGTCAGCGTGTGGATGCAGACGCCCCGGTCCACGTCCCACAGTCGCACCGTGGAATCGAACGACGCACTGAAGAGAGAAAAACACTGTTAATGAAGATTACAGACAGAACATCTGAGCCCATCTGTATGGGGGGGGGGGGGGGGGGGGGGCGCGGACGGTGATTTATATTTATGTAGCACTTTTTCATTTTACTTCCAGATTCCAGTGTTTCACACAGGCAAAGATACGAAACCATGTCTAAAAGCAGCGCTAGAGGTTAGCCGCCAATGCTAATGCTGCTGAACCCAGCTTTAGTGTAAACCTGGAATCTAAGCTTACTGTAAATAAACAAGCGTTCCTTACTACTGTTGCTTAATGTGCCTTGTAATCTGGTGCACCTTATAGTCCGTAAAATACGGTACTATTTATTCCTCTATTCTTAGTTTTTTCTAGATGTATAATTTTTTGTATTGTTTTGTTTTCTTGAATTTTCCGGGTAAAAAAACTAATATTGGACAAATATTTCATTTTCTTTTTATTCTTTTTTTTATTTCTTGCACCAAAAAATACATATTAAAAAATCATTCCACTGTCAGCCAGTTACTGATAATCCAGATCTTTCGGTTTAGAGTATTTTCTATCAGTGATGCTGCTGAACAGAGTGCTTACTGACTCGTTTACTTTGTGAGGAGTGTGTGTGTGTGTGTGTGTGTGTGTGTGTGTGTGTTTATGCTGGTCTGTATTTATCTTTCCCTCGTTTACACCTCTCCACAGCGATAAAGAGATTCAGCTACACGTGTTAATTAGAACAAAAGTAGAAACACACACACACACACACACACACACACACACACCTATAAGAACATCTCCACACACACACACACACACATTTCTTGGCAAGTAATTAACTCTTGATGAGTTCAGCACAGCTGTTAACTAAAAGCCTGAATTCCAGGAGACTCTACCTCATAAAACTGACTGAGAAAATCCAGCAGAGACGTGTAAAACTGTGTGTGTGTGTGTGTGTGTGTGAGGCTGACCTGGCCAGCAGGATGTTGGCGTTGGGGTTGTTGGAGCCGGCGCCGGTGGGGCTCCATTTGATGGTGTAGATCTCTTTACTGTGAGCCTGAAGGTCGTGAACACACGAGTCCTGCTTCAAACTCCAGATCTGAGAACAGAAAAAGATAAATAAGTATAAAATATGGAGATGCACCGATGTGGGGAATTCTGGGACGATGCCAATATAACACATAGAACTTTAGAGACAAATCTAACATTTATTTGCCTTAAATTTTCACTTTTAATCAGCTGTATGCAAACAATAAAATTTTATATGTCTCCTGAGAAATTAGTTTTCTCATTCTTTTGGTTTTACGTTTATATATATATATATATATATATGAAGAGACACCTCACCTTCAGAGTCATGTCATCAGAGCAGGATGCCAGCAGTGTTCCACTGGGGTCCCACTTAATGGCGTTTACTTCATTCTGCAAGAACAAAAAATATGGGTTTTAATTTTAACTCCTTAAAACAAATTAATCCCAAATTATTTTAAAACACCACAATATAGATGTATGTAGATACAATCGTGTGCAATAGTAATTCGTTACTTTCTTTTTTTAATTCCGATTGTATAAATTGTGTGTGTGTGTGTGTGTGTGTGTGTGTACACGTGTGTAGGGTGGATTCTTACTGTGTGTCCTGTAAAGGTCTTTAGCGGTCTGTCGCTGCCCAGTCTGCACACATGGATGCACATATCTGTGCTGCACGAGGCGAAGGTGGTGTTGTTCTGCCAGTCTACATCCAGAGCCGGAGCTGACCAATAGCAAAAGAGCACAAACAGAAAATGAATACTATGAAATAATCTATTAAAAACTTTTTAACACAGAAATTGCAAGAATAATGAAAATAAGATGTAAAATAACTGATAAGCTAAAAAGACAAAGACTACAAAAAATATTTTTATTATTGTAAAATGGAAAACAATAGCATTAAAAATTGATTTTTCTCTTTAGTAAAGCACACTTTCACTTTAATAACTAGAAAAATGCACAGAAACACAGAGAAATTTCGAGAAATTACAGATGAAGTCAGAGAGCGGTGAGTACTGTTTCCTACACCTTCAAATAAAGACTCTTAGAAACTGTAGGCTGTAGAAAAACTGCTACAGGAAGACGTCTGGCTGACCCACATGGAAACAGCAGCTTTAGCCTTTAGCTCTTCAGATTAACATGATTAAGGATTGAGTCTCAGGTGTGAGCTCACCTGAGTGGAAGGGAAACTGCTGCTTGGCCTCTCCGGTGTGTGCATCCCAGATGATTGTCGTCTGTAACAGAAGTGGAGTTAAATACACATCCTGACTGTTTACACATCAACGTAAAGTAAATATAAGATAAAGATATCATACCTTATCGACTCCTGCGCTCAGGATACTGTTCCCCTTCTTATTCCACTTCAGTGCAAATATAGGGCCTTTGTGTTGACCCAAAGTGCTAGCGAGATTACCTGTAGAACACACAATAAAGACTTGCTTTACACAGAGATCGTAAAGAGCCCATATTTATTTTATTAATTCAGTTTCAGTAATTCAAATGTGAAACTCATATATTATATAGAAAATTTGAATATTATATAAAGACATTTGTCAGTGTGGGCAGTGTGCCAAGTCCTGCTGGAAAATGAAATCCGCATCTCCATAAAAGTTGTCAGCAGAGGGAAGCATGAAGTGCTGTAAGATTTTGTGGAAAACAACTCTGCTGACAATTTTTATGGAGATGTGGATTTCATTTTCCAGCAGGACTTGGCACACTGCCCACACTGCGTACCAAAAGTACCAATTGGTCTTATATAATATTCTAATTTTCTGAGACACTGATTTTTGAGTTTTCATTGGCTGTAAGCTTCATAATCATCAACAATAAAAGAAATAAACACTTATTAAAATAGATCACTCTGTGTTTAATACATCTATATAATATATGAGTTTCACATTTTCATCTGAATTACTGAAATAATGAAGTAAATTTTCAAAGATATATATATATATATATATATATTTTTTTTTTTAGATGCACCTGTAGTAAGTAATAAGTAAATACAAACATTCAGACTGTACATTTTTATTTTGACATTAACAACCATAACAAAATATTTGAAACTGAAAGCTAAAATTACTGTTTTAAATTTGTCCCAAATTTGTTTAATTTTGCTGTTCCAACTGCTCTAACTGAGTACCAAGTGAAAAATATATAAATGTAAATACCATCTTTTGTCCATATTCTTGCGAATCCATCGTAGGACCCAGTAGCTAGAAGAGTTCCATCACTCTGTTGAAAAAATGGTAATTAGTGCTTTTAAAAAAAAAAATCAATAACAGATGATTTATGAGGTGTTACTAAAAATGTAATGGGGCAAATCTACATAAGGAGTTTCTTTTCAATGCACAATATAGTCTATGTCTATCTGTCTGTCTGTCTGTCTGTCTGTCTATCTATCTATTACACACACAGCTGAAGCTGGTGTTGATCTGCATTTTTATCAGAGAATAAAGCAATAAAACCACTTTATCTGCTATAGAGAAGCAGAAAATAAAGAGTCTAAAGGCTGGAGTTCTGAACAGTGACCTGATTACAGCAGAAACAGAGTAGTGTGTGTTTCTGTGTGTGAGGGTGTGTGTGTGTGAGAGAGAGTTTGTGTGTGTGTGTGTGTGTGTGTGTGTGTGAGACTCACGTTCCAGTCCAGCGAGGTGACGTCCTTATTGCTGGGGACGTCCTGCCCCCCCTCGCGGATGCAGTGGCGCAAGACCAGCTGGGTGGAGCTGCTGTTGCTGTTCTCACTCAGGTTCCATATCCTTGCTGTTGAATCACCCGAGCTGTGTGACACACACACACACACACACACACAAATGCAGAACGAAGTGATTAGTTGGATAGCTAGCTAGCTAGATAGCTAGATAGATAGATAGATAGATAGATAGCTAGATAGATAGATAGATAGATAGATAGATAGATAGATAGATAGAAACAAATAAACAATAAGTGTAGTACAATAAGAGAGCACAGTGAGGGATATAAGACTCTAAATTATAAAATAAAAATTCTAAAACTGAGACTTTAAAATATATACATAAATATATAAATACAAAAAGCTATACAAAGTGTTTGATGCACTGACAGTGTTTCTGATCACTGCTGGACTCTGGCTCAGTGTTTGGCTCAGTCTGAGACTCACCCGGACGCTAGCAGGTCGCTAACAGGGTTCCAGGCACAGATGAACACCTCGGACTCGTGGCCCCGCAGAACTGTGGCCTTGCTGGCTGGAATCTCCACCTCATCGTCCACCTCCATGGCCTCGCTGTGGTTATCTGAACCCGGAAAGAGGAAATTACTATTGGAACAGCTAGAGAAAAGGCTAAATTAGCTTATAAGCGCATATACTGTATAAGGCACACCATATTATAAGGCGCATTTTAAGCGACACTAGTAAGGAACAAGGGTGTCGCCATGTTTCCCTTCTAATTCAGCAAAGTCAAACCAGTGCTGGATGTTAATCTATACAGATTTCTCTCCTGAAAACTATTTGGGTGGGTAAAGCGCTTCTGTTTATTTATAGTAAGATTAGATTTCCAATATTCTCAACAAGCAGTGCTTAACGCTAGTAAACGCTGCACGACAGCGCTACACTAAGAAAATCTAAGTGTTCTTTGTGGCACTATAACATAGCTTGTTTTAACACGGTAAACACACAGACTACAGTCCAATATACTCCCCTCTGAATGGCGAAAGAGCTAGCGCTTAGTGAGGTTAGCAGCTAATGCTAATACCAGACGTCCAAAGTCTCCTGGAAGTTGCGGGAGTCTAGCACATATCAATAACAAATCTCTCGAAATCTAGAATGAGAGGCCCAAGAGTAAACACAAATGTGTATGCAGGCAAACACACTTTTTTACCCAATCGCGTGAGGAAAAGAGAGATAGAGGGAAGCGCATGCAAAACAGAGGGGGTTCTAAACTGGCCTGTTCTCTGCAAAAGAGTCTGTGAGTCAGCCAATCAATTTTTTTCATCAGTGTGGGCAGGCAGTGTTTTTTTCCTCTCCTAAATGGGATGCGTTCAGGAGCATCATGGCTCCCAGCAAAACTCATTTCACCTCATCTCACTACTCTAAAGTAAATCCAGGTCTGGTATAAGTAAAAACAAAATAATGAAAGTCTTTTCTGTTGTGCAGTTATAGTTTGCAATAGTGATTTTAGCAGCATTGCTCACAGGGGACTAAATGATTGTAAAAGGCATGTTAAGGTGAGATAATGTGAGTTTAACGCTACATAATATCTTAATAGGATCTTAAAGGATTTTAAGTGCTCCTTACAGTCCATGCAGTGAATGACTTACTGTAATAAAACTGCTATAAACATTTATTAAGACTTTTTTTTTTTTACTTAATACTAAATACAGCAGGAAAAAGATGGACGTACTCAGGTCGTGTGTGCCGTTCTCCTGACCATTGACGGTGGTCTCCCCGTTCTTCACCACACTGGTCTGCCCGCCGCCGGTGGCTGCCGTAGACCCGCCTCCATGCTGCTGCTGCTGCTGCTGCTGCAGCTTCTCTTTAAACGCCTGCTGCCGGCTCTGAACCACGTCCGGCATCACCGCGTCAATCAGCGACAGAGACTCAATCGGCCGCCCATCAAACACTGTACCGTCCTACCAGACCAGGAGAGAGAGAGTTAGTGCATTATACAAATATATAAATAAATAAACACCACCAAAACCACCACAGCATGGAGATACAGTCTCTCACTCAGGTGAATAAATATTAATAAATGTCTAAATGCAGGTATTGTGATATTATAGACTGTGATATAGACTGACCTCATTGATGCTGATCTCAGCCTCCACGTACTGGAGGCCCTTCTGTAGTATAGAGATGAGAGCAGCAGGGGGCACTAGTGTGCCGTTAATGTTGGACTGGCTGATGTGGCTCTCAATGCCAAAGGTGAACGCAGAGTGTGAGAAACCTGCAACACACACACACACACACACACACACACACACACACACACACACACACACACACAATGTGTATAATTAACAACAGGTTTGGAAATTTAAATTAAAGCACAATTTAGGAGTTTTTTTATCTAATAAAGTGTCCAGTGAGTGCAGATTCAGTGTGCAGTACTGTTGTGCGCAGTGTTTACTGTTGAGTGTGTAGTGTTTACTGTTTAGTGTGTAGTGTTTACTGTTTAGTGTGTAGTGTTTACTGTTTACTGTGTAGTGTTTACTGTTAAGTGTGTAGTGTTTACTGTTGAGTGTGTAGTGTTTACTGTTTAGTGTGTAGTGTTTACTGTGTAGTGTTTACTGTTTAGTGTGTAGTGTTTACTGTGTAGTGTGTAGTGTTTACTGTTAAGTGTGTAGTGTTTACTGTTGAGTGTGTAGTGTTTACTGTTGAGTGTGTAGTGTTTACTGTGTAGTGTGTAGTGTTTACTGTTGAGTGTGTAGTGTTGAGTTTGCAGTACTGTAGTGTGTAGTGTTTACTGTTTAGCGTTCAGTGTGTAGCATTCGGTGTGTAGTGTTTAGTGTGTAGTGTGTAGTGTTTGCCATCACTGTAGGCTTGGCTCATATGTATTCATATTTATGGGGTGTGAAAAGACGGCAGGGCAGCGGTAGAGTTTTCCAGCGAGACGCTGCAGCTTCCTGCTTTCCCCCTGACCTTCTCCAACCCTGATTACCCCCCCCCACTGAGCTGTGCTACACCTTCCCACATTAAGCAGCACTAAGAACTGTGTCTTAATGCTGGTACTCCACTATATGAGCACCATAACGGTGATGGAGCTGTGCTATACACTCCCCTCAAATATAAAATATCCTAATTAGCAGCACACACATCTCACCCATACAGGAAATAACACACGAGCATCACCCTCCAGAGTTATTAGAAATTCCTGCCTCAATTATTGCCAAATGCAAAAAAACAAGTTACATTCACTGGATTTTTTGCACAAAAGATGCATTTAAAATACTTTCATTTTAAAATAGCACTGCTATTAGCACAGCATTAGCATAACCCGCTAACCGCACTACGCACTAGCTCTTTAGCTGTTCAGAGGTGAGTATTATCGGCATGTAGCCTGCTGCTAACCCCGGCTAGCACTGCTATTAGCACAGCATTAGCATTACCCACTAACCGCGCTAAGCGCAAGCTCTCTTGCCATTTAGAGGTGAGTATCACTGACTGTAGCCTGCTGCTAACCAGGTAACTGGGTTAGCCGCTAATGCTCCAGCCTTAGTGCTGGAGAAATTTGGGAATCTAAGCTTACTGTAAATAAATGGAAGCACTTTATTCACCCAAATAAAGGTTTTAGAAGAGAAATCTGCGTAGATTAACATCCAGCGCTCGTTTTACTTATAAAAAAAAGTATTTTTTTTATTACAGTTTTGTTTACTTAGCTTATGTTTACTTACCTTATGTACGATAATAGAACATAAACTTAAGAAAATAAACTTTCATGTGCCTTATAGTGCGAAAAATACAATACAGTATCTATATATGCGCACAGTATATACAGAGTAAACATTATATACATCTATATGGAGAACTGATTTATAAATCAAATTAAAAACATGCAGTGAAATTAAGCAACACTCTTCTTACCGGACTCCTGGAGGTATCGGTACACCAGAAAGTTGACTTCATCGCTTGTTATACTCATCTTAACCCACCTCGGTGGACGGGGCACGAATGATGGACAGCCCCCGTCTCTGCAGGACAGAAAAGAAAAATAAATACCCTTTATACTCTCATTTATAACAACATGAGAGTCCAATAAACAACACATTTAACCAGTTAATCTGCGCTTCACCCAATCACCATTCACACTCCAATTACAAACTCATTTTCCCAATAACTAACAATAATCGACTGCTTGGTTTACAAGGTTCCCAACCAATCAGGTGCTGTTTACGCTAATCTCAACCAACCAGACTGTTTGTTTCATTTTACATGGGTTTACATGGTCCCCATCGAATTAACTGCTTATTTACAATGGTTAAAAATCCATGTTGTATCAATAGAAGGTATTCTTTCTTGAAAAGACGTCTATTATGTGATGCGAAGTTTAAACTGTATTTTTTGTATAGTTGTTCATGTTTACAGATTATATTCTTGCAATATTTATTCTGCACTTCAGTACTGGGATATATTTTTTTGCTAAATTAAATTAATAAAACCTTTTTTTAGGCTTTTTTTCCCTACAGTTAAGAATATTATCACCTGAAATATTGTGATATTTTTGTGTTAGAGAATTTCAGACGTTAAATTCTATCTACTCTACGAGTAAATATATATATATATATATATATATATATATTATAAGATGATGAGGAGCTCAGCTAAATGCTGAATCTGAGGCAGGGTGTGGTTAAAACGGATGAAATGACGAAATAATGACACTAAACTAAACAGAACTGAAACAGAGAAAAGTAGAAGACGAAATACTTTGGGAGTAACCTGCTTTCTCTTCCTCTTTTCCCTTTTATTTCCTTTTATGAAACAGACACAGACAATATAAAAATAAAATAGGGTTTATTTTACCATGACTCTGCAAATTAGATGGGGTATAGGTTGAATTTGAACACCATTAAACTACACACAAATCAAACCAAATGTTCCCCAGGGCAGGTTTAAGCTCTAAAGGAGGTGTAGTGTGAACAAAAACTGGTTTAAAATCTCATCAGAGTTTAATATTAGACATTGAAATATTGATTGTTTACTGCATTCTGGTTCTAATTTTCCCTCTGTTATACCGTTTGAACCGTTTTTCCGTCCAGCACTAGGAATAAGCAAAGTAAAGACTTTTAACCTCACTAACTGGATACCCCCCTCAAGGGTGCTTCTTTCAGCTCATACAGTGAGGAGCTATTAGAACAGCAGAGCTAAAAGAAAAGGTTAATAGTACATCTGGCCCTGCTCTTTATCAATATAAATGATTGGCTGATTGAGCTGAAAGGCGATCTCTACCTACAACCTAACAACCTAAAACAGAACCAAGTCCCCTTTAAAGTTCATATCCAGTTCAGCTGCAGCTGCTACACTTCTGCTGCACACCTGAGCTCAGATCAGTTCAGTTCAGTTCAATTAAAAAATAAACCACACCTGAAAATACCTAAAGACTCACTTCTCACCACTGAAACAGACGTCAGAAAGCCTCCAGCTGGGCGAGCCACTGTTAGAACCTCAGAGATGAGAACAACACCTCCGACTGAAGCAGGAAGGTGCTACAGAGAGCTGTGAACCTTCAGAGAAGCTGCTACAGGATGAAGAGCTCTGCAGAAATCACAAACTCACACTACCAGACAGAACTGAACCTGTTATAAAAACACCAGACCTCTCAACCACCCGCATTCTCACAGCTCAACCAGTAACACGCCGTTTAGCAGAGCTGCAGTGATGCAGAATTATGGGTCAAAAAATTACAGTAGTTCGTGGCCGATACAGACATTCATAACCCATAAAAAGTAGACACAGCATCTATATAGCATCTGTGACCAAGACAGCAAGTCTTTGTGATGCATCAAGAGCCACGGTATCCAGGGTAATGTCAGCATACCACCAAGAAGGACCAACCACATCCAACAGGATTAACTGTGGACGCTGTAAGAGGAAGCTGTCTGAAAGGGATGTTCGGGTGCTAACCAGTAACACGCCGTTTAGCAGAGATGCAGTGATGCAGAATTATGGGTCAAAAAATTACAGTAGTTTGTGGCTGATAAAAGACATTCATAACCCATAAAAAGCTGAAGGAGGTCAGATTTTAAAAACAATTACAGTTTATAATATTAAAAAAAATTAAATCTCAAAAGTAATGTTTTTTATACACTCTTTTTATATACTCAGGGTTCATACAGGTTTTAACCTTATCCATGCCTTAAACTCAAATTTCATGGCCATACGATAGTTAAAACTAAGTGTACTAAGTGTACAAACAAACCAAAGTCCATTTTAACCGGACTAAATACTCTCCTAATACCTCTAACAAACTCACGACTTCTAACCTCTTTTGCTCCTCTATCCCACTATTTTCTTTGGCCTATATTTTTTTACTTTCCTTGAACTTCTATGTCCTCTATTGCTAAAAGTCACAGGGGTTGGACAATGAAACTGAAACACCTGTCATCATTTTAGTGTGGGATTTTAGGTTTCATGGCTAAATTGGAGCAGCCTGGTGATCAATCTTCATTAATTGCACATTATTGCACCAGTAAGAGCTATAAGAGTGTGACGGTTCAATTAGCAGAGTAAGAGTACAGTTCTGCTCTAAATATTGCAATGTACACAACATTATGGGAGACATACCAGAGTTCAAAAGAGGACAAATTGTTGGTGCACGTCTTGCTGGAGCATCTGTGACCGAGACTGCAAGTCTTTATGATGCATCAAGAGCCACGGTATCCAGGGTAACGTCAGCATACCACAAAGAAGGACCAACCACATCCAACAGGATTAACTGTGGACGCTGTAAGAGGAAGCTGTCTGAAAGGGATGTTCGGGTGCTAACCCGGATTGTATCCAAAAAACATAAAACCACGGCTGATCAAATCACGCAGAATTCAATGTGCACCTCAACTCTCCTGTTTCCACCAGAATAAATGATTGTGGTCTAAAACCAGGCGTTTCAGTTTCATTGTCTACCCCCCTGTACATAATTATTTGTATTTGTCGCTTTGGATAAATGCATCCGTTAAATGTAATGTAATGTAATGTAAAAAGAGCAGTTTAAGCAAAATGTCAAAAATTGTAAACAAGTCATATCTAAGCTAACAAGCTATCAAAGATCTGAAACCTTGGTTTCCTTGGTTTCTAAGAGCTCAAATCACTTTAAGGGCCCATTTTTGCATTGTCCTGCTTTGTCTTTTCCTTCTAATATTTGTGCAAAAGAAATAAAAAAAAACAATACACTAATCTTTCTTAAAATCCCAACCCTTTATAAATTTATCCTGATTTGCTGATGTACAGATGCGCTCGGCGTACAGTGACTAGAGAGCCTCAACACAACTGGAGCCCACGTGAAACAATATCCTAAAGTGAAGCTGAATAATTGATGTGGGGGAGTGCGTGGCCTCGCTGGCAGGATGCCGGGTAAGAAGTGGGACAGCAGCACAACTCGCTGCTGTTTAGCACTGCGGCGGCTTGTTGCTACGCTACATACAGCCTGGCTGCTAAGCTAAGCGCTCATGTGATGTGTTGTGTTGTGGAGCCGCCCATCAACTCACAGCTCTGTTTTATTTTATCAGTGCCACTTTAAAAAAAGACCACCTTAAAAATAGCTCCAATAAAAAGATCAACACTGACTCACATTCATCTCCACTGCTGAAGCTCAGCAGATAAATCTCTGTAGGTTTCTACTGTTTACCCACATTAGCATCAGTATTTTACTTATATTTGACTATTTATATATTTATATATATATTACATCACATGCAAAAAAATAACATGCAAAAGATCCGAAGCCTGATACTTGAGAGACGTTCCGATCCAGTCTGGTGTTGTATATGAAATAAAATACATTGCTATCATTACTGCAATATATTACAGTTTATATTATGATAAACACATCAAAAGGCTGATGATATCATAGCATAATAGCGAGGCAGAGTCCACAGTGAATGCACATAAGTGCCAAAGCCAAGTGATGAAAAACCTAAAAAGAGCTTAAATTATCTTAGGATCTTTATCAATTGTGTTAACAATAGTATACCAAAGTGTTTAATCGCATATTGCATACAGTATACATCGTACATTCAACATAACCCTACCTTCAACATAATCAGCTTTAAGAACTGACTGTTCATCTGCTGCTAAATTAGGCCTTTCACGATAATTACATGGGAGGGAGGGTGGGTAGGTAGATAGACAGATGCTAACCACAGCACAAAGTGATAACTCTCGCCATTCAGGAGGTGAGTAAAACAAACTGTAGCCTGCTGCTAAACCTGTCTATCACTGATGGAGCAGCATTAGCATTAGCCGCTAACCACAGCTCTAAGAGCTAGCTTTTTCTTCGTTCAGAGGTGAGTATTTTCAGCCTGTAGCCTGCTGCTAACCCAGTCTAGCAGTGCTGGAGCAGCATTAGCCGATAGACAGACAGACAGACAGACAGACAGATAGATAGATAGATGCTAACCACAGCACAAAGTGATAACTCTCGCCATTCAGGAGGTGAGTAAAACAAACTGTAGCCTGCTGCTAAACCTGTCTATCACTGATGGAGCAGCATTAGCATTAGCCGCTAACCACAGCTCTAAGAGCTAGCTTTTTCTTCGTTCAGAGGTGAGTATTTTCAGCCTGTAGCCTGCTGCTAACCCAGTCTAGCAGTGCTGGAGCAGCATTAGCCGATAGACAGACAGACAGATAGATAGACAGATGCTAACCACAGCACAAAGTGATAACTCTCGCCATTCAGGAGGTGAGTAAAACAAACTGTAGCCTGCTGCTAAACCTGTCTATCACTGATGGAGCAGCATTAGCATTAGCCGCTAACCACAGCTCTAAGAGCTAGCTTTTTCTTCGTTCAGAGGTGAGTATTTTCAGCCTGTAGCCTGCTGCTAACCCAGTCTAGCAGTGCTGGAGCAGCATTAGCCGATAGACAGACAGACAGATAGATAGACAGATGCTAACCACAGCACTAAGTGATAACTCTCACCATTCAGGAGGTGAGTAAAACAAACTGTAGCCTGCTGCTAAACCTGTCTATCACTGATGGAGCAGCATTAGCATTAGCCGCTAACGACAGCTCTAAGAGCTAGCTCTTTCGTCGTTCAGATGTGAGTATTTTCAGCCTGTAGCCTGCTGCTAACCCAGTCTAGCAGTGCTGGAGCAGCATTAGCCGATAGACAGACAGACAGACAGACAGATAGATAGATAGATGCTAACCACAGCACAAAGTGATAACTCTCGACATTCAGGAGGTGAGTAAAACGAACTGTAGTCTGCTGCTAAACCTTTCTATCACTGCTGGAGCAGCATTAGCATAAGCTGCTAATCATAGCTCTAAGAGCTAGCTCTTTCGTCGTTCAGTTGGGAGTATATTCGGCCTGTAGCCTGCTGCTAATAGCATTTTTTTCTAAAGAATTGCAACATACATGACCACTCTTACAGTATTGCAATGTTCTGCGATATATTAAATAAATGAAATTTTAAACCCTGTACTGTAATACATATCGTTTAGCCAAGTTCTTGCTACATTAACAGCTTTATTATCACACTCTTTGAGCATCTTTTCAACACTTTTACCCACATAAACACACATCTAAACCTCTCCATTCAGACGCAGCAGTGTTCATACAGTGGGTTTGTAACACCTTCCATTCAGAGTCCTCCTCTCCTCCTGTTGTTCTGCTTCACTACAGTGACTCAGAGACGCCCACTCACAGGTCTGGGGTCAGACGAGTGTGTGTAATAATTGGAGTTGGCAGCTGGAGGAGATAACACTGCCGTTTCTCCTGATCCTGAATTCCCCACATTTATCACGGAGGCGCAGAGACGACTCGGGCGCTGGGCTGCTGGAATATGTAGGTCAGGACTAAACCGCATAAACACGAGCAGGAACTCCGTAACCGTAATGAATAGTCATCATCTGCTGATGAATTATGCATTTATGATAATTCAGGCAGTGTAATGAACTGCTATTTTGGTGTTTATGATTCACTAATTCATTTCTCCTGGAAGAAAATGGAGGTAAATGCTGGGAAACCTACAGGACGCCGCTTTCGGCCAATCAATTAATGCAGGGTTCGGCTTGTTATGGTAATCTGAGACCCGGTTGTAGGATAAAAATACATTTAATACAAGTGTATAAAAAGGTCAGTCCAGGCTCATGTTTGTGTTCTGAGTATACATAGTGAATAAATCCTAAAAATGTATTTTTAGACACCTAATAACCTAATAATAAAAAATAACAACAGAATTTTGTTTCTGATGAATTTTGATATACGATATCATAAGATAAAAAAATTAAAAATTAGAGTAGTCTAGTAGTTTTAGCAGCATTTTATGTCAAATTACGGTACACTAAATTAATTATAAACAATAGATCCTTTAAGTAAATATTTTTTTCCCACTGCAAGTAGCCTAAAAACAAGGAACACATAATAAAATATTGTGCGCGTTTGGAAAAAAGTGCATCTAAAAGTGAACAGTGACAGTGAACAACGATTCTCACACACATGCAAGAGAAATTATTATGAATGTATTCTTGTCTAAGTTTAATGGAAATTTTGTGAATTAACTAATAAAGCTTTTTTTTTTTTTTTTTTTTTAAATGGCCTCCACATGGCTGGGCACATGCTTGTAAATGCACAGTTATGCAGCGCAGATATTTCCAGTTACAGCTGAATTCACACTTTTAATCCCAGAAAAACAAACAAACGCTCATATTTACCCTTTAAAAAGCCATTTAAATGCCTGATTTAAGGCTCGATTAATGGTGTAGCTAGCCACACCAGATGACGTTTTAAAAGTGTTTTCTGACAATTTTGTCTCAAAACGCATGCTGTTTAACAAGAATAAATTAAAATTCTCAAGTAAAAACTATAGACTTTAAATCAGACAGATTTATTTATTTTAATTAATCTTAAAATTACAGCAGGTTATTTTTTCTTAAATTTAAACCCAGTTCTCTTCTGCTTCTACACGTGTGCTGCACCGTTAGCATGTTTAGAATCGAGCGAAAGCCCCAGGAGGCTTGCCTTCACCCCGGCGCTAATCCCGCTATCAGATAAGCTAATGCTGGACATGCCAATTACACAAATCCTCCCGCCCACAACCCCCCACCTCCCACTGAGTCTTCAGGTGTCCCTGAACCAAAACCAGAGCCTCGCCCGAGGAACCGAGCGCAGAACCGAGCGCAGAACCGCACTCACCGCGCCGTGCACCGGGGGATTCGCTTAGATGTGCACGCAGGAGCTAATTACAATCACAACCTAATCCCAACATGAAGAAAACACTGCGGGAGATCTGACATTTAGGAGAGAATCAGCCTCAGAGTTCTGAAAACCTCTAGCTGATGTGCATGAAGACGACAAACATCATGCAGCAGAGCGAGCCAAGGCTGAAAATACAGCCTAAAGCCTCTAAACTGACACGATAACTCACCAGGAGAAGCAAAAACATGTTATTGACTTTTATGTGCAGAAATTGACCATAGTTTAGTTTCACATAATCCAGTACGATTTTGATTAATCCACTCGTTCAGCCACTTAGGCCTGTCACAATATGATTTTCTATGGACAATATATCACCCTAGAAATTATTGCGATACACGATATTTTTGTCATTTTAAAACTATTAAATGCCACTGACATAATGATAACAGAACTGCATAAAAAAGCAGTTATAAACATAATTATTATAAACAAAATTTGAATGAATCATTTATTATACACTTATTTCTTTACCTACTTTATTCCACGTTGTGTTTATGTTGTGTGTCACAGTTATTGAAGCATGACTGGCTTAAATACTGCTCATATTGTTATATATGTGAACAAACATACAACCAAACACAATTTGATTTGTATTCAGGAAAATATAGATTTTAAAATGTTTAAAAGTTCACGAAAGAGAAAATTTTATGATTTTATTCATTGTATTTTGACATTATTAGCAGATTTACTTAAATATATAAATATTTTTTATACATTTTCTATTATAATATTATAATTACAGTTATGCTTTTCAAGAGTAGTGTTCCTTATCAGACATGAAAGCTTTTTATTTTTATAATGCTTGAATAGAAATCCTTTTAAAAAAGATTTAGTGGTGTAATGTCAAAATGAGAAAATGACAAAATTCTGGTCTGTTAAAGGGTTAAATGAAAGAGCGCAGGGTTAACAAATACAGAACTGAGGAAAAATAAAGGACAAACAGCCGACAGCGGCCGATTTACGCAGAAATACAGGACACTGCTGAGAAAAGTAGAATACAGAGAACAGCAGAAGAAAACAGAGCAGAGGAGGGGGAAGGGCTCTGCTGGCTGTGAGTCTGCAGAGAGGCCCATTTCCTCCTGGCTGGCCACCTCCTGACAGATGTGCAAACACTAGCTGGAAACTGCAGCAGCCATTTTATCCTAATCCGCTCCGGAGCGGCCCCGGCGGGCCCCGGGGTCAGCGGCATGGGACTCATATCGCTAATGAGCCGGCAAATGCTAACGCCATTTCTGCATGATCCTCCACTTCAGTGACGAATTAGTTCAGCCCAGCTATAGGAGGGTGGAGGAGGATGGAGGAGGGTGTAGGGGGGTGTAGGGGGGTGTAGAGGCTCGGGGGTCCGGGGGAAGTACACCATCTCCCAGGGGAAAGTTCTGTACTGGAAGTCTGAGTTTCCAGTTTAGAAGTTATAGATACTGAACTTTGAGCACTTGCTGCTGTAAGTTAGTGATGCAGAACATCTCTACTAATTTTAACACGGGTTCTTTAAAAACAGGTACACTTCACAAACTCTGCTGGAAGAAGTACACTTAAAATTCAACCAGTTCTGAACATATATTAGAGCTTTAATATGGTAACTGTACTTTTAAAAAAAGACTTGCTGCAAGACACAAAAAATGAGCCTAGCTTTCCCCATGCCAAAGAGACAAAACAACATATAAAACACAGGGCAAAACTGTACCTGACAAAAGATTTTCCCTAACTTTTGCCTGACTGGCCATTCCCAACAAAAGCCTAAAAACTGACTGCAGGGATTGTCTCTGTACCAATGCAAAAGACTTCATCTAATTTTTTTTTATTTTACACTATAAGGAACATTTTAAGAGACGCTATAAGGAACTTCCAAGTCAGCAAGTTTCATCCACTGGGTGTTGGTGGAGGAGGTAGCTAACTAAGATAAGTAAAGCTAGACTAAATAAACAAAACTGTAATTTAAAAAAGGGCTTTCTTTTTAAGTCAAACGAGTTCTGGATTGTTAATCTACACAGATTTACAGAGCTACGCTGAGAAACCCTGAGTGTTCCAGTAAAGTCAGGGTGATATTAGTAGCTAGCAGTTCGTCCCACGTAGCTTGTTTTAGAGCGGTAAACACGCTACAGAATACAGTCGATTACAGCAGAATACAGCTAAAAAAGAAAGAGCTAAGGCGGTTGTTGGCTAATGCTAATGCTGCTCCAGCAGTGCTATCTGGGGTTAGCAGCAGGCTACAGTGATAATACTCGCCCTCGACTAACAACTGATCTAGACTGTACCCTATTAAAATAGACTCATGCCCGAATATCCCCCAACAAAAAGACTACAAAAGACAGACAACAATCTACAACTGAATATAAATACACACATTTTACAAGCTGCACTTGGAGCTCTACACTTTCAATAAGTAAAGCCAACTTCTTTCAGACTGAAGCTTCACAGATTAACGTTAGATCTAACAGTGAGACGTGCAGTTACTCAGGGCCTTTCAGCTTTCTGTACGACTTCACTCTGACCTTCAGGAGAGAAGGTGATCACACACTGGATATCCTCTTCCTCCGCAATAAAATCTAAAACCCTTCCTTTCAACAGCGCTGATATTACCTCTGCTACAAGAGGAGGGCACCAGATGATCTCACAGCGAGTGCAGGACTTCTTCCGTACGGTGCATCACCCAAGAGCAGAGCTCTGCTATCTGCTACCAAAATACAGACATCAGTACCAGAACTGTGTGTCAGAAACTTATAATGGTGCATCGCTGTTTTAAAATTACCAAAACATGTAATCAAAGGGTTTCATCTATCCTAATATTCAGGATAATTAGACTGATTTTAGGCTGATTTGCTCTTTGTGACCATTAAAAAGTCTTCTGATTTTTTCCAGATGATCCTGTATTGTGTGAAGTCTATAATCCAATATTTAGTCCTCCAATTTTATGTATACAGGGTGGATTTACACTGTGTTAACTACACACCTGGTACCAATCCCTAGGGCTGCAACGATTAGTCGATATATAATCGAAAATGCCGATTATTTTCATTTGTCGACTACAAATTTCATTTATGACAATTTGTTAATATGCAACAGTAACAGTATTTGCATATATTTACTTACTAAACATCAGAACTTTTCACGTTTAAACATCTAGACATTTAAAAGGCTTTTAAATCTCATGTTCAGCTGTTTCTATCGTTTTTAGAGCTCGAGAACATGTCTTGAAACATGGGATGGCATGAAATAATTGTTGACTAATCATTTAATCGAAAAAATAATCATCTGATTAGTCGACTAACAAAATAATCAATAGTTGCAGCTCTAACTACACCTAGCATCTAAAAGTGAGCAGTTTACATAGACACACATATAGCTACCTAAAGCTTCAACTAGCAGTGATGCAGCATGCAAAACTGGAGGTGGGCAACATAACAATATAAGCAATAAACATAACCTCAAAACCTCTACAAGCTCTGTACAGATCCGCCCCCACAGAGCTTTAAACATTTACATTATTTAGGGCTGCCAGTTTGTAGGAATGCTGCTGTGTGTGTGTGTGTGTGTGTGTGTGTGTGAGAGAGCTGTGAGAGAGCTGTGAGATAGATGATTTACAGTCCAGTTCACACACTCTAGCACAAACATCACACTTCAAAAATAACAATGTTGCCATGGAGATGTGAATCCCGAATGTCTTATCAACAGCTGCAAGAGGCACTTTGAAGTCTCGTCTCACACACACACACACACACACACAAACCACAGCACAGCACTGACCCAATCACAGCACAGCACTGACCCAATCACAGCACAGAACTGACTCAATCACAGCACAGCACAGCACTGACCCAATCACAGCACAGCACTGACCCACTGACCCAATCACAGCCCAGCAATGGTTCAATCACAGCACAGCACTGACCCAATCACAGCACAGCACTGACCAAATCACAGCACAGCACTGACCCAATCACTGTGCAGCAAAGGTTTAATCAAAGCACAGCACTGACTCAATCACAGCATAGAACTGACCCAATCACAGAACAGCCAGCACTGACCCAATCACAGCACAGCACTGACCCAATCACAGCACAGCACTGACCCAATCACAGCACAGCACTGACCCAATCACAGCACAACCAGCACTGACCCAATCACAGCACAGCCAGCACTGACCCAATCACAGCACAGCACTTACCCACTGACCCAATCACAGCCCAGCAATTGTTCAATCACAGCCCAGCAATGGTTCAATCACAGCACAGCACTGACCCAATCACAGCACAGCACTGACCCAATCACAGCACAGCACTGACCCAATCACAGCACAGCAAAGGTTTAATCAAAGCACAGCAGTGACTCAATCACAGCATAGAACTGACCCAATCACAGTACAGCCAGCACTTACCCAATCACAGCACAATACTGACCCAATTACAGCCCAGTAATGGTTCAATCACAGCACAGCACTGACCCAATCACAACACAGCACTGACCCAATCACAGCACAGCAATCATCCTATTAAAACCAGCACTGACTCAACCATAGCACAGTACCGACCCAATCACAACATGACTGACACTATCAAAGCACAGCAATGAGCCAATGAGAGCTTACACTGTTCAGTCATTACCAGCACTGACCCAATCACAGTGCAGCACTGACCCAATCACAGTACAGTACTGTCACAAGTACACACAATGCAACAATACATATAAGCATGTTTATTAGGTATTATATCACAGTGTGATTAACTGAGAGGCGTACTATGAGTGCCGTTATCAGCCGGTAATGCACTGTAACCGAAGCTCTCCATGTATTACTCCGCCCACATACAGGTAACCTAGCAACGATGCAGCAGCGCTTACAAACCAAACAGCGCAGCTACAAACAGAGCAGCAATGGAACTATTTTAACTGGCGGAGTTTTTATAACCAAACAGATCCTATTTTCTCCTCCTCTTTAACTCTTTAAAATCTTTCAGTAAACAGTGATAATAGAACTGTGATATAATCACAATAATACACTCGAGGTTCGTGCTATTGTGTGCAATATTACACATTATAGCACGAAACTTGAGTGTATTAGTGCTTAATTACGTAGATGCACCGGTATACATGACGCATTAGCTCCATTAGCCTTATGTCCTTAGTGTAATGCTAATAATGTGTGTTTAGTGAGCTCTGATTGGTGATTTTGGGGGGAATATCTGTGTCAGTGGGGAGTTTCAGTTTAATCCTACAGTAAGATTTTCTTCTGCGCTCTTGTAAAGTAGGCCAGGCCGGCCGGCGTCCTTATTTCTGCAGGATTTGGAGTCATTACCAACAGAGAGACTTTGAACCAAGCCTGCAGCTCATCCCTCTTTCTTTCTCTCTCTCTCTCTCTCTTTCTCAACCATTAACCCTGTCTGCTCCTAATGATTTACAGCCTTCAGACTGAATCCCCTCGTTTTCCTGCAGCTTCACTGAATTTCAGAATCCAAATAGCGAAGCACGTCATTCTGTCAAACACAGAATTAGAACAACATTACGACAGTTTGGCAATTTAATACTGCAATTTCCAGCCAAAAACAACACAATTTTTTATAGACATAATCAGATATGATGTAAATTGGTCAATGCTTAAATGTACAAAACTCAATCTATTTCAAACCCATTTTATTGGCGGTTCAATATGTATCACAATACAGGATTATGATTTAATTTATTGAGATATATTATGATACTTTAAGCAAGACGATATATTTGTAAGCTAGACAATACATTTTAAGAAAACTTTCACAGTGTAAAAAAAACACCCTTATATATCATAGATCTCATAGACACGGAATTTAAGTAAAAGAAAAGGGTAAAAGACGATAAATTGCCCATGATAATGATGATATACAATACGATATGATATACAAAACTTAATATATCAATTCTCTACGATACAGCACAGCATCTGTGTTACTGAAGAGGATAAAATACTCCTAAATAAAATGTCATTTTTGTGATGTCAAAAAACAAATTTACCGTATTTTATGGACTAATTATAAAACGCATATGTATAAGACAAGAACAAGGATGTCGCCATGTTGTTAATCTACACAGATTTCTATCCTAAAAATCGTTTATGTAAACATAAATGGCTTCAGTTTATTTACAGTAAACTTTGATTTCAACTATTTAACTGCAGTTAGCAGTTAGTTAACGCTAGTAAATTTTGCCATTTCGGGCTACACTGAGGAACCCTGAGTCCGATATACTTAATGAATACTATGAACGGCGAAAGAGCTAGTGCTTAGCACGGTTAGCAGCTAATGCTAATGCTAATTGTGCTGCTCCAGACTTAGTGCTGGAGAAACTTCACTTAACTCTTAACTCTGTACTTCAGTGAAGTGACTCTACTGCTCCTTAATACCTGACTGGTAGAATTCATACATAAGGAGCACCGGATTATAAGGAGCTCTGACGACTTTTTGGGAAAACTAAAGGATTTTAAGTGCACCTTATAGTGCAAAAAATACAGTACATATATACACCTACTCAACTTAGTACCATCCATTCGACCTACAGTAGTAAACTAGCGTCTCAAGTTAGCGCAGCAACTAATGATTATTTGGGTAGTCGACTAATCTGATTTTTTTTTTTTCCCGATTAGTCGATTAGTCAACGATTATTTCTGATATGTCCTACATCTCTAAAAACAATAGAAACAGCTGAACATGAGACTTAAAATGCATTTAAAAGTTTAGCTGGAAAGTACTGATATTTAGTGATTAAATTTAAATAATCGACATTGTCAATTATATCGAGTCAACTTATCGCTGCAGTCCTAATCACAAGGTATATGATCTTCTAATCAAATGATCAGTGATTGGAAGCACAAGGTAAGATGGTTTCTAATAGTGTAGGCATGGAGTGGAAGCACAGGGTAATGGGGTTTCCAATAAAGTGTCCATATTGATCTGGTGCTGCCCTGGTGACAGACAGTATGATGTTATTTAGTGATGGCAGCGTGCCACAGCGGTGCGTCAAACTGAAACTGAATTAGGCAGCGCGGTGAAGGGTGAAGACTGCTGACTCGAATTCCAGAAAGTTCTGCTTTATAACTTCCTCATTATCAAACATCTGCTGCACTATTACCACATGACTGAAGGTCATACACTACACCCTGATTCACAAAACCTGCCAGGAGCACACTGCACTTTACAAGCATACGTCTAACAATCTTAATTCCTTTACATAACCATTTAATTTCTGTTTTTGCATTTTAATCTGATTTCAGACAGTATGACCCAAAATATTTCACGTTTTGTCTGCTAATCCCAATTTAATATATATATATATATATATATATATATATATATATATATATATATATATATATATATATATATATATATATATATACATATATATCCATTCTCGCATTTAAGACCTGTTACTAGGCCTGTCACGATAACAATTTTTTGCGAACGATATGTTATCCCAGAAATTATTGCGATAAACGATAATGTTTGCATTTTAATACCATTAAATGACATTTACATAATGACAACATAATATCGTAACAAAGGAATTACACCCTTTTAAACAACATTCACATTGCGAAGTGCGGAGGAAGGGGAACAGCGGGTCTGCCACACACCATGATGTGCAGCCCCGGTCTGTCCCAGCTGGCACACGTTGGACCATCATATAAAGACCCTGCCTAAAGATAAGTAACTAGGGCCGTTATTATGTTTCTTTAAGTTAGTTGTGGTTGTTGATGGAAGGCATTTTTCCTAATAAAAGTTCGTTTTGAGTTAATTTACTCCATGTGTCTGTGTCTCTCGGTGCTTCCTGTCCCCAGGGGCGCAGTCACAGTATTTGTGCATTTTGTAAGTGAAAACAAAATGAACGACATCAAGATCATTAAAATGATTGAGGTCATGTCCATTTATTGAACGATAAGTCGATAATGCAATTATTGTGACCATCCAGTCTCTTATTAGTTATGTCAGTACACTTCTATGGTGCTGAATGAATACAGAAAAGTACATTGAGGCCTTGGAGCAAGATTATACTTATTTAAGACTATGTTTGACAGGGGTGTCCATGCATTTTTCAAAAAAGACAATGCATACCCACATGCTGCACACATTACAAAATGTATGAGTTCTGGACTCCCTGTAGTCTTGACCTGTCCCCAATAGAGAATGTATGGAAAATTAA